>NC_091069.1:106881153-107184183 GCF_032405125.1 Capricornis sumatraensis
AACGAGGCTCCTCTGGATGTGGGCGGGACCCTCGTGCTCCCTCTCCAGTGGAGACGGGTATGACGGGGAACTCCTTGAGTTGCAGCAAGGGTGTGAAGGACCCTTTCGAAGTTCCAGAGGTTAGATGTGATTAGCCGCGAGACGCATCAGCAGAAATGGGCCTCATCTTGCCTGGAGGGGAGAACTTCCTGGATTTTCTCGAGTTGCGGCAGGTGTTCTCGAGTTGCCATGGGGAACTCAGGAACCCGCTCTGGTGGCCTCAGGAAAGGCCAGTCCTCATGCTAGTTGATAGCGGTCCTCTCAGGATTCATCTGCCATCCATCCCAGGGCCTTAGACCTTGTGTGGAGTCGGGGCTGGACCCTGAGGATTCCTCTCCAGTGCTGACATGAACCTTGGGGTACTTCTGGTGTCTCCCCAGGTGAGTCAGGCCTCGTGTCGAGTGCGGGCATGCACGTGTGCTTTCCTCCCGAGCTGTAGCAGAGGTGTCATGCTTCCTGTCGCGTGGATGAAGGGATCTGTGGTTTCCTTCGAGGCTTTCAGACGAGGCTTTCCCACAGGGCTGTTCCACGTGCCACCGTGGTATGAGTCGACCCTCAGCGTGAAAGACGAGCCAGTGCAAGGAAAAGAGATTCCTCTGGAATGGACTGAGAAATCTGGGGGACTCTTGGAATGGTGGCACGACCCTGGAATGCCTCTCGACTTTCCTAATAGAGCGCCTCCTACTGAGATATGAGGGGAACGCCGGGAATTCTTTCCCGACGAAGGAGGGAAAGGATCCCTCATCTCGAGCTACGAGGCGGAAACAGGGCTCTCTGGATGTGGGTGGCACCCTCGTGCTTCCGCTCTAGTGGATACGGGTATGTCCGGGAACCTCTTGAGTTGCAGTAAGGGTGTGAAGGACCCTTTCGAAGTTCCAGAGGTTAGATGTGATTAGCCTCGAAACGCCATAGCGGAAATGGGCCTCATCTCGCCTGGAGGGGAGAACTTGCTGGATATCCTCGAGTTGCGGTAGGTGTTCGAGTTACGACGGGGAACTCAGGGACCCGCTCTGGTGGCCTCAGGAAAGGCCAGTCCTCAGGCGTGTTGCTAGGGGGCCTTTCGGGATTCCTCTCCCGTCGTTCCCGGGGCCTTAGAACTTGGGTGGAGTCGGGGCCGGAAACTGAGGATTCCTCCCCGGTGCTCACATAGATCTTGGGGTACTTCTAAAGTCTCCCCAGGGGAGTCAGTCCTCGTCTCCAGTGGGGGCATGCAAGTGCGCTTTCCTCCCGAGCTGTAGCAGCAGTGTCACGCATCCCGACACGTGGATCAAGGGATCTCTGGCTTTCCCTCAAGGATTTCCCCCGAGGCTTTCCCACAGGGCTGTCCAACATGCCACCGTGGTGTGAGCCAATCCTTGGCGTGAAAAACGAGCCAGTGCAGGGCAAAGAGTTTCCTCTGGAATGGACTGAGACATCTGGGGGAATCTTGGAATGCTGGCACGACCCTGGAGTTCCTCTCGCTTTTCCTGTTGAGAGTGCCTCCTCTTGAGATGCCAAAGGAACCTGGAAATTCTTTCCCGACGAAGCAGGAAAAGGATCCCTCATCTCGAGCAACGAGGCAGAAACGGGGCTCCTCTGGATGCGGGCGGGAACCTCTTCCTTCCTCTTCAGTGGAGACGGCTATGGCGGGTAACTTCTTGAGTTGCAGCAAGGGTGTGAAGGACCCTTTCCAAGTTCCAGAGGTTAGGGGTGATTAGCCTCTAGACGCCTCAGCAGAAATGGGCCATATTTCGCTGGGAAGGGAGAACTTCCTGGAATTTCTCGAGGTTCGGCAGATGTTCTCGAGTTACAACGGGGACCTCATAGACCCGCTCTGGTGGCCTCAGGAAAGGCCAGTCCCCAAGCGAGTTGCTAGGGGGCCTCTCGGGATTCCTCTCCCGTCGATGCCGGGGCCTAATACCTTGTGTGGAGTCGGGGCCAGAAACTGAGGATTCCTCTCCGGTGCTGACATGGATCTTGGGGTACTTCTGGAGTCACTCCAGGGGAGTCAGTCCTCATCTACAGTGGGAGCATGCACGTGCGCTTTCCTCCCGAGCTGTAGCAGCAGTGTCACGATTCGCGTCACATGGATCAGGGGATCTCAGGCTTTCCCTCGAGGCTTTTACCCGAGGCTTTCCCGCAGGGCTGTCCCTCGTGCCACAGTGGTGTGAGCCGATCCTCAGCGTGAAAAACAAGCCAGTGCAGGGTAAAGAGGTTCCTCTAAAATGGACTGAGACATCTGGGGGAATCTTGGAATGGTGGCACGACCCTGGAGTTCCTCTCGCCTTTCCTGTTGAGAGCGCCTCTTCTTGAGATGTGAAGGGATGCTGGAAATTCTTTCCCCACGAGCAGGGAAAGGATCCCTCATCTCGAGTAACGAGGTGGAAACGCGGCTCCTCTGGATTTGGGCGGGATCCTCTTGCTTCCTCTTGAGTGGAGACAGGTATGGCGGGGAACTTCTTGAGTTGCAGCAAGGGTGTGAAGGACCCTTTCGAAGTTCCAGAGGTTAGGTGTGATTAGCCTCGAGACTCCTCAGCGAAAATGGTCCTTATCTCGCCTGGATGGGAGAACTTCCTGGATTTTTTCGAGTAGCTGCAGGTGTTCTCGAGTTACGACGGGGACCACAGGGACCCGCTCTGATGGCCTCAGGAAAGGCCAGTCCCCATGGGAGTTGCTAGGGGCCCTCTAGTGATTCCTGTCCCATCGATGCCGGGCCTAAAACCTTGTGTGGACTCAGGACCGGAACCTGAGGATTCCTCTCCCGTTCTGACATGGATCTTGGTGTACTTCTGGAGTCTTGCCAGGGGAGTCAGCCCTCGTCTCGAGTGGGGGCATGCACGGCACTTTCCTCCCGAGCTGTAGCAGCAGTGTTTCGATTCGAATTGCGTGGATCAAGTGATCTGTAGCTTTCCCTCGAGGCTTTCTCCCGAGGCTTTCCCACAGGGCTGTCCCACGAGCCACCGTGGTGTGAGCCGATCCTCCGCGTGAAAAACGAACCAGTGCAGGGAAATGAGGTTTCTCTGGAATGGACTGAGACATTTGGGGGACTAGTGGAATGGTGGCACGACACTGGAGTGCCTCTTGCCTTTCCTATTGAGAGTGCCTCCTCTTGAGATGCGATATTAACGCCAGAAATACTTTCCCGTTGAAAGCAGGGAAAAGATCCCTGATCTCTAGCTACGCGGGGGAAACGAGGCTCCGCTGGATGTTGGCGGGACCATCGTGCTTCCTCTCGAGTGGCGACAGGAATGGCGGGGAACTTCTTGAGTTGCAGCAAGGGTGTGAAAGACCCTTTCGAAGTTCCAGAGGTTAGGTGTGATTAGCCTTGAGATGCCTCAGCGGAAATGGGCCTGATCCGCCTGGAAGGAAGAATTTCCTGGATTTTCTCGAGCTGCGGCAGGTGTTCTCGATTTATGATGGGGACCTCAGGGACTCGCTCTGGTGGCCTCAGGAAAGGCCAGGCCCCATGCGAGTTGCTAGGGGCCCTCTAGGGATTCCTGTCCCATCAATGCCGGGTCCTAAGGCCTTGTGTGGAATCGGGCCGGAAACCTGAGGATTCCTCTCCGGTGCTGACATCGATCTTGGAGTATTTTGGAGTCTCCCCAGGTGAGTCAGGCCTCGTCTCGAGGGGGGCATGCATGTGCGCTTTTCTCCCGAGCTTTAGCAGTAATGTCACGCTTCCCGTCACATGGATCAAGGGATCTGTGTTTTCCTTCGAGGCTTTCCCACGAGGCTTTCCCACAGGGATTTCGGACGTGCCCCCGTGGTGTGAGTCGATCCTCGGCGTGAAAGACGAGCCAGTGCATGGAAAACAGGTTCCTCTGGAATGGACTGAGACATCTGGGGGACTCTTGGATGGTGGCACGACCCTGGAGTTCCTCTCGCCTTTCCTGTTGAGAGCGCCTCCTCTTGAATTGCGACGGGAATGCCGGGAATTCTTTCCCGACGAAGCAGGGAAAGGATACCTCATCTTGAGCTGCGAGGTGGAAACGGGACTCCTCTGGATGTGGGCGGGACCCTCGTGCTTCCTCTCGAGTGGAGACGGGTATGTGGGTGAACTTCTTGAGTTTCAGCAAGAGTGTGAAGGCACCTATCGAAGTTCAAGAGGTTAGATGTGATTAGCCTAGAGACGTCTCAGCGGAAATGGGCCTCATCTCCCCAGGAGGGGACAACTCCCTTGGATTTTCTTGAGTTGCAGCACGTGTTTTCCTGTTACGACGTGGACCTCAGGGAACCGCTCTGGTGGCCTCAGGAAAGGCCAGTACTCATGTGAGTTGCTAGGGGGCCTCTCGGTATTCCTCTCCCGTTGTTCCCGGGGCCTTAGAACTTGTGTGGATTCAGGGCCGGAACCTGAGGATTCCTCTCCGGTGCTGACATGGATCTTGGGGTACTTCTGCAGTCTCCCCAGGGGAGTCAGTCCTCGTCTCCAGTGGGGGCATGCACGTGCGCTTTCCTCCCGAGCTGTATCAGCAGTGTCACTTTTCCTGTCACGTGGATCAAGGGATCTGTGGCTTTCCCTCGAGGCTTTCCCATGAGGCTTTCCCACAGGGCTGTTCCACGTGCAACTGTGGTGTCAGTCGATCCTCGGCGTGAAAGACGAGCCAGTGCATGGAAAACAAGTTCCACTGGAATGGACTGAGACATCTGAGGGACTCTTGGAATGGTGACACGACCCTGGAGTTCCTCTGGCCTTTCCTGTTGAGTGCGCCTCCTCTTGAGATGCTCGGGAATGCCAGACATTCTTTCCCGGTGAAGCAGGGAAAGGATCCCTCATCTCCAGATAGGAGGCGGATACCGGGCTCCTCTGGATGTGGGCGGGACCCTCGTGCTACCTCTCGAGTGGAGGCGGGTATGGCGGGGAACTTCTGGAATTGCAGCAAGGGTGTGAAGGACCCTTTCTAAGTTTCAGAGGTTAGTTGTGATTAGCCTCGAAGCGCCTCAGCGGAAATAGGCCTCCTCTCGCCTGGAGGGGAGAACTTCCTGGATTTTTTCGAGTTGCGGCAGGTGTTCTCGAGTTACGACGAGGACATCAGGGTCCCGCTCTGGTATCATCAGGAAAGGCCAGTCCCCATGCGAGTAGCTAGGGGCCCTCTCGGAATTCATCTCCCATCGATGCCGGGGCCAAAAACCTTGTGTGAAGTCATGGCCGGAACCTGAGGATTCCTCTCCGATGCTGACATGGAACTTTGGGTACTTCTGGAGTCTCCCCAGGGGAATCAGGCCTCGTCTCGAGTGGGGGCATGCAGGATCGCTTTCCTCCCAAGCTGTCGAAGCAGTGTCACTCTTCCCGTCACGTGGATCAAGGGATCTGTGGTTTCCCTCAAGGCTTTCCCACAGGGCTCTCCCACGTACCCCAGTGGTGTGAGTCGATCCTCGTCGTGAAAGACGAGTCAGTGATGGGAAAAGAGGTTCCTCTGAATTGGCTGAGACATCTGGGGGAATATAGGAATGGTGGCACAACCCTGGAGTTTCTCTCGCCTTTTCTGTTGAGAGTGAATCCTCTTGAGATGGGACCGGAACACCGGGAATTCTTTTCCGACGAAGCAGGGAAAGGATCCCACATCTCCAGCAACGAGGCGGTAACGGGGCTCCTCTGGATGTGGGCGGGACCCTCGTGCTTGCTCTCGAGTGGAGGCCGATATGGCGGGGAACTTCTTGATTTGCCGCAAGGGTGTGAAGGACCCTTTCGAAGTTCCAGAGTTAGGTGTGAATAGCCTCGAGACGCCTCAGCGGAAATAGGCGTCACCTCGCCTGAAGGGGAGATCTTCCTGGATTTTCTCAAGTAGGGGCACGTGTTCTCGAGTTACGACGGGGACCTCTGGGACCCGCTCTGGTGGCTTCAGGAAAGGCCAGTCCTCATGCGAGTTCGTAGGGGGCCTCTTGGGATTCCTCTCCCGTTGGTCCCGGGGCCTTAGAACTTGTGTGGATTCGGGGCCAGAAACTGAGGATTCCTCTCCGGTGCTGACATGGATCTTGTGGTACTTCTGGAGTCTCCCCAGGTGAGTCAGTCCTGTCTCCAGTGGATGCATGCACGTGTGCTTTCCTCCCGAGCTGTAGCAGTAGTGTCTCGCTTCCCGTCATGTGGATCAAGGGATCTGTGGCTTTCCCTCGAGGTGTTCCAACGAGGCTTTCACACAGGGCTGTCCCACTTTCCACCGTGGTGTGAGTCGATCCTCGGCTTGAAAGACGAGCTACTGCATGGAAAAAAGGTTCATCAGGAGTGGACTAAGACATCTGGGGGACTCTTGGAATGGTGGCACGACCCTGGAGTTCCTCTTGCCTTTCCTGTTGAGAGTGCCTCCTCTTGAGATGTGATGGGAACACCGGGAATTCTTTCCCGACGAAACAGGGAAAGGATCCCTCATCTCGAGCTACGAGGCGGAAACGGGGCACCTCTGGATGTTTTGGCGGGACCCACGTGCTTCCTCTCGAGTGGAGACGGGTATGACGGGGAATTTTTTGAGTTGCAGCAAGGGTGTGAAGGACGGTTTCGAAGTTCCAGATGTTAGGTGTGAATATCCTCGAGACGCCTCAGTGGAAATGGCCTCATCTCGCCTGGAGGGGAGAAGTTCCTGTATTTTCTCAAGTTGCGGCAGGTGTTCTCGAGTTACGACGGGGACCTCAGGGACCCGCTCTGGTTGCCTCAGGAAAGGACAGTCCCCATGCGAGTTGCTAGGGGCCCTCTCGGGATTTCTCTCCCGTCCTTCCCGGGGCCTTAGAACTTGTGTGGAGCTGGAGCCGGAACCTGAGGATTCCTCTCCGGTGCTAACGTCGATCTTGGGGTACTTCTGGAGTCTCCCCAGGGGAGTCAGGCCTCGTCTCGATTGGGGGAATGCACGTGCGCTTTCCTTCCGTGCTATAGCAGCAGTGTCACACTTCCCGTCGCGTGGATCAAGGGATCTGTGGTTTTCCCTCGAGGCTTTCCCACGAGGCTTTCCCACAGGGCTGTCCCACTTGCCACCGTGGTGTGAGTCGATCATCGGCGTGAAAGACGAGCCAATGCAGCGAAAACAGGTTCCTGTGGAATGGACTGAGACATCTGGGGGAATCTTGGATTAGTGGCACGACCCTGGAGTGCCTCTCACCTTTCTTATTCAGAGCGCCTCCTCTTGAGATGAGAGGGGGTCGCCGGGAATTCTTTCCCGGAGAAACAGGAAATGGATCCCTCTTCTCAGGAACGAGGGGGAAACGGGGCTCCTCTGGTTGTGGGCAGGAACCTCGTGCTTCCTCTCGAGTGGAGACGGGTGTGGCGGGTAACTTCTTGAGTTGCAGCAAGGGTGTGAAGGACCCTTTTGAAGTTCCAGAGGTTAGGTGTGATTAGCCTCAAGACGCCTCAGCAGAAATGGGCCTCATCTCGCCTGGAAGGGAGAACTTCCTGGATTTTCTCGAGTTGCGGCAGGTGTTCTCGAGTTACGACGGGGACCTCAGGCACCCGATCTGGTGGCGTCAGGAAAGGCCAATCCAGATGCGAGTTTCTAGGGGGCCTGTCGGGATTCCTCTCCCATCGATGCATGGGCCTAAAACCTTGTGTGGCGCCGTGCCGGAACCTGAGGATTACTCTTCGGTGCTGATATCAATGAAGGGGTACTTCTGGAGTATCCGAAGGGGAGTCATTCCTCGTCTCGAGTGGGGGCATGCACGTGTGCTTTCCTCCCGAGCTGTAGCAGCAATGTCACGCTTCCCGTCGCGTGGATCAAGATATCTGTTGTTTTCCCTGGAGGCTTTCCCACGAGGCTTTCCAACAGGGCTGTCCCACGTGCCACCGTGGTGTGAGTCAATCCTCGGCGCGAAAGACTAGCCAGTGCAGGGAAAACAGGTTTCTCTCCAGTAGACTCATACATCTGGGTGACTCTTGGAATGGTGGCACGATCCTGCAGTTCCTCTCGCCTTTCCTGTTGAGAGCATCTCCTCTTGAGATGCGACGGGTACACCCGGAATTCTTTCCTGAAGAAGCAGTGATAGGATCCCTCATCTCGAGCTACGAGGCGGAACGGGGCTCTTCTGGATGTGGGCGGGACCCTTGTGCTTCCTCTCGAGTGGAGGCAGGTATGGCGGGGAACTTCTTGAGTTGAAGCAATGGTGTGAAGAACCCTTTCGAAGTTCCAGAGGTTAGGTGTGATTAGACTCGAGACGCCTCAGTGGAAATAGGCCTCATCTCACCTGGCGGGGAGAACTTCCTGGATTTTCTCGATTTGCGGCAGGTGTTCTCGAGTTACGACGGGGACCTCAGGGACCCGCTCTGGTGGCCTCAGGAAAGGCCAGTCCTCATGAGAGTTGCTAGGGGTCATTAGGAATTCCTGTCCCGTCGATCCCGTTGCCTTAGAACTTGTGTGGAGTCGAGTCCAAACTGAGGATTCCTCTCTGGTGATGACATGGATCTTGGGGTACTTCTGGAGTCTCCCCACGTGAGTCAGGCCTCGTCTCGAGTGGGTGCAGGCGCGTGGGCTTTCCTCCCGAGCTTTAGCAGCAGTGTCACGCTTCCCGTCACGTGGATCAAGGGATCTCTGATTTCCCTCGAGCCTTTCCCTCGAGGCTTTCCCACAAGGCTTTCCCACGTGCCACCGTGGTGTGAGTCGATCCTCGGCGTGAAAGACGACCTAGTGCAGGGAAAAGAGATTCCTTTGGAATGGACTGAGACATCTGGGGGACTCATGGAATGGTGGCACGACCCTGGAGTGCCTCTCGCCTTTCCTGTTGAGAGCGCCTCCTCTTGAGACGCGACGGGAACCTCGGGAAATGTTTCCCGTCGAAGCAGGGAAAGGATCCCTCATCTCAAGCTACGAGGCGGAAACGGGGCTCCTCTGGATGTGGGCGGGCCCCTCGTTCTTCCTCTCGAGTGGAGCCGGGTATGTCGGGGAACTTCTTTAGTTGCAGCAAGGGTGTGAAGGACCCTTTCGAAGTTCCAGAGTTTAGGTGTGATTAGCCTCGAGACGTCTCAGAGGAAATGGGCCTCATCTCGCCTGGCGGGGAGAACTTCCTGGATTTTCTCGAGTTGCGGCAGGTGTTCTCGAGTTACGATGGGGACTCCTGGGACCCGCTCTGGTGGCCTCGGGAAAGGCCAGTCCCCATGCGAGGTGCTAGGGGCCCTCTCGGGATTCCTCTCCCGTTGATGCCGGGGCCTAAGACCTTCTGTGGAGTCGGGGCTGGAAGCTGAGGATTCCTCTCCAGTGTTGACAAGGATTTGGGGACATGTCTGGAGTCTACCCTGGGGAGTCAGTCCTCGTCTCGAGTGGGGGCATGCTCGTGTGATTTCCTGCCGAGCTGTAGCATCAGTGTCACACTTCCCGACACGTGGATCAAGGGATCTGTGGCTTTCCCTCGAGGCTTTCCCACGACGTTTTCCCACAGGGCTGTTCCACGTGCCACCGTGGTGTCAGTCGATCCTCGGCGTGAAAGACGAGCCAGTGCAGGGAATTAGGTTCCTCTGCAGTGGACTCATATATCTGGGGTACTCTTGGTATGGTGGCGCGACCCTGGAGTTCCTCTCCCCTTTCCTGTTGAGAGCGCCTCCTCTTGAGATGCGACGGGAAAGCCGGGAACTCTTTCCCAACAAAAAGGGAAAGGATCCCTCATCTCGAGCTTCGAGGCAGAAACTGGCTACTCTGGATGTGGACGGGACCCTCGTGCTTCCTCTCGGGTGGAGACGAGTATGTTGGGAAACTTCTTGAGTTGCAGCAAGGGTGTGAAGGACCCTTTCCACGTTCCAGAGGTTAGATGTGATTAGCCTTGAGAAGCCTCAGCAGAAATGGGCCTCATCTCGCCTAGAGAGGAGAAGTTCCTGGATTTTCTCGAGTTGCGGCAGGTGTTCTCAAGTTACGATGGGCACCTAGGGACCCGCTCTGGTGGCCTCAGGAAAGGCCAGTCCCCATGCAAGTTGCTTGGAGGCCTCACGGGATTCCTCTCCCGTCGATCCCGGGGCCGTCGACCTTGTGTGGAGTCTAGTCTAGAACCTGAGGATTCCTATCCGGTGCTGATATGGATCTTGTGGTATTTCTGGAGTCTTCCCTGGGGAGTCAGTCCTCGTCTCAATTGGGGACACGCAAGTGCGTTTTCCTCCCGAGCTGTAGCAGCACTGTCACGCTTCCCGTCGCGTGGATTAAGGGATCTCTGGCTTTCCCTCGAGGCTTTCCCTCGAGGCTTTCCCACGAGGCTTTCCCACAGGGCTCTCCCAAGTGCCACCGTGGTGTGAGTAACTCCTCGGCGAGAATGAGGAGCCAGTGCAGGGAAAAGAGGTTCCTCTGGAATGGACTGAGACATCTGGGGGAATCTTGGAATGGTGGCACCACCCTGGAGTGCCTCTCGCCTGTCATATTTAGAGTGCCTCCTCTTGAGATGCGAGGGGAACGTCGGGAATGCTTTCCCGACGAAAGAGGGAAAGGATCCCTCATCTCGAGCTACGAGGTGGAAACGGGGCTTCTCTGGATGTGGGGGGGACCCTCGTGCTTCCTCTCGAGTGGAGACGGGTATGGCGGGGAACTTCTTAAGTTGCAGCAAGGCTGTGAAGGACCCTTTCGAGTTTCCAGAGTTTAGGTGTTAGGTGTGATTAGACTCGAGACGCCTTAGTGCAAATGGGCCTCATCTCTCCTGGAAAGGAAAACTACGTGGATTTTCTCGAGTTGCGGGAGGAGTTCTCGAGTTACGACAGGGAACTCAGGGACCCGCTCTGGTGGCCTCAGTAAAGGCCAGTTCCCATGCGAGTTGCTAGGGGCCCTCTAGGGATTCCTCTCCAGTCGATGCTGAGGCTTAAGTCCTTGTGTGGAGTCATGGCTGGAACCTGAGGATTCCTCTCCGGTGCTGACATTGAATTTGGGGTACTTCTGGAGTCTCCCCAGTGGAGTCAGGCCTCGTCTCGAGTGGGGCCATGCACGTGCGCTTTTCTCCCGAAATATTGCAGCAGTGTCACGCTTCCCGTCACGTGGATCAAGGGATCTGTGATTTCCCTCGAGGCTTCCCCATGAGGCTTTCCCACAGGGCTGTTCCACGTGCCACCGAGGTGTGAGTCGATCCTCGGTGTGAAAGATGAGCCAGTGCAGGGAAAAGAGGTTCCTCTGGAATGGACTGAGACATCTGGGGGACTCTTGGAATGATGGCACGACCCTGGAGTGCCTCTCGCCTTTCCTGTTGAGAGCATCTCCTCTTGAGATGCGACGGGAACACCGGGAATTCTTTCCAGTCGAAGCAGGGAAAGGATCCTTCATCTCGAGTTACGAGGTGAAAACGGGGCTCCTCTGGGTGTGGGCGGGACCCTCTAGCTTCCTCTCGAGTGGAGGCGGGTATTTCCGGGAACTTCTTGAGTTGCAGCAAGGGTGTGAAGGACCCTTTGGACGTTCCTAGGTTAGGTGTGATTAGCCTCATGATGCCTCAGCGGAAAAGGTCCTCATCTCGCCTCGAGGGGAGAACCTCCTGGATTTTCTCGAGTTGCGGCAGGTGTTTTCGACTTACGACGGGGACCTTCGGGACCCGCCCTGTAGGCCTCAGAAAGGCCAGTCCCAATGCGAGTTGTTAGGGGGCATTACGGGTTTCCTCTCCCATCGATGCCGGGGACTAAGACCTTGTGTGGAATCAGGCCGGAAACTGAGGATTCCTCTCCAGTGCTGACATGGATCTTGAGGTACTTCTGGAGTCTCCGCAGTGGAGTCAGTCCTCCTCTCGAGTTGGGGCATGCACGTGCACTTTCCTCCCCAGCTGCCGTAGAAGTGTCACGCGTCCCATTAGGTGGATCAAGGGATCTGTGGCTTTCCGTCGAGGCTTTCCCACGAGGCTTTCCCACAGGGCTGTCCCTCATGCCACTCTGTGTGAGTCGAACCTCGGCGTGAAATTTCAGGCAGTGCAGGGAAAACTGGTTCCTCTGGAAAGGACTGAGTCCTCTGGGGTCTCTTGGAATGGTGACCCTACCCTGGAGTTTCTCTCACCTTGCCTGCTGAGAGCGCCTCCTCTTGAGATGCGATGGGAACGCTGGGAATTCTTTCCCGACGAAGCAGGGAAAGGATCCCTCATCTCGAGCTACGAGGCGGAAACGGGTATGTACTGGATGTGGTCGGGACCCTCGTGCTTCCTCTCGAGTGCAGACAGGTATGTCGGGGAACTTCTTGAGTTGCAGCAAGGGTGTGAAGGACCATTTCGAAGTTCCAGAGGTTAGGTGTGATTAGCCTCGAGACGCCTCAACGGAAATGGGCCTCATCTCGCCTGGAGGGCAGACCCTCCTGGATTGTCTCGAGTTGTGGCAGTTGCTCTCGAGAGACGACGGGGACCTCAGGGACCCGCCCTGGTGGCCTCAGGAAAGGCCAGTCCACATGTGAATTGCTAGGGGGCCTCCCGGGATTCCTCTTCCGTCGATGCTGGGGCCTAGGACCTTGTGTAGAGTTGGGGCTAGAACCAGAGTATTTATTTCCGTTGCTGACATGGATCTTGGGGTACTTCTGGAGTCTCCTCTGGGGAGTCAGTACCCCTATCGAGTGGGGACTTGCAAATGCGCTTTCTTCCCGAGCTGAAGCAGCAGTGTCACGCGTACCGATGCGTGGATCAAGGGATGTGTGTCTTTCCCTCGAGGCTTTCCCACGAGTCTTTCCCACATGCCACCGTGGTGTGAGTCGAACCTCGGCGTGAAATTCGAGGCAGATCAGGGAATACTGATTCCTCTGGAATGTACTGACCTCTGGGGGCTCTTGGAATGGTGGCACGACCCTGGATTTCCTCTCGCCATTCCTATTGAGATCGCCACCTCTTGAAATGCGACGGGAACGCCGGGAATCTTTCCCGATGAAGCAGGGAAAGGATCCCTCATCTCGAGCGACGAGGGGGAAACGGGGCTCCTCTGGATCTGGGCAGGACCCTCGTGCTTCCTCTCGAGTGGAGACGGGTGTGGCGGGGAACTTCTTGAGTTACAGCAAGGGTGTGAAGGACCCTTTTGAAGTTCCAGAGGTTAGGTGTGATTAGCCTCAAGACGCCTCAGCAGAAATGGGCCTCATCTCGCCTGGAAGGTAGAACTTCCTGGATTTTCTCGTGTTACAGCAGGTATTCTTGAGTTACGATGGGGACCTCTGGGACCCGCTAGGGTGGCCTCAGGAAAGGCCAGGCCCCATGCGAGTTGCTAGGGGCACTCTCTGGATTCCTCTCTCATCGATGCCGGGGCCTTAAACCTTGTGTGGAGTCAGGGCCGGAATTTGAGGATTCCTCTAAGGTGCTGACATGTATCTTGGGGTACTTCTGGAGTCTCCCCAGGTTAGTCAGTCCTCGTCTCGAGTGGGGGAATGCACGTGCGCTTTCCTCCCGAGCTTTAGCAGCAGTGTCACGCTTCCCGTCATGTGGATCAAGGGATCTGTGGTTTCCCTCGAGGCTTTCCCACGAGGCTTTCCCTCAGGGCTGTCCCACGTGCCACCGTGGTGTCAGTCGATCCTCGGCATGAAAGACGAGCCAGTGCAGGGAAAACAGGTTCCTCTTAATGGACTGAGACATCTGGGGTACTCTTGTCATGGTGGCCCGAACCTAGAGTTCCTCTCGCCTTTCCTGTTGAGAGCGCCTCCTCTTGAAATGTGATGGGAACGCCAGGTATTCTTTTCCGAAGAAGCACGGAAAGGATCCCTCATTTCGAGCAATGAGGCGGAAACGGGGCTCATGTGGATGTGGGCGGGACCCTCGTGCTTCCTCTCGAGTGGAGACAGGTATGTCGGGGAACTTCTTGAGTTGCAGCAAGGGTGTGAAGGACCCTTTCGATGTTCCAGAGGTTAGGTGTGATCAGCCTCGAGACACCTCAGCAGAAATAGGCCTCATCTCGCCTGGAGGGGAGAACTTCCTGGATTTTCTCGAGTTGCGGCAGGTGTTCTCGAGTTACGACGGGGACTTCAGGGACCCGCTCTGGTGGCCTCAGGAAAGGCCAGTCCCCATGCCAGTTGCTAGGGAGCCACTCAGGATACCTCTCCCGTCTATGCCAGGGCCTTAAAACATGTGCGGATTCGGGGCCGGAAACTGAGGATTCCTCTCCAGTGCTGACATGGATATTGGGGTACTTCTGGAGTCTCCCCCAGTGAGGCAGGCCTCGTCTCGAGTGGAGGCATGCACGTGTGCTTTCCTCCCGAGCTGTAGCAGCAGTATCATGCTTCCGGTCGTGTGGTTAAGAATCTGCGGCTTTCCCTCGAGGCTTTCCCACAGGGCTGTCCCACCTGCCAACAGGGAGTTAGACGATCCTCAGCATGAAAGAAGAGCCAGTGCAGGGAAAACAAGTTCCTCCTCAGTGGACTCATACAAATGGGTAACTCGGTATGGTGGCACGACCCTGGAGTTCCTCTCGCCTTTCCTGTTGAGAGCGCCTCCTCTTGAGATGCGACGGGAATGCCGGGAATTCTTTCCCGACGAAGCAGGGAAAGGATTCCTCATCTCGAGCTACGAGGCGAAAACGGTTCTCCTCTGGATGTGGGCGGGACCCTCGTGCTTCCTCTCGAGTGATGACGGGTTGTTCGGGGAACTTCTTGATTTGCAGCAAGGGTGTGAAGGACCCGTTCGAAGATCCAGAGGTTAGGTGTGATTAGCCTCGAGATGCCTCATTGGACATGGGCCTCATCTCATATGAAGGGAGAACTTCCTGGATTTTCTCGAGTGGCGGCAGGTGTTTTCGAGTTACTACGGGGACCTCAGGGACCCGCCCTGGTGGCCTCAGGAAAGGCCAGTCCCCATGCGAGATGCTAGGTGCCCTCTCGGGATTCCTCTCCCATCGATACCGGGGCCTAAGACCTTGTGTGGAATCAGGGCCGGACCTGAGGATTCCTCTCCGGTGCTGACATGGATCTTGGGGTACTTCTGGAGTCCTCCCAGTGGAGTAAGGCCTCGTCTCGAGTAGGGGCAAGCACGTGCGCTTTCCTCCTGAGCTGTAATAGCAGTGTCACGCTTCCCCTCACGTGGATCAAGGGATCTGTTGTTTCCATCGAGGGTTTCCCACGAGGCTTTCCCACAGGGCTGTCCAACGGGCCACCGTGGTGTGAGTCGATCCTCGGCGTGAAAGACGAGCCAGTGCAGGGAAAACAGGTTCCTCTGGAATGGACTGAGACATGTGGGGGACTCTTTGAATGGTGGCACGACCCTGGAGTGCCTCTCGCCTTTCCTGTTGAGAGCGCCTCCTCTTGAGTTGCGACGGGAACGCCAGGAATTCTTTACCGTCGAAGCAGGGAAAGGATCCCACATCTCGAACTATGATGCAGAAACGGGGCTCCTCTGCATGTGGGCGGGACTCTCGTGCTTCCTCTAGAGTGGAGACGGGTATGGTGGGGAACTTTTTGATTTGCAGCAAGTGTGTGAAGGACCCTTTCGAGGTTGCAGAGGTTAGGTGTGATTAGCCTTGAGAAGCCTCAACGGAAATAGGCCTCATCTCGCCTGGAGGGGAGAACCTCCTGGATTTTCTCGTGTTGCGGCAGGTGTTCTCAAGTTACGTCGGGGACCTAGGTACCCGGTCTGGTGGCCTCAGGAAAGGACAGTCCCCATGCGAGTTGCTAGGGCCCTCTTGGGATTCCTCTCCCGTCGATGCTGGGGCCTAAGACCTTGTGTGGAGTCAGGGCAGGTACCTGAGGTTTCCTCTCCGGTGCTGACATGGATCTTGGGGTACTTGTTTAGTCTCCCCAGGTGAGTCAGTCCTCGTCTCGAGTGGGGAGTGCGTGTGTGCTTTCCTCCCGAACTGTAGCAGCAGTGTCACGCTTCCAGTCGCGTGGATCAAGGGATCTCTGGCTTTCCCTGAAGGCTTTCCCATGAGACTTTCCCACAGGCTGTCCCACGTGCCACTGTGGTGTGAGTCGATCCTCGGCGTGAAAGAAGAGCCAGTGCAGGGAAAACAGTTTCCTCTGCAGTGGACTCATACATCTGGGGAACTCGTGATATGGTGGCACGACACTGGAGTTCCACTCGCCTGTCCTGTTGAGAATGCCTCCTCTTGAGATGGGACGGGAATGCCAGGTATTCTTTCCCAACAAAGCAGGGAAAGGATCCCTCATCTCGAGCTACGAGGCGGAATCGGGGCTCCTCTGGATGTGGGCGGGACCCTCCTGCTTCCTCTCGAGTGTAGACGGGCATGGCGGGGAACTTCATCAGTTTCAGCAAGGGTGTGAAGGACCCTTTCTAAGTTCCACAGGTTAGGTGATATTAGCTTCCGGACGCCTCAGCCAAAATGGGCCTCATTTCGCCTGGAGGGGAGAACTTCCTGGATTTTCTGGAGTTGCGGCAGGTGTTCTCGGGTTTAGATGGGCACATCAGGAATCCGCTCAGGTGGCCTCAGGAAAGGCCATTCTCCATGCGAGTTGCCAGGGGGCGTCCCGGTATTCCTCTCCCGTCGATACTGGGGCCTAAGACCTTGTGTGGAGTAGGGGCCGGAACCTGAGGATTCCTCTCCGGTGCTGACATGGATCTTGGTGTACTTCTCGAGTCTCCCCAGGGGAGTCAGTCCTCGTCTAGAGTGGGGCCACGCACGTGCGCTTTCCTCTCTAGCTGTAGCAGCAGTGTCACGATTCCCGTCGTGTGAATCAAGGGATCTGTGGTTTTCCCTCCAGGCTTTCCCACGAGTCTTTCCCACAGGGCTGTCCCCCGTGCCACCGTGGTGTGAGTCGATCCTCGTCGTGAGAAGCAGGGAAAGGATCCCTCATCTCGAGTTACGAGGCGGAAACAGGGCTCCTCTGGGTGTGGGCGGGACCCTCGTGCTTCCTCTCGGGTGGAGACGAGTATGTCGGGGAACTTCTTGAGTTGCAGCAAGGGTGTGAAGGACCCTTTCGATGTTCCAGATGTTAGATGTGATTAGGCTCGAGAAGCCTCAGAAGAAATGGGCCTCATCTCGCCTGGAGGGGAGAACCGCCTGGATTTTCTCGAGTTGTGGCAGGTGTTCTCGAGTTACGACGGGGACCTCAGGGACACGCTCTGGTGGCCTCAGGAAAGGCCAGTCCCCATGCGAGTTGTTGCGGGCCTCTCGGGATTCCTCTCCTGTCAATGTCGGGGCCTAAGACTTGTTGTGGAATGGGGCTGGAACCTGAAGATTATTCTCCGGTGCTGACATGGATCTTTGGGTAATTCTGGAGTCTCTGAAGGGGAGTCATTCCTCGTCTCGAATGGGGGCATGCACGGGCACCTTCCTCCCGAGCTGTAGCAGCAATCTCACGCTTCCCGTCACGTGGATCAAGATATCTGTGGTTTTCCCTCGAGGCTTTTCCATGAGGCTTTCCCACAGGGCTGTCCCACGTGCCCCCGTGGTGTGACTTGATCCTCGGCGTGAAAGACGAGCCAGTGCAGGGAACACAGGTTCCTCTGCAGTGGACTCATACATCTGGGGGACTCTTGGAATGGTGGCACGACCGTGGAGTGCCTCTCGCTTTTCCTGTTGAGAGCGCCTCCTCTTGACATGCGACTGGAACTCCGGGAATTCTTTCCCGACGAAGCAGGGCAAGGATCCCTCATCTCGAGCGACGACGCGGAAACAGGGTTCATGTGGATGTGAGAGGGACCCTCGTGCTTCCTCTCAAGTTGAGACGGGTATGTCGGGGAACTTCTTGAGTTGCAGCAAGAGTGTGAAGGACCCTTTGGACGTTCCAAGGATAGGTGTGATTAGCCTCATGACGCCTCAGCGGAAAAGGTCCTCATCTCGCCTGGAGGGGAGAATCTCCTGGATTTTCTCGAGATGCGGCATGTGTTCTCGACTTACGAGGGGGTCCTCCGGGACCCACCCTGTAGGCCTCAGAAAGGCAAGTCCCAATGCG
The DNA here is from genome assembly GCF_032405125.1 of Capricornis sumatraensis. Classification (NCBI taxonomy): domain Eukaryota; kingdom Metazoa; phylum Chordata; class Mammalia; order Artiodactyla; family Bovidae; genus Capricornis; species Capricornis sumatraensis. The sequence continues at coordinate 106,898,892 of NC_091069.1, forward strand.
AGTTGTTAGGGGGCATCTCGGGATTCCTCTCCCATCGATGCTGGGGCCTAAGACCTTGTGTGGAGTCGGGCCGGAACCTGAGGATTCCTCTCCAGTGCTGACATGGATCTTGGGGTAATTCTGGAGTCTCCCCAGGAGAGTCAGTCCTCGTCTTATTGGGCGCATGCACGTGCGCTTTCCTCCCGGTCTGTAGCAGCAATGTCACGCTTCCAGTTGCGTGGATCAAGGGATCTGTGGCTTTCCCTCGAGGCTTTCCCACGAGGCTTTCCCACAGGGCTGTCCCTCGTGCCACTCTGTGTGAGTCGAACCTCGGCGTGAAATTCCAGGCAGTCCAGGGAAAACTGGTTCCTCTGGAAAGGACTGAGTCCTCTGGGGTCTCTTGGAATGGTGACACGACCCTGGAGTTTCTCTCACCTTGCCTGCTGAGAGCGCGTCCTCTTGAGATTCGATGGGAACGCTGGGAATTCTTTCCCAAAAATGCAGGGAAAGGATCCCTCATCTCGAGCTACGAGGCGGAAACGGGGCTCCTCTGGATGTGGTCGGGACCCTCGTGCTTCCTCTCGAGTGGAGACGGGTATGTCGGGGAACTTCTTGAGTTGCAGCAATGGTGTGAAGGACCCTTTCGAAGTTCCAGAGGTTAGGTGTGATTAGCCTCGAGATGCCTCTGCGGAAATGGACCTCATCTCGCCTGGAGGGGAGAACTTCCTGGATTTTCTCGAGTTGCGGCTGGTGTTCTCGAGTTACGACGGGGACCTCAGGGACCCGCTCTGGTGGCCTCAGGAAAGGCCAGTCCCCATGCGAGTTGCTAGGGGCCCTCTCGGGATTCCTCTCCCGTCGATGCTGGGGCCTAGGACCTTGTGTAGATTTGGGGCTGGAACCGGAGTATTACTTTCCGTTGCTGACATGGATCTTGGGGTACTTCTGGAGTCTCCCCAGGGGAGTCAGTCCTCGTCTCGAGTGGGGACTTGCACGTGCGCTTTCCTCCCGAGCTGAAGCAGCAGTGTCATGCTTCCCATTGCGTGGATCAAGGAATCTGTGTCTTTCCCTCGAGGCTTTCCCACGAGGCTTTCCCACATGCCACCGTGGTGTGAGTCGAACCTCGGCGTGAAATTCGAGGGAGGTCAGGAAATACTGGTTCCTCTGGAATGTACTGACCTCTGGGGTCTCTTGGGATGTTGGCACGACCCTGGAGTTCCTCTCGCCAATCCTATTGAGAGTGCCACCTCTTGAGATGCGATGGGAACGCCGGAAATTCTTTCCCGATGAAGCAGGGAAAGGATCCCTCATCTCGAGCAACGAGGCGGAAACGGGGCTCCTCTGGATGTGGACCGGACCCTCGTGCCTCCTCTAGAGTGCAGACGGGTATGTCGGGGAACTTCTTGAGTTACAGCAAGGGTGTGAAGGACCCTTTGGAAGTTCCAGAGGTTAGGTGTGATTAGCCTCGAGACGCCTCAGTGGAAATGGGCCTCATGTCGCCTGGAGGGGAGAACCTCCTGGATTTTCTCCAGTTGCGGCAGGTGCTCTCGAGTGATGACGGGGACCTCAGGGACCCGCACTGGTGGCCTCAGGAAAGGCCAGTCCACATGTGAGTTGCTAGGGGGCCTCTCGGGATTTCTCTCCCGTCGATGCCAGGGCCTAAGACCTTATGTGGAGTCGGGACCGGAACCGGAGGATTCCTCTCCGGTGCCGACATGAATCTTGGGGTACTTCTGGAGTCTCCCTAGGGGAGTCAGTCCCCCTCTCGAGTGGGGGCATGCACGTGCGCTTTCCTGCCGAGCTGTAGCAACAGTGTCACCCTTCCCGTCTCATGGATGAAGGGATCTGTGGCTTTCCCTCGAGGCTTTCCAACGAGGCTTTCACACAGGGCTGTCCCACGTGCCACTGTGGTGTGTGTTGATCCTCGGCCAGAACGTCGAGGCAGAGTCGGGAAAACAGTTTTCACTGGAATGGACTGAGACATTTGTGGGACTATTTAACTTGGGGCACGACCCAGGAGATCCTCTCATCTTTCCGTTTGAGAGTCCCTTCTCTTGATGTACGACGGGCACGCCCAGAATTCTTTCCTGAAGAAGTAAGGAAAGGATGCCTCATCTCGAGCTAAGAGGTGGAAACGGGGCTCCTCTTCATGTGGGCTGCCCACTCGTGCTTCCTCTGGAGTACAGACGGGTATGTCGGGGAATTCTTGAATTGCAGCAAGGGTGTGAAGGACCCTTTCAAAGTTCAAGAGTGAAGGTGTGATTAGCCTCAACACTCCTCATCCGAAATGGGCCCCATCTCGCCTGGAGGGGGTACCTCCTGGATTTTCTCGAGTTGCAGCAGGTGCCTCTCGAGTTACAACGGGGAAATCAGGGACCTGCTCTTGTGGCCTCAGGTAAGGCCAGTCTCCATGGGACATGGGAGGTGGCCTCATGGGATTGAACTCCAGTCGATGTCGGGGCCTAAGTCCTCGAGTAGAGTCTTGACTGGAACATGAGATTTCCTCTCCACTGCTGACGTGGACTTTGGGGTACTTCTGGAGTCTGCACAGGGGAGTCAGTCCTCATTTCGAGTGGGGGGAAGGCACGTCCGCCTTCCTCCCGAGCGGTAGCAGCAGGGTCACGCTTCCTGTCGCGTGTATTAAGGGATCTATGGCTTTCCCTCGAGGCTTTCCATGAGGAATTCCCACAGGGCTTTCCCATTTGCCACTGTGGTGTGAGTCAATGCTCGGCATGAAAGTCAAGGCATTGCAGGGAAAACAGGTACCGCTGGAAAGGACTGAGACATCTGGAGGAATCTTGCAATGGTGGCATGACCCTGGAGTTCCTCTCGCCTTTCCTGTTGAGAGCGCCTCCTCTTGAGATGCGACGGGAACGCCGGGAATTCTTTCCCAACCAAGCAGGGAAAGGATCCCTCATCTCGAGCTATGAGGCGGAAACGGGGCTCCTCTGGATGTGGGCGGGACCCTCGTGCTTCCACTCGAGAGGAGACGGAAATGTCGGGCAACTTCTTGAGTTGCAGTAAGGGTGTGAAGGATCCTTTCGAATTTCCAGAGGTTAGGTGTGATTAGCCTCGAGACGCCTCGGTTGAAATGGGCCTCATGTCGCATGGAGGGGAGAACCTCCTGGATTTTCTTGAGTTGTGGCAGGTGCTCTCGATTTACGACTGGGATCACAGGGTCTCGCTCTGGTGGTCTCAGGAATGGCCTGTCACCATGCGAGATGCTAAGGGGCCTCTTGGGATTCCTCTCCAGTCGATGCAGGGGCCTAAGACATTGTGTGTAGTCAGGGCTGGAACCTGAGGATTCCTCTCCAGTGCTGACATGGATCTTTGGGTACTTCTGGAGTCACCACAGGCGAGTCAGTCCTTGTCTCGAGTGGGGACATGCAGATGCGCTTTCCACCCGAGCTTTAGCAGCAGTGTCACGCTTCCCTTCGAGTGGATCAAGGGATCTGTGGCTTTCCCTCGAGGCTTTCCCACGAGGCTTTCCCACAGGGCTGCCCCAGGTGACAATGTGGTGTGAGCCGATCGCCCAAGTGAAAGTCGAAGCAGTTCAGGGAAAACAGGTTCCTCTGAAATGGACTTAGACATCTGGGGGACTCTTGGAATGGTGGCACGACCCTGGAGTGCCTCTCGCCTTTCCTGTTGAGAGCGCCTCCTCTTGAGATGTGCCGGGAACGCTGGGAATTCTTTCGTGACGAAGCAGGGAAAGGATCCCTCATCTCGAGCTACGAGGTGGAAACGGGGCTCCTCTGGATGTTGGCGGGACCCTCGTGCTTCCTCTCGAGAGGAGACGGGTATGGGGGGGAACTTCTTGAGTTGCAGCAAGGGTGTGAATGACCCTGTCGAAGTTCCAGGGGTTAGGTGTGATTAGCCTCGAGACCCCTTAGTGGAAATGGGCCTCATCTCGCCTGGAGAGGAGAACCTCCTGGATTTTCTCGAGTTGCGGCAGGTGTTCTCGAGATACGAAGGGGACCTCAGGGACCCGCTCTGGTGGCCTCAGGAAAGGTCAGGCCCCATGCGAGTTGCTAGGGGGCATCTCGGGATTTCTCTCCCGTAGATGGCGGGGCCTAAGACCTTGTGTGGAGTCGCGTCTGGAACCTGAGGATTCCTCTCCAGTGCTGACATGGATCTTGGGGTACTTCTGGAGTCTCCCCAGGTGAGTCAGTCCTCGTCCCGAGTGGGGGCATGCACGTGCGCTTTCCTCCCGAGCTGTGGCAGCAGTGTCACACTTCCCGTCACGTGGATCAAGGGATCTGTTGCTTTCCCTAGAGGCTTTCCCACGAGGCTTTCCCAAAGGGCTGTCCCACGTGCCACCATGGTGTCAGTCGATCCTCGGCGTGAAAGACGAGCCATTGCGGGGAAACAGTTTCCTCTGGAATGGACTGAGACCTCTGGGGGGTCTCTTGGAATGGTGGAACGACCGTAGAGTTCCTCTTGCCTTTCCTGTTGAGAGCGCCTCCTCTTGAGATGCGACGGGAACACCAGGAATTCTTTCCCGACGAAGCAGGGAAAGGATCCCTCATCTCGAGGTACGAGGCGGAAACGGGGCTCCTATGGATGTGGGTGTGACCCACGTGCTTGCTCTGGAGTGGACACGGGTATGTCGGGGAACTTCTTGAGTTGCAGCAATGGTGTGAAGGACCCTTTCAAAGTTCCAGAGGTTAGGTGTGATTAGCCTCGAGACGCCTCAGCAGAAATGGTCTTCATCTCACCTGGACGGGAGAACTTCCTAGATTTTCTCGAGGTGCAGCAGGTGCTCTCGAGTTACGACGGGGACCTCAGGGAACCGCTCTGGTGGCATCAGGAGAGGCCAGTCCCCATGCGAGTTGCTTGGGAGCCTCTCGGGAATATTCTGCCATCGATCCCGGGGCCAAAAACCTTGTGTGGAGTCAGGGCCGGAACCTGAGGTTTCCTCTCCGGTGCTGACATGGATCTTGGGGTACTTCTAGAGTTTCCCCAGTTAAGTCAGTCCTCGTCTCGAGTGGGGCCATGCACATGCGCATTCCTGCCGAGCGGTAGCAGCAGTGTCACGCTTCCCGTTGCATGGATCAAGGGATCTGAGGCTTTACCTCGAGGCTTTCCCACGAGGCTTACCCACAGGTCTGTCCCACGTGCACTGAGGTTTGAGTCCATCCTCGGCGTGAAAAACGATCCAGTGCAGGGAAAACAGGTTCCTCTGGAATGGACTGAGACATCTGGGGGATTCCGCAATGGTGGCACGACCCTGGAGTTCCTCTCGCCTTTCCTGTTGAGAGCGCCTCCTCTTGAGATGCGACGGGAACGCCGGGAATTCTTTCCCGACGAAGCTGGGAAAGCATCCCTCATATCGAGCTACGAGGCAGAAACGGGGCTCATCTGGATGTGGGCGGGACCCTCATGCTTCCTCTGGAGTGGAGACGGTTATGTCGGAGAACTTCTTGAGTGTCAGCAAAGCTGTGAAGGACCCTTTCGAAGTTCCATAGGTTAGGTGTGATTAGCCTCGAGACGCCTCAGCGGAAATGGGCCTCATCTCACCTGGATGGGAGAACCTACTGGATTGTCTCGAGTTGTGGCAGGTGCTCTCGAGTTATGACGGGGACCTCAGGGACCCGCACTGGTGGCCTCAGGAAAGGCCAGTCTCCTGCGAGTTGCTAGGGGGCCTCTCGGGATTCCTCTACCATAGATGCCGGGGCCTAAGACCTTGTGTGGAGTCGGGGCCAGAACCCGAGGATTCCTCTCCGGTGCTGACATGGATCTTGGGATACTTCTGGAGTCTCCCCAGGGGAGTCAGTCCTCGTCTCGAGTAGGGGCATGTACGTGCGCTTTCCTCCCGAGCTGTAGCAGCAGTGTCACTCTTCCCATCACGTGGATCAAAGGATCTGTGGCTTTCCCTCAAGGCTTTCCCACGAGGCTTTCCCACAGGGCTGTCCTACCTGTGACCTTGGTGTGTGTCGATCCTTGGCGAGAACATCGATGCAGAGTCGGGAAAACAGTTTTCACTGTAATGGGCTGAGATATTTGGGGGACTATTTAACTGGTGGCACGACCCAGGAGATCCTCTCATCTTTCCGCTTGAGAGTCCCTCCTCTTGATATATGACGGGCATGCCGGGAATTCTTTCCTGATGAAGTAGGGAAAGGATCCCTCATCTCGAGCTAAGAGGTGGAAACGGGGCTCCTCTTCATGTGGGCTGGCCACTCGTGATTCCTCTGGAGTGCAGACGGGTATGTCGGGGAACTCTTGAATTGCAGCAGGGTTGTGAAGGACACTTTCGAAGTTCAAGAGGAAAGGTGTGATTAGCCTCAAGACGCCTGATCCGAAATGGGCCCCATCACGCCTGGAGGGGAATACCTCCTGGATTTTCTCCAGTTGCGGCAAGTGCTCTCCAGTTACAACGGGGAACTCAGGGACCCGCTCTGGTGGCCTCAGGAAAGGCCAGTCCCCATGCGAGTTGCTAGGGGGCCTCTCGGGATTCCTCTCCCATCGGTGCTGGGACCTAAGACCTTGTTTGGAGTCGGGGCTGGAACCTGAGGATACCTCTCCAGTGCTGACATGGATCTTGGGGTACTTCTGGAGTCTTCCCAGGGGAGTCAGTCCTCGTCTCCAGTAGGGGCATGCAAGAGCCTTTCCTCCCGATCTGTATCAGCAGTGTCACGCTTCCCGTCTCGTGGATCATGGGATCTGTGGTTTTCCATTGAGGCTTTCCCACGATGCTTTCCCACAGGGCTGTCGCACGTGCCACGGTGGTGTGAGTCGATCCTCAGCGTGAAAGTCGAGGCAGTGCAGGGAAAACGTTTTCCTCTGGAATGGACTGAGACATCTGGGGGACTCTTGGAATGGTGGCACGACCCTGGAGTTCCTCTCGCTTTTCCTGTTGATAGTGCCATCTCTTGAGATGGGACGGGAACCCCGGGAATTCCTTCCTGACGAAGCAGGAAAAGGATCCTTCATCTCGAGCTACGAGGCGGAAACGGGGCTCCTCTGGATGTGGGCGGGACCCTCTTCTTTCCTCTCGAGTGGAGACGGGTATGTCGGGGTTCTTCTTGAGTTGCAGCAAGGGTGTGATGGATCCTTTCGACGTTCCAGAGGTTAGGTGTGATTAGCCTCGAGATGCCTCAGCGGAAATGGGCCTCATCTCGCCTGGAGGGGAGAAACTCCTGGATTTTCTCGAGTTGCAGCAGGTGCTCTCGAGTTACGATGGGGACCTCAGGGACCCGCTCCGGTGGCCTCAGGAAAGGCCAGTCCCCATTCGAGTTGCTAGGGGGCCTCTCGGGATTCCTCTCCCGTCAATGCTGGGACCTAAGACCTTGTGTGGAGTCGGGGCCGGAACCTGAGGATTCCTCTCCAGTGCTGACATGGATCTTGGGGTACTTCTGGAGTCTTCCCAGGGGAGTCAGTCCTCGTCTCGCGTGGGGGCATGCACGTGCGATTTCCTCCCGAGTTGTAGCAGCAGTGTTAGGCTTCCCGTCACGTGGAAAAAGGGATCTGTTGCTTTCCCTCGAGGCTTTCCCACAAGGCTTTCCCACAGGGCTGTACCACTTGCCACCTGGTGTGAGTCGATCCTCGGCGTGAAAGTCGAGGCTGTGCAGGGAAAACAGGTTCCTCTGGAATGGACTGAGACATCTGGGGTCTCTGGGAATGGTGGCACTACCCTGGAGTTCCTCTCGCCTTTCCTGTTGAGAGCGCCTCCTCTTGACATGGGACGGGAACGCCGGGAATTCCTTCCCGACGAAGCAGGGAAAAGATCCCTCATCTCGAGCTACGAGGCGGACACCGGGCTCCTCTGGATGTGGGCGGCACCCTCGTGCTTTCTCTGGAGTGGAGAAGGGCATCTTGGGGAACGTCTTGATTTGCAGCAAGGGTTTGAAGGACCCTTTCGAAGTTCCAGAGGTTAGGTGTGATTAGCCGCGAGAAGCCTCAGTGGAAATGGGCCTTATCTCGACTGGAGGAGAGTACCTCCTGTATTATCTCGAGTTGAGGCAGGTGCACTCGAGTTACGACGGGGATCACAGGGACCCGCTCTGGTGGCCTCAGGAAAGGCCAGTCTCCATGCGAATTTAAATGGGGCCTCTCGGGATTCCTCTCCCATCGATCCCGGGGCCTATGACGTTGTGTGGAGTCGGGGCAGGAACCTGAGGATTCCTCTCCGGTGCTGAAATGGATCTTGGGGTACTTCTGGAGTCTCTCCAGGGGAGTCAGTCCTCGTCTCTCTTGGGGGCATGCACGTGCGCTTTCCTACGAGCTGTAGCAGCAGTGTCACGCTTCCCCTAACGTGGATCAAGGGATCTGTGGCTTTCCCTAGAGGCTTTCCCACGAGGCTTTCCCACAGGGCTGTCCCACATGCCACTGTGGTTTGAGTCGGTCCTCGGCATGAAAGTCGAGGCAGTGAAGGGAAGAAAGGTTCCTCTGGAAAGGACTGAGACCACTGGGGGTCTCTTGGAATGGTGGCACGACCCTGGAGTTCCTCTCGCCTTTCCTGTTGAGAGGGCCTTCTCTTGAGATGCGACGGGAACCCAGGGAATTCTTTCCCGAAGAAGCAGGGAAAGGATAACTCATCTCAAGCTACGAGGCGGAAACGGGGCTCCTCTGGATGTGGGCGTGTCCCTCGTGCTTCCTCTCAAGTGGAGACGGGATTGTCGGGGCACTTCTTGAGTTGCATCAAGGGTGTGAAGGACCCTTTCGATGTTCCAGAGGTTAAGTGTGATTAGCCTTGAGACTCCTCAGCGGAAATGGGCCTCATCGGGCAGGCAGGGAAAAACCTCCTGGATTGTCTCGAGTTGCGGCAGGTGCTCTCGAGTTACGACGTGGACCTCATTGACCCGCTCTGGTGCCCTCAGGAAAGGCCAGACCCCATGCGAGTTGCTAGCAGCCCTCTCGGGAATATTCTGCCGTCGATGCCGGGGCCTAAGACCTTGTGTTGAGTCGGGGCCAGAACCTGAGGAATCCTCTCCAGTGCTGACATGGATCTTGGGGTATTTCTGAAGACTAAACAGGGGAGTCAGTCTTAGTCTCGAGTGTGGGCATGCGCGTGCGCTTTCCTCCCGTGCTGTAGCAGCAGTGTCAGGCTTGCGTCGCATGGAAAAAGGGATCTGTGGCTTTCCCTCGAGCCTTTCCCACGATGCTTTCCCACAGGGCTGTCCCACCTGCCACCGTGGTGTGAGTCGATCCTCAGAGTGAAAGTCGAGGCAGTGCAGGGAAAACAGGGTCCTCTGGAATGGACTGAGAAATCTGGGGTCTCTGGGAATGGTGGCACTAACCTGGAGTTCCTCTCGCCTTTCCTGTTAAGAGCACCTCCTCTTGAGATGCTGCAGGAACGCCGGGAATTCTTTAGCGATGAAGCAGGGTAAGGATCCCTCATCTCAAGATACGAGGCGGAACCGGGGCTTCTCTGGATGTGGCAGGACCCTCGTGTTTCCTCTCAAGTGGAGATGGGTATGTCGGGGCACTTCTTGAGTTGCAGCAAGGGTGTGAAGGATCCTTTCGATGTTCCAGAGGTTAGGTTTGATTAGCCTCGAGACGCCTCATTGGAAATGGGCCTCATCGGGCAGGCAGGGAAAAACCTCCTGGATTGTCTCGAGTTGCGGCAGGTGCTCTCGAGTTACGACGTGGACCTCAGTGACCCGCTATGGTGCCCTCAGGAAAGGCCAGACCCCATGCGAGTTGCTAGCAGCCCTCTCGGGATTCCTCTCCAGTCGATGCCGGGGCCTAAGACCTTGTGTGGTGTCTGGGCGGAAACCTGAGGATTCTTCTCCAGTGCTGGCATGGATCTTGGGGTACTTCTGGAGTCTCCACAGGGGAGTCAGTCCTCGTCTCACGTGGGGGCATGCACGTGCACTTTCCTCCCGAGCTGTAGCAGCAGTGTCATGCTTCCCGTCACGTGGATCAAGGGATCTGTGGCTTTCCCACGAGGCTTTCCCACAGGGCTGTCCCTCGTGCCACCTTGGTTTGAGTCGATCCTCAGCGTGAAAATCGAGGCAGTGCAGGGAAAAAGCTTCCTCTGGAAAGGACTGAGACCACTGGGGACTCTTGGAATGGTGGCACGACCCTGGAGTTCCTCTCGCCTTTCCTGTTGAGAGCGCCTCCTCTTGAGATGAGACGGGAACCCAGGGAATTCTGTCCCGACGAAGCAGGGAAAGGATCTCTCATCTCAAGCTACGAGGCGGAAACGGGGCTCCCCTGGATGTAGCCGGGACCCTCGTGCTTCCTCTCGAGGCGAGACGGGTATGTCGGGGAACTTCTTGAGTTGCAGCAAGGGTGTGAAGGATACTTTCGAACTTCCAGAGGTGAGGTGTGATTAGCCTCGAGACGCCTCAGCGGAAATGGGACTCATCTCGCCTGGAGGGGAGAATCTCCTGGATTTTCTCGAGTTGCAGCAGATGCTTTCGAGTTTACGACGGGAACATCTGGGACCCAAACTGATGGCCTCAGGAATGGCCAGTCCCCATGCGAGTTGCTAGCAGGCCTCTCGGGATTCCTCTCCCATCGATGCCGGGGCCTAAGACCTTGTGTGGTGTCGGGGCCGGAACCTGAGGCATCCTCTCCAGTGCTGACATGGATCTTCGGGTACTTCTGGAGTCTCCACAGGGGAGTCAGTCCTCGTCTCGAGTGGGGGCATGCACGTGCGCTTTCCTCCCGAGCTGTGGCAGCAGTGCCACGCATCCGGTCGCGGGAATCAAGGGATCAGTGGCTTTTCCTCGAGGCTTACCCACGAGGCTTTCCCACAGGCTGTCCCACATGCCAGCGTGGTTTGAGTCGATCCTCGGCTTGAAAGTCGAGGCAGTGCAGGGAAAACAGGTTTCTCTGGAATGGACTGAGACATCTGGGGGACTCTTGGAATGGTGACACGACCCTGGAGTTCCTCTCGCCTTTCCTATTGAGAGTGCCTCCTCTTGAGATGAAATGGGAACGCCGAGAATACTTTCCCATTGAAGGCAGGGAAAGGATCCCTCATCTCGAGCTACAAGGAGGAAACGGGGCTCCTCTGGATGTGGGCGGGACCCTCGTGCTTTCTCTGGAGTGGAGAAGGGTATCTCGGGGAACGTCTTGATTTGCAGCAAGCGTGTGAAGGACCTTTTCGAAGTTCCAGAGGTTAGGTGTGATTAGCCTGGAGACGCCACAGCGGAAATGGGCCTCATGTTTCCTGGAAGGGAGAACCTCCTTGATTTTCTCGAGTTGCGGCAGGTGCTCTCGAGTTACGACGGGGATCTCAGTGACCCGCTCTGGTGGCCACAGGAATGTCCAGTCCCCATGCAAGTTGCTAGGTGGCCTCCCGGCATTCCTCTCCCGTCGATGCCGGGGCCTAAAACCTTGTGTTAAGTCGGGGCCGGCGCCTGAGGATTGGTCTCAAGGGCTGACATGTATCTTGGGGTACTTCTGGAGTTTCCACAGGGGTGTTAGTCCTCGTCTCATGAAGGGGCATGCACGTGCGCTTTCCTCCCAAGCTGTAGCAGCAGTGTCACGTTTCCCTCGCGTGGATCAAGGGATCTGTGGCTTTCCCTCGATGCTTTCCCACTAGGCTTTTCCACAGGGCTGTACCACGTGCCACTGTGGTGTCAGTTGATCCTCGGCGTGAAATTCGAATCAGTGCAGGGAAAACAGGTTCCTCTGGAATGGACTGAGACATCTGTGGGACTCGGAATGGTGGCACGACCGTGGAGTTCCACTCGCCTTTCCTGTTGAGAGCGCCTCCTCTTGAGATGCGACGGGAACGCCGGAAATTCTTTCCCAAAGAAGCAAGGAAAGGATCCCTCATCTCGAGCTACGAGGTGGAAACGGGGCTCCTCTGGATGTGGGCGGGTCCCTCGTGCTTCCTCTCGAGTGGAGACGGGTATGACGTGGAACTTATTGATTTGCCCAAGGGTGTTAAGGACCATTTTGAATTTCCAGTGGTTAGGTGTGGTTAGCCTCGAGACGCCTCAGCGGAAATGGGCATCATTTTGCCTGGAGGGGAGAACCTCCTGGATTTTCTCGAATTGCGGCAGGTGCTCTCGAGTTACGACGGGGATATCAGGGACCTGCTCTGGTGGCCTCAGGAAAGGCCATTCCCCATGCAAGTTGTTAGGGGGCCTCTCGAAATTCCTCTGCAGTCGATACCGGGGCCTAAGACCTTGTGTGGAGTCGGGCCCGGAACCTGAGGATTCCTCTCCAGTGGTGACATGGATCTTGGGGTACTTCTGGAGTCTCCACCGGGGAGTCAGTCCTCGTCTCGAGTGTGGACATGCAGGTGCGCTTTCCTCCCGAGCTGTAGCAGCAGTGTGCCGCTTCCCGTCGCGTGGATCAAAGGATCTGTGGCTTTCCCTCGAGGCTTTCCCACGAGGCTTACGGCAGGGCTGTCCCACGTGCCACCTTGGTGTGAGTCGATCCTCGGCGTGAAAGTCGAGGTAGTGCAGGGATAATGGGTTCCTCTGGAATGAACTGACACATCTGGGGGACGCTTGGAATGGTGGCATGAGCCTGGGGTTCTTCACGCCTTTCCTGTTGAGAGCGCCTCCTCTTGAGATGCCACCGGAACCCCGGGAATTCTTTCCCGACGAAGCAGGAAAAGGATCCCTCATCTCGAGCTAAGAGGCGGAAACGGGGCTCCTCTGGATGTGGGCGGGACCCTTGTGCTTCCTCTCGAGTGGAGACGGGCATGTTGGGCACTTCTTGAGTTGCACCAAAGGTGTGAAGGACCCTTTTGAAGTTGCAGAGGTTAGGTGTGATTAGCCTCGAGACGGATAAGCGGAAATGGGCCTCATGACTCCTGGAGGGGAGAACTTCCTGGATTTTCTCGAGCTGCGGCAGGTGGTCTCGAGTTATGTCGGGGACTTCAGGGATCTGCTCTGGTGGCCTCAGGAAAGGCCAATCCCCATGCGAGTTACTTGGGGTCCCCTCTGGATTCCTCTCCACTGGATGCCGGGGCCTAAGACCTTGTGTGGAGTCGGGGCCAGAACCTAAGGATTCCTCTCCAGTTCTGACATGAATCTTAGGTAATTCTGGAGTATCCACAGGGGAGTCAGTCTTCGTCTCGAGTGGGGGAATGCACGTGCGCTTTCCTCCTGAGCTGAAGCAGCAGTGTCACGCTTCCCGTCAGGTGGATCAAAAGATCTGTGGCTTTCCCAACAGGATTTCCCACAGGGCTGTCCCACGTGCCACAGTGGTATGAGTCGATCCTCAGCGTGAACGTCGAGGCAGTGCAGGGAAAACAGGTTCCTCTGGAATGGACTGAGACATCTGGGGGACTCAGAAATATGGGCACGACCCTGGAGTTCCTCTCGCCTTTCCTGTTGAGCGTGCCTCCTCTTGAGGTGGGACGGGAACGCCGGTAATTCGATCCCGACGAACCAGGGGCACCCTAGCAGTCGCATGGGGACTGCCCTTTTCTGAGGCAAGCAGAGCGTGTCCCTGAGGTCCCCGTCACAATTAAAGAGCACCTGCCGCATCTTGAGAAAATCCAGGAGGTTCTCCCCTCCAGGCAAGATGAGGCCCGTTTCCGCTGAGGCATTTCGAGGCTAATCACACATAAATTCTAGAAGGTCGAATGGGTCCTTCACACCTTTGCTGAAACTCAAGAAGTTCGCCGATATACCCGTCTCCACTCGAGAGAAAGCATGATGGTCCCGACAGTATCCAGAGGATCCCCGTTTCCGCCTCGTAGCTCCAGATGAGGGATCCTTTCCCTGCTTCATCAGGATAGAATTCCCGGCGTTTCTGACGCATCTCAAGAGGAGGCGTTCTCAACAGGAAAGGCGAGAGGAACTCCAGGGTCGTGCACCATTGCAAGAGTCCTCCAGATGCCTCAGTCCATTCCAAAGGAACCTGTTTTCCCTGCACTGCCTCGACTGTCATGCCGAGGATCGAATCACACCACGGTGGCACGTGGGACAGCCCTGTGGGAAAGCATCGTGGGAAAGCCTTGAGGGATAGCCATAGATCCCTTGATCCATGCAACGGAAAGCGTGACACTAGTGCTATACCCGGGGAGGAAAGCAAAACAGTGCTGCTACAGCTCGGGAGGAAAGCGGACGTGCATGCCCCCACTCGAGACGACGACTGATTCCCCTGTGGAGACTCCAGAAGTACCCCAAGATCCATGTCAGCACTGGAGAGGAATTCTCAGGTTCCAGCCCCAACTCCACACAAGGTCTTCGGCTCCAGCATTGACTGGAGAGGAATCCCGATGGGCCTCCTAGCAACTCGCATGGAGACTGGCCTTTACTGAAGCCACCAAGGCGGGACCCGGAGGTCCCTGTCGTAACTCGAGAGCACGTGCCACAACTCGAGAAAATCCAGAAGGTTCTCCCCTCCAGGCGAGATGAGGCCCATTTCCCCTGAGGCGTCTCGAGGCTAATCACATCTAACCTCTGGAACTTCGAATGGGTCCTTCACACCCTTGCTGCAATTCAACAAGTTCCCCGACATACACCTCTCCACTCGAGAATAAGCACGAGGGTCCCGCCCACATCCAGAGGAGCCCAGTTTCTGCATCTTAGCTCGAGATGAGTGATCAATTCCCTGCTTCTTTGGGAAAGATTTTTCGGTGTTCTGGTCACAACTCAAGAGGAGGTGCTCTCCACAGGAAAGGCGAGAGGAACTCCAGGCTCGTACCACCATTCCAAGTGTCCCCAGATGTCTCAGTCCATTCCAGAGAAAGCTGTTTTCCCTGCACTGCCTCGACTTTCACGCCGAGATGCACTCACACAGCAGTGGCACTTGGGACAGCCCTGTGGGAAAGCCTCGTTTGAAAGCCTCAAGAAAAAACCACGGATCCCTTGATCCACGCAATGGGAAACGTGACACTGCTGCTGCAGTTTGGGAGGAAACCGGACGTGCATGCCCACACTCGACACGAGTTCTGACTCCCCTGTGGAGACTCCAGAAGAACCCCTAGATACATGTCAGCATTGGAGAGGAATCCTCAGGTTCCGGCCTTGACTCCACAGAAGGTCTTTGGCTCCGGCATCGATTGGAGAGGAATCCCAAGAGGCCCCCTAGCAACTCTCAAGGGGACTGGCCTTTCCTGAGGCCACCAGAGCGGGTCCCTGAGGTCCCCGTCGTAACTCGAGAGCACCTACCACAACTAGAGAAAATCCAGGAGGTTCTCCCCTCCTTGCGAGATGAGGCCCATTTCCGCTGAGGCTAATCACACCTTACCTCTGGAACTTTTAAAAGGTTTTCACACCCTTGCTGCAACTCAAGAAGTTCCCCCACATACCCGTCTCCACTACAGAGGAAGCACGAGGGTCCCACCCACATCCAGAGGCGCCCCGGTTGTGGCTCAGAGCTCGAGATGAGGGATCCTTTCCCTCCTTCGTCGGGAAAGAATTCCCGGCGCTTCCATCCCATCTCAAGAGGAGGCGCTCTCAACAGGAAAGGCGAAAGGAACTCCAAGGTCATTCCACCATTCCAAGAGTCCCCCAGATATATCAGTCCATTCCAGAGGAACCTGCTTTCCCTGCACTGCCTCGATTTTCATGCCGAGGATCGACTCACAACACGGTGGCACGTGAGACAGCCATGTGGGAAAGCCTCTTGGGAAAGCTTCGAGGGAAAGCCACAGATCCCTTGATCGATGAGACAGGAAGCATGACACTGCTGCTACAGCTCGGGAGGAAAGTGGTGGATTATGCTCCCACTCGAGACGACGACTGACTTCCCTGGGGAGACTCCAGAAGTACCCCAAGATCCATGTCAGCACTGGAGAGGAATCCTCAGGTTCCGGCGCCGACTCCACTCAAGGTCTAGGCTTCGGAATCGACTGGAGAATAATCCCGTGGGGCCCGGTAGCAACTCTCATGGGGACTGGCCTTTGCTGAGGAAACGAGAGTGGATCGCTGAGGTCCCCGTAGTAGCTCAAGAGCACCTGACACAACTCGAGAAAATCCAGGAGGTTCTCCCCTCCAGGCGAGATGAGGCCCATTTCCGCTGAGGCATCTGGAGGCTAATCACATCTAACCTCTTCGACAGGGTCCTTCACACCCTTGCTGCAACTCAAGAAGTGCCCCGACATACACGTCTCCACTCGAGAGGAAGTACGAGGGACCCGCCCACATCCAGAGGAGCCCCGTTTCCGCCTCGTAGTTCGAGATGTGGGATCCTTTCCCTGCTTCGTCGGGCAAGGATTCCCGGCGTTCCCATCGCATGTCAAGATGAGGCCGCGCAACAGGCAAGGTGAGAGGTACTCTAGGGTCGTGCCACCATTCCGAGTCCCCCTGATGTCTCAGTCCATTCCATAGGAACCTGTTTTCCCTGCACTGCCTCGACTTTCACGCTGAGGATCGACTCAAACCACGGTGGCACGTGGGACAG
The DNA here is from genome assembly GCF_032405125.1 of Capricornis sumatraensis. Taxonomy (NCBI): domain Eukaryota; kingdom Metazoa; phylum Chordata; class Mammalia; order Artiodactyla; family Bovidae; genus Capricornis; species Capricornis sumatraensis. Next base: position 106,915,137 of record NC_091069.1, read on the forward strand.
CCCTGTGGGAAATTCTCGTGGGAAAGCCTCTAGGGAGAGCCACAGATCCCCTGATTTACGCGACGGAAAGTGTGACACTGCTGCTACAGCTCGGGAGGAAAGCGGACTTGTATGCCTGCACTCGGGACGACGACTGACTCCCCAGTGGTGACTCCAGAAGTGCCCCAAGATCCATGTCAGCACTGTTGAGGAATCCTCAGGTTCTGGCACCGACTCAACACAAGGTCTTAGGCCCCGGCATCGAATGGAGAGGAATCCCGAGGGCCCCCCTGCAACTCGCATGGGGATTTGCCATTCCTAAGGCCACCAGAGCGGGTCCCTGATGTCCCCGTCGTAACTCGAGACCACCTGCCGCAACTCGAGAAAATCCAGGAGTTTCTCCCCTCCAGGCGAGATTAGGCCAATTTCCGCTGAGGTGTGTCAAGGCTAATCACACCTAACCTCTGGAACTTCGAAAGGTTACTTCACATCATTGCTGCAACTCAAGAAGTTCCCCGACATACCCGATTCCACTCGAGAGGAAGCACGAGGGATCCGCCAACTTCCAAAGGAGCCCCGTTTCTGCCTCGTAGCTCGAGTTCAGGGATCCTTTCCCTGCTTTCAACGGGAAAGAATTCCCGGTGTTCCCGTCGCATCTCAAGAGGAGGCGTGCTCACCAGGAAAGGTGAGAGGAACTCCAGGGTCGTGCCACCATTCCAAGAGTCCCCCAGAGGTCGCAGTCCATTCCAGAGGAATCTGTTTTCCCTGCACTGCCTCGACTTTCACGCGTCTCCATGCAACTTGCGAGGGGCCTCTCGGGATTCCTCTCCAGTTAGTGCCGGTTCCTAGGTCCTAATCTAGAGTTGCGGCCAGAACCTCAGGGTTCCTCTCCAGTGCTGACATGGATCTCGGGGTTCCTATGGAGTTTCAACAGAGGAGTCAGACCTCATCTCGTGTGGAGACATGCAAGTCTACTTTCAACTCAAGCTGTAAAAGTAGTGTCAAGCTTCCTGTCAAGTTGACATAGGGATCTGTGGCTTTGTCTCGAGGTGCCACAGGGCTATCACACCTGCCATCGTGTTTTGAGTCGATACTCGGGGTGATAGTCAAGACAGTGCAGGGGAATCAGGTGTATCTGGAGTAGATTCAGTCATTGGGGTCTTTAGGAATGGTGGCACAACCCCTGGAGTTCCTCTCGAGTTTCAAGTTGATACCGCCTCCTCTTGGGGTGCGACAGGAACGCTGGGATTCCTTTCCCAACGAAGCAAGGAAATGGACCCTCATCTCGAGATGAGGAGGGAAAACCAGGGCTCTTGTTGAGTTGTGGCAGGACACTCGGGGTTCCTCTCGAGTGGGGATGGGTATATCCGGAAACTTCTTGAGTTGCATCAAGGGCTCAAGGACCCTTTGGAGGCTCAAGAGGCTAGGTGGAATTTTTCTCGAGACGCTGCAATGGAAAGGGGCCTCATCTCGCGTTGCGGACAGAATCTCCTGGATTTTCTCGAGTTGTGGCAGGAAACTTGTGGTTCCTCTCAACATATGATGGGGACCTCAGGGACCCGCTCATGTTGCCTCAGGAAAGTAGTCTCCATGCAAGTTGCAAGAGGCCTCTCGGTATTCCTCTCCAGTCAGTGTTGGGTCCTAGGTCCTCATCTGAAGTTGAGGCCGGAACCTCAGGATTCCTCTCCAGTGCTGACATGAATCTCAGGGTTCCTGTGGAGTTTCAACAGGGGAGTCAGGCCTCGTCTCATGTGGAGACATTCAAGTCCGCTTTCCTCTCAAACTGTCAAAATAGTGTCAGGCTTCCTGTCGAGTTGACATTGGGATCTGTGGTTTCTGTCAAGGTGCCACAGGGCTGTCACACCTGCCATCGTGTTTTGAGTTGATACTCGGGGTGACAGTCGAGTCAGTGCAGGGGAATCAGGTGTATTTAGAGTGGATTGGGATATCGGTGTCTTTTTGAATTGTGGCACGACCCTCCCTGAGCCATACAGCAATTTCCCTCTGGATATCCATTTTACATATGGTAGTGTAAGTTATTCTCTCCATTCATCTCACCCTCTTCTCCCCTCTCCCCCTGTCCATAAGTCTATTCTCTATGTCTGTTTCTCCATTGCTTCCCTGCAAATAAATTCTTGAGTACCATTTTTCTAGATTCTGAATATATGCATTCGTAGACGATATTTATCTTTCTCTTTCTAACTTACTTCACTCTGTATAACAGTCTCTAGGTTCATCCACTTCATTAGAACTGACTCAAATATGTTCCCTTTTATGGCTGAGTAATAATATTCCATCGTATATATGCACCACAGCTTCTTCATCCATTCATCTGTTGATGGACATCTAGGTTGCTTCCATGTTCTAGCTGTTGTAGATAATGCTGCAATGAATGGGACACACATGTCTTTTCAATTTTGGTTTCCTCAGGGTATATGTTGAGGAGTGGGATTGCTGGGTCATGTGATGGCTTTAATCCTAGTTTTTTAAAGAAATCTCCATACCATCTCCCATAGGGGCTGTATCAATTTACATTCCCACCAACAGTATAAGAGTGTTCCCTTTTCTCCTCACCCTCTCCAGCATTTATTGTTTGTAGACCTTTTTGATGATGGCCATTCTGACTGGTATGAGATGATATCTCATTGTAGTTTTCATTTGCATTTCTCTAATTATGAACGATGTTGAGCATCTTTTCATATGTTTGTTAGCCATCTGCATGTCTTCTTTGGAGAAATATCTGTTTAGGCCTTTCCCCCAGTTTTTGATTGGGTTGTTTGTTTTTCTGGTATTGAGTTGTATGAGCTGCTTGTATATTTTGGAAATTAATTCTTTGTCAGTTGCTTCATTTGTTATTATTTTCTCCCATTCTGAGAGTTGCCATTTCAACTTGCAGATAGTTTCCTTTGCTGTGCAAAAGCTTCTAAGTGTAATCAGGTCACACTTGTTTACTTTTGTTTTGAATTCCCATTACTCTAAGGGGTGGGTCATAGAGCATCTTACTCTGATTTATGTCATTGAGTGTTCTGCCTCTGTTTTCCTCTGAGAGTTTTATAGTTTCTGGCCTTACATTTACGTCTTTAATCCATTTTGAGTTTATGTTTCTGTATGATGTTAGGAAGTGTTCTAATTTCACTCTTATACATGTAGCTGTGCAGTTTTCCCAGCACCATTTATGGAAGAGGATGTCTTTGCCCCATTGTATATTCTTGCCTCTTTTATATCTTATTTCTTTGGTCTATATTTCTGTTTTTGCACCACTACCATACTGTCTTGCTGACTGTAGCTTTGTAGTATAATCTGAAGTCAGGAAGGTTGATTCCTTCAGCTCCGTTCTTCTTTCTCAAGATTGCTTGGGGCATTTGAGGTCTTTTGTGTTTCCATATGAATTGTGAATTTTTTTGTTCTAGTTCTGTGAAAAATGCCATTGGTAATTTGATAGGGATCGCACAGAATCTGTAGACTGTGTTTGGTAGTATAGTCATTTTTACAATATTGATTCTTCCTACCTAAGAACATGGACTATCTCTCCATCTGTTTATATCATCTTTGATTTCTTTCATCAGTGTCTTATAATTTTCTGTGTGTAGTTCTTTTGTCTCCTTAGATACGGTTGTTCCTAGATATTTAATTATTTTCTTTGCAGTGGTGAATGGGATTGATTCTTTAATTTCTCTTTCTGGTTCTTCATTGTTGCTATATAGAAATATAAGTTATTCTGCATATTGATAGTGCATCCTACGAATTCACTAAATTCACTGATTAGCTCTCGTAATTTTCTGATATTATCTTTAGGGTTTTCTAAGTACAGTATCATGCCACCTGCAAAGAGTGAGAACTTAACGTCTTCTTTTCTGATCTGGATTCCTTTTATTTCATTTTCTTCCCTGATTGCTGTAGCTAGGACTTCCAGAACTATGTTGAATAATAGTGGTGAAAGTGGCCATCCTTGTCTTGTTCCTGATCTTAGGGGAATCCTTTCAGTTTTTCACCACTGAGAATAATGATTGCTGTGGGCTTATCATATATGACCTTTACTAGGTTGAGATATGTTTCTTCCTACACCCATTGTTGAAGAATGTCAATCATAAAGCGGTGCTGAATTTTGTCAAAGGCTTTTTCTGCGTCTATTGAAATGATCATATGTTTTTTATCTTTCAGTTTGGTAACATGGTGTATCCCATTGACTGATTTGCATTTATTGAAGAATTCTTGCATCCCTGGTATAAACCCAACTTGCCCATGGTGTGTGAAAGTTTTAATGTGTTGCTGAATTCTGTTTGCTAAAATTTTGTTGAGGATTTTTGCATATACATTCATCAGTGATATTGGCCTGAAAGTTTTCTTTTTTTGTTGCCTTTGTCTGGTTTTGGTATCAGGGTGATGGTGGCCTCATAGAATGAGTTTGGAAGTTTTCCTTCCTCTGCAATTTTTTGAAGGAGTTTTAGAAGGATAGGCACTAGCTCTTCTCTAAATGTTAGATAGAATTCTTCTGTGAAGCCATCGGGTCTTGGGCTTTTCTTCTTTTGAGAAATTTGTTATCACAGCTTCAATTTCAGTGTTTGTAATTGGGTTGTTCATAATATCTATTTCTTCCTGGCTCAGTCTTGGAAAATTGAACTTTTCTAAACATCTGTCCATTTCTTGGAGGTTATCCATTTTATTGCCATATAGTTGTTTGTAATAGTCCCTTATATGCCTTGGTTTCTCTGCATTGTCTGTAGTAGCCTCTTGTTTATAATTTCTGATTTTGTTGATTTGATTTTCAGTCTTTTTTTCTGAATAAGTCTGGTTAAAGATTTGTCAATTTTATCTTCTCAAAAAATCAGCTTTTTGTTTTAATAATCTTTGCTATTTTTCTTTCATTTCTTTTTCATTTATTTCTGCTTGGATCTTTATGATTTCTTTCCTGATGCTAATTTTTGGGATTTTTTTTTCTTCTTTTTCAGTCGTTTCAGGTGTAGAGTTAGGTTGTCTATTCGATGCTTTTCTTGTTTCTTGAGGTAGGATTGCATTTCTATAAACTTCCCTCTTAGAACTGCTTTTGGTGCATCCCATAGGTTTTGAGTTGTCATGATTTCATCGTCATTTGTTTTGAGAAATTTTTTGATTTCCCTTTTGATTTCTTCAGTAACCTGTTGGTTACATAGAAACATGTTTAATCTCCACGTGTTTTTGTTTCTTTACAGTTTTTTTTGTAATTGATATCTAGTCTCATAGCATTGTGGTCAGAAAAGATGCTTTATACAATTTCAATATTCTTAAATTTACCAAAGTTTGATTTGTGATCCAAGATGTGATCTATCCTGGAGAATGTATTGTATGCACTTGAGAAGAAAGTATATTCTTCTGCATTCGGATGGAATGTCCTGAAGATATCAGTGAGATCCATCTCATCTAATGTATCATTTAAGACTCGTGTTTCCTTATTAATTTTCGGTTTTGATGATCTGTCCTTTGTTGTGAGTGGGGTGTTGAAGTGTCCTACTATTATTGTGTTACTGTCAATTTCTCCTTTTATGTCTGTTAGTGTTTGTCTTATGTATTGAGGTGCTCCTATGTGGGGTGCATAGATATTTACAATTGTCATGTCTTCCTCATGGATTGATCCCTTGATCATTATGCAGTGTCCTTCCTTATCTCTTGTAATATTCTTTAATTTAAGGTCTATTTTGTCTGATATAAGGGTTGCTACTCCAGCTTTCTTTTGCTTTCCATTTGCATGGAATATATTTTTCCATCTTCTCACTTTCAATGTATATGTGTCTTTAGGCCTGAAGTGGGTTTCTTATAGACAAAATACATATGGGTCTTGTTTTTGTGTCCATTTAGCCAGTCTGTGACTTTTGGTTGGAGCATTTAATCCGTTTACATTTCAAGTAATTGTTGATATATTTGTTCCTATTGCCATTTTCTTAATTGTTTGGGGTTTGATTTTGTGTATCTGTTTATTCTTTTGTGTTTCTTGACTATATAAGTCCATTTAACATTTGTTGTAAAGCTGGTTTGGTGGTACTGAATTCTCTTAACTTTTGCTTGTCTGAAAAGCTTTTGCTTTCTCCATCAATTTTGATTGAGATACTTTCCAGGTACAGTAATCTTGGTTGTAGATTTTTCCCTTTAAATATACCCTGCCATTCCCTTCTGGCCTGCAGTTTCTGCAGAACGATCAGCTGTTAAGCGTATGGGGTTTCCCTTGTATGTTACTTGTTGCTTCTCCCTTGCTGCCTTTCATATTCTTTCTTTGTATTTAGTCTTTGTTAGTTTGATTATTCTGTGTCTGGCATGTTTCACCTTGGGTTTATCCTGCATGGGACTCTTCGCACCTCTTGGACTGGATTGATTATTTCCTTTTCCATGTTGGGGAAATTTTCAGCTATATTCTCTTCAAAAAATTTCTCACGCCCTTTCTTTTTCTATTCTTCTTCGGGGACCCCTATAATTCGAATTGTGGTGCATTTGTTGTTGTCCCAGAGGTCTCTGAGACTATCCTCAGTTCTTTTCATTCTGTTTACTTTATTCTGCTCTTCAGATGTTATTTCCACCATTTTATCTTCCAGCTCACTGATTTGTTCTTCTGCTTCAGATATTCTGCTATTGATTATTTCTAGAGTATTTTTAATTTCAGTAATTGTGTTGTTTGTCTCTGTAGGTTTATTCTTTAATTATTCTAGGTCTCTGTTAACTGAGTCTTGCATTTTCTTCATTTGGTCTTCAAGATTTTTGATCATCTTTACTATCATTATTCTGAATTCTTTTTCAGGTAGTTTTCCTATTTCCTCTTCATTTATTTGCACTTGTGTTTCTAGTTTGTTCCTTCATTTGTGCAATATTTCTCTGCCTTTTCGTCTTTTTGTTTGTTTGTTTGCTTTTAACATTGTGTTTGAGGTCTCCTTTTTCCAGACTTCAAGGTTGAATTATTTCTTCCTTTTGGTTTCTACCCTCCTAAGTTTGATCTAGTGGTTTGTGTAAGCTTTGTATAGGGTGAGATTAGGGCTGAGTTATTTTTTCCCTCTGGTGGGCAAGGCTGAGTGAGGTGGTAATCTCTGCTGATGATTGGGTTTGTATTTTTGTTTTGTTTGTTGTTTGGATGAGGCATCCTGCACAGGGTTCTACTGGTGGTTGGGTGTTGGTCGGTCTTGTATTCAAGTAGTTTCCTTTGTGGAAGTTCTTGCTATTTGATACTCCCTAGGGTTAGTTCCCTGGTAGCCTAGGATCTTAGATTCAGTGCTCCCACTGCAGAGGCTCAGGGCTTGATCTTGAGTTTTGCATGGTTCTATATATTCTTTATCACTGGTCATGTATTCCTGTCCGCTCTCAGCTGGTGTTCTGCATACACTTCTGTTTCTGAAGGTGTATTCTGATGTATCCATGGAGAGAGATGTATTCCACGCCCACCTCCTCCTCCACAATCTTGTTCTTCCCCTCAGGTAATAACAGTATTTTGAAGTGCTATTTAAGTTTTATCTAGTAGAAAATAGACTAATGTTTAAACTCATTTTTTGCTAGTAAATATATAATAAATGATCTTTTAATTAGTGGTTTACTTTTTCCTTTTCATTTTTTATTGAAATATAATTGACCTACATTGTTATATTTGTTTCAGGGGTACAAGGAATATTTACTTGTCTTTCCAGTCTTGGTCCTTGAGAGCAGCACCCATAGCCAGCCTGAATCTTTTGCTGTAAATCCATGTTTGCATTTTGCCAGATGCTTCCAGATCGTTGGCATGTTTTGCAGCAGCTGTGTGTGACCTCTGTGGAACAGACGGATGCTCTTGTTATGCAGCCTTGTTGAGAATGTAATCTTTGTCTTCCCCTGATGGCATATGTTTGGCAGAGAGCTTTCTCTCCAGATCTAAACACGACACAATTTCAAAAGACACAGCCTTCAGGGCCCAATACCTGTTTCCTGAGGAATTAAATCCTAGCAAATCCAGGGATTCTAAATACTGTATATCCTATGGCTTTTTTTAAAGCAAAAATCTTTACAGTTAACTTTGGGTTATTGACTGCCATTGAGTTCTGAGAGTAATATCTCTTCATAAGTTATGCAGTATTTATGGATGGTTCAATATATCTATTGGGGCTTCTCTGGTGGCTCAGAGATTAAAGTTTCTGCCTGCAATGTGGGAGACCTGGGTTCAATCTCTGGGTCGGGAAGATTCCCCTGGAGAAGGAAATGGCAACACACTCCAGTATCCTTGCCTGGAGAATCCCATGGATGGAGGAACCTGGTGGGCTACAGTCTATGGGGTCACAAAGAGTTGGACACGACTGAGTAACTTCACTTCACTTCTTCAATATATCTATTGTTTCTAATTCTTAGTACATCCTCAGTACATTCTCTTCATATGGCCCAGTGAGAAGTCGTGGACAGAGGTTGGGAGGATGGAAGAGAAGTTGAGGTAGAATCCTTTTTTTTTTTTTTTAGTGAATCAAATATTTAACATAAAGTCAGAAATGTGCCTGTAAAATGTCCTTGTAAATTTTTTTCAGAAAATGGTTCAGTTTTCTTTCTTTCATATTCAAGAAACAGAAATAATCTTAAATAGTAAGACAAAAGCAGACCTTGGAAGTAAGTCCTATTAGAATTTTAGTCCAAGAAAAGATATTAAAAAGAAAAGGGAAAAAAAATCCAGATCCCTTTGTAATTAAACAATTAATCCAATTAAAAGGAGGGGGAAAAGGCAGGGAAGGTAGAAAGAATTAGAGGTTTAAATTTACACTTTTCAAGATTGGATTTCACAGGCAGGCTTCATAGTTGGAGTGATCTTTACTTAGTGTCCTGGTTGACAGATTGTAAACCTCCGTATGGAAAAGGTGCCAGTACACAGCAGAGGACAGAGCATCCTCAAAGGTGTGCACTGTGGTACCTTAGTAAAAATGAACTAGATTGACCATCTGTTCCCATCAATTCCTTGAGGTCTTTACTGGATTGATGTTTTATGAAACACTTAATCACTCGTTTCTTCAAATAAGTGTAATAGGATTACTGATGTTCTCCATAGTTGTTGTTAAATCGCTCAGTCCCATCCAAATCTTTGTGACACCATGAACTGCAGCATACCAGGCTTCCCTATCCTTCAGCATCTTCCAGAGCTTGCTCAAATTCATGTCCATTGAGTCAGTGATGCCATCCAACCTCTGTCATCCCCTTCTACTCCTGCCTTCAAACTTTCCCAGCATCAGGGTCTTATCTAGTGACTCAACTCTTCGTATCAAGTGGCTGAAGTATTGGAGCTTCAGCATCAGTACTTCCAATGAATATTCAGGATTGATTTCCTTTAAGATTGACTGGTTTGATCTCCTTGCAGTCCAAGGGACTCTCAAGAGTCTTCTCTAACACCACAGTGCAAAAGCATCAATTCTTCAGTGTTCAGCCTTATTTCTGGTCCACCTCTCACATCCATACTAAGCCATAGCTTTGACAAGACAGATCTTTGTTGACAAAATATTCTTTGCTTCCTAATATGCCATCTAGGTCCATCATAGCCTTCCCTCCAGGAGCAAACGCTTTTTTAATCCCATGACTGCAGCTACCACCTGCAGTGATATCAGAGCCCAAGGAAATTAAATTCCCCACAGAGCTTCTTGAAAACTACACTCTTGCATTTCTTTGCTTTTGGGGGTGGTTCCTGGAATCCGTGTTCCTCATTTTCAAGTATGAACGTGATTAAAGTTAATGTCAGAATTAAAACAGAAAGCCTGTTGATCTCAGATCACTTAACATATCGATGCTGCGGACTTAGTAAAATCCAGACATTATGTTTCTCTCTACTCATGTCTGAGACATGACATCACCTGCCATGCAATGAAGGTGGTGACTGAGGTTTTGATAACTGTGCTTCTTTTAGATAAATGGTTTCCAGGGAATTCCTGGAAAATGAAAGTTAGAATGATAACTCGGCTTCACTGAAAATGAATGACATGGAAATGTTCACATACTTTTTTACCTCATTTTAACTTGAGATTCTAATTTGATTGCTGAAATCCAAGGGTAGACATATTGGAGAACAGGTCTCCCAGCTGTCTGCCCTTCAACCACTTGGTGTCTGCGTCTCAGAACCTCCTTGTCCACCCCTAGAACTCCATTGACAAGCTGCTCTCAGATGGAAGCTTCCTTTCACCATCTCCTCCTCAGAAGCATTTCTCATCCCCTCCTTCCTCCTCATTCATTCTTCCAGGTCAAAGATCCTCCTATTTTAAACTCAGAGCAACCTCACCCTTAAAGCACTTAGCCTGGATGCTCTACACACGGCCCCAGCATTTACTGTCATCGCCTCCAACATCATGTAAGTTCCATGTCTGCTTCTTTTCCTTAGTAGCATATTCCCACTGGGAACCCACTAAGCATCCCAAAGAAATATTTACCAAATAAATGCATTTACTGACAGTAAACATAACACTAGCTTTGACATGTTCTCTTAACTAGAATGTTTTTAAAAACATCAAGCTTTTGATCATTACTTAAGTGATGACAAATACTTTAAGGAGAAAGAGGAATTGTGATCAGATGTTCCACAAAGGTAATCTGAGGATCAGTTTTTACTTTGACAAATGAAATCAAGACTCTCACTTTCTCATAATCATGACAGGAAGTCAGGTCTCTGGCACTACGTCCCCCACATAAAGCACAGCTGAGAGCTGCCTGGGTTGACCTGCTGTGTTTCTCCAGTGCATCACAATTACTGGCTTCCTTGTGCGTCCCCAAGGGGCCTGAAGAGAGACTGTACTCCTGGCTCTATGGAGCTTCCTTCTGCTCTGGACCTTCTCCTTTTCCCCTCCTGCCCTCTCTCATTTCAAATAACCAGGCACCCTCAGGAATTAATCCCTGGACGTTGACTGCATCATTCCATATTGCAACATTTGCTTTTGAAGCTCCAGTGTTACCACTTTACTTTCCTTTTGGAGTCTCTTTATTGAGTGAGCTTCCTGCAGAAGGATGAGTCATCCCAGATGGATAATCCTTAGACCAGACTGCTAATTCTCAATCCTATCCATTCGATGCCTCCTTTTCCTAAGAAATATGTTATTGTTGGCTGAAAAATATGTACAGCCTGTAAGTTGAGAACTATGTTTTTCTTGGCAGACATTCTGAGGATGTAAGCCTGGGATACAGCCTCTCAGAGAGATCTGAGTGACTGTCCCAAAGAGGTAAGGATATATAAAAGGGGAAAAAACAAAAACACGTAGTTGAACATCAAAAGGTGACTTCTAATCACAAAAACAGACATCTCAAGTAAATGACCTCAGTGGTGTTCTGTGTATAGGAAGATGCAAGAGGCTGGGTTCACTGGAACATCCCTTTGATGTGCACCTTAACTACTTAGGGCCAGTGGCCTGTTTCACTCCCTCCCAGATCCTCTCAGGGCTCACAGAGGAGATGGCTGTAGTGGCTGCAGGCAGCAACATCCTTGGTTTACTGAAATTGCATCAACATTCTTTGCCCACATTTCCTTTACCATTCTGAGAAGAAATTAATAGATAAAAACCTACGTACATTTATAAGATATTCCAAAGTGGTGAACACTTGGTGAAGTTGAGGTAAGGTTTTCCTTAGATGTGACTGGTAATTCCATTTCTGGAAAGCTCTGTATATTGTGCATGTTAAAATATAGTATTGGATATTTAATTAAATGTTTAAAATAATATATATGGAAATAGTAAGTATATACTCTGACAATCCTAGACAGCATATTAAAAAGCAGAGACATGACTTGCTGACAGTGGTCGATCTATTCAGTTATGGTTTTTCCAGTAGTCATGTACAGATGTGAGAGTAGGCCATAAAGAAGGCTGAGCACTGAAGAATTGATGCTTTTCAATTGTGGTGCTGGAGAAGGCTGTTGAGACTCCCTTGGAGAGCAAGGAGATCAAACTAGTTGATCCGAAAGGAAGTCAGCCCTAAATATTCATTGGAAAGACTGTTGCTGAAGCTGAAGCTCCAACACTTTGACCACTGGATGTGGACACTCGACTCATTGGAAAAGACCCTGATGCTGGAAGAAATTGAGGGCAGGAGGAGAAGGGATTGGCAGAGGATGAGATGGTCAGATGGCATCACCAATTCAATGCATGTGAGTTTGAGCAAACTCAGAGATAGCAAAGGAAAGGGAAGCCTGATGTGCTGCAGTCCATGGTCTCCCAAAGAGATACGACTTGGCGACTGAACAACAACAATAGTAATGCTCTGAAAAATAACTTATACTTACACGTTTTATGTTCCAATTTATGCTTTGTCTATAGAATGCTTCTAGAAAATATCCTGGATGCCTGTTTCTGTCCTCCTTCCCCCACAAAGAGGATATACTTTGGGGGGGGGTTAAAATATGCATAAATTTTTAATAATCATGAAAGTATTCCAATGGGATAACATTCAATGATATAATAATCTAACTCAAAATATATCATAGCGCACTCTAAGTCTCATCCCCTTAAAACAAGGAGTAGATGGTGAAGGCAGTCGGTTTGTGGAGGGGATGTGTGGCGTCTAGAGCTGGGAGCACAGACATTGATTGAAAGGCTGGAATGGAGGGAGGGTTGCTGTGTTGTGCCTTTCCAATGTTCACACTTCCCTGAAAAATTCTGCTCCAACCACAGACCTGCTTGTAAATCACAGGGCTGTTTTTAATATGTAATCACCAGGTTAAAAAATACCCAAGATTTCTCAAAAGAGAAGAAAAAAGATCTGCTAATACTGCTGTCCTCAAATTCTTCACTTATATGTGGAATCTAAAAACCAATACAAATTAACTTATTTACAAAACAAATATACTTACAGACCTAAAAATCAAACTTATGGTTATCAAAAGGGAAAGGGGGAGAGGCAAAATAGGAGTTTGGGATTAACATGTACACACTACTATATATGGGAAAATCCCATGGACAGAGGAACTTGGTAGGTTACAGTCCATGGGGTAGCAAAGAGTCAGACACAGCTGAGCGACTTTGCTTTCTTTTCACTACTATATATAAAATAGATTATCTTCAAGGACCTACTGTACAGCACAGGAAACTCCTCTCAGTATTCTGTAATAACCTATATGAGAAAACAATCTGAAAAAAAGTAGGTGTATATACATGTGTGTAACTAAATCACTTTGCTGTACACCTGAAACTAACACATTATAAATCAACTATTGATTATGCCAAAGCCTTTGACTGTGTGGAACACAATAAACTGTGGAAAATTCTGAAAGAGATGGGAATACCAGACCACCTGACCTGCCTCTTGAGAAATCTGTATGCAGATCAGGAAGCAACAGTTAGAACTGGACATGGAACAACAGATTGGTTTCAAATAGGAAAAGGAGTATGTCAAGGCTGTACACTGTCACCCTGCTTATATAACTTATATGCAGAGTACATCATGAGAAACGCTGGACTGGAAGTCACACAAGCTGGATTCAAGATTGCCAGGAGAAATATCAATAACCTCAGATATGCAGATGACACCACCCTTATGGCAGAAAGGGAAGAGGAGCTAAAAAGCCTCTTGATGAAAATGAAAGAGGAGAGCAAAAAGGTTGGCTTAAAGCTCAACATTCAGAAAACGAAGATCATGGCATCTGGTCCTATCACTTCATGGGAAATCGATGGGGAAACAGTGAAAACAGTGTCAGACTTTATTTTGGGGGGGCTCCAAAATCACTGCAGATGGTGATTGCAGCCATGAAATTAAAAGGCGCTTACTCCTTGGAAGAAAAGTTATGAGCAACCTACATAGTATATTCAAAAGCAGAGACATTGCTTTGCCGACTAAGGTCCATCTAGTCAAGGCTATGGCTTATCCTGTGCTCATGTATGGATGTGAGAGTTGGACTGTGAAGAAGGATGAGCGCCGAAGAATTGATGCTTTTGAACTGTGGTGTTGGAGAAGACTCTTGAGAGTCCCTTGGACTGCAAGGAGATCCAACCAGTCCATTCTGAAAGAGATCAACCCTGGGATTTCTTTGGAAGGAATGATGCTAAAGCTGAAACTCCAGTACTTTGGCCACCTCATGCGAAGAGTTGACTCATCGGAAAAGACTCTGATGCTGGGAGGGATTGGGGGCAGGAGGAGAAGGGGATGACAGAGGGTGAGATGGCTGGATGGCATCACTGACTCGATGGACGTGAGTCTGAGTGAACTCCGAGAGATGGTGATGGACAGGGAGGCCTGGCGTTTCATGGGGACGCAAGGAGTCGGAAACAACTGAGTGACTGAACTGAACTGATATTTCAATTAGAATAAAGGAAGATTTGGAAAAATTATAATTGCATTTCTCAAAATAGAGAACAAAATGAGCACTATAATAAATTTTTTAAAGTCTACAGAGAATGAATCCTTAATAATTTTTTTTAAAAATTCGGAATGATTTTATGTTGGTTTCACATTGGCTTTGATCTCTACTATTATTTTTTTTTCTCATGTTTTAGTTGTAAACCTAAGCTATATTTGATGATGGGAGCACTTGTTTTCTTCTGCTTTTCTTACAGTTTTTTTCCATCAATCTGGAAGTCTCACCTTGGAAGAACACAAATTGCACATCCTCGTGTGGAGAGTTGAGTAGTTTAGAATATTTGTCTGTTTCTACCAGCGACTGTTTTGATATAAATTCTGTTCTGTGATCTACCTCTAGATTCTCTCTTTGGGAACATTAACAAATTATAGAGTACAGGAAGTACTTTTTGTCCTTCCCCTATTTACTAACTATATTCAACTCTCCTGGACAGACAGTCTCTCCTGACATACAAGTACTGAACCTTCCCCAGTAATTGTCTATGGTGGCAGGCAGACGTTAGAAGAATGGTGCTAGCAGATAAGATGAATGCTTCCAACCTTGTGCCACGAATGTTCACTATACCTTCTTTAAATCCCTTTAAAGCTTTCCTGGTGGCTCAGTTTGTAAGGAAACTGCCTGCAGTACAGGAGACTCGGGTTAAATCTTGGATTAGGAATATCCCCCGGAGAAGAAAATGGCAACCCACTCCAGTATTCTTGCCTGAGAAATTCCATGGACAGAGGAAACTGGAGGACTATAATTCATGGGGTTGCAAGACTCAGACATGACTTAGTGGCTACACCAACACCACCACCATTCTGCTGATGACGCAGGAAAGTAATGGATTATGTGGAAGACCATCTGTTTTTTCTTGTGAATAAGGCAGAGGTATTTCAGTGGTATCAAGGATTGATGGTTGCAGCTACCTGCCAAGGGCTTTCAGTTGAGTTCAGTTGCTCAGTCGTGTCTGTCTCTTTGTGACCCCATGAATTACAGCACGCCAGGCTTTCCTGTCCATCACCAACTCCCAGAGTTCACCCAAACTAACGTCCATCGAGTGGGTGATGCCATCCAGCCATCTCATCCTCTGTCGTCCCCTTCTCCTCCTGCCCCCAATCCCTCCCAGCATCAGAGTCTTCTCCAACGAGTCAACTCTTAGCATGAGGTAGCCAAAATATTGGAGTTTCAGCTTTCGCATCAGTCCTTCCAAAGAACACCCAGGACTGATCTCCTTTAGATTGGACTGGTTGGATCTCCTAGCATTCCAAGGGACTCACAAGAGTCTTCTCCAACACTACAATTCAAAAGAATCAGTTATTTGGCGCTCAGCTTTCTTCATAGTCCAACTCTCACATCCATACATAACCGCTGGAAAAACCATAGCCTTGACTAGACGGACCTTTGTTGGCAAAGTGATGTTTCTGCTTTTTAATATCCTATCTAAGTCAGTCATAACTTTTCTTCCAAGGGGTAAGCGTCTTTTAATTTCATGCTGCAATCACCATCTGCAGTGATTTTGGAGCCCCCCCCCCAAAAAAAAATAAAGTCTGACACTGTTTCCGCTGGTTCCCCATCTATTTGCCATGAAGTGATGGGACCAGATGCCATGATCTTCGTTTTCTGAATGTTGAGCTTTAAGCCAACTTTTTCACTCTCCTCTTTCACTTTCATCAAGACGCTTTTTAGTTCCTCTTCCCTTTCTGCCATAAGGGTGGTGTCATCTGCATATCTGAGGTTATTGACATTTCTCCCAGCAACCTTGGTTCCAGCTTATGCTTCTCCCAGCCCAGTGTTTCTCATGATGTACTCTGCATATATGTTAAATAAGCAGGGTGACAATATACAGCCTTGATGTACTCTTTTTCCTATTTGGAACCAGTCTGTTTTTCCATGACCAGTTCTAATTGTTGCTCCCTGACCTGCATATAGGTTTCTCAAGAGGCAGGTTAGGTGGTCTGGTATTCCCATCTCTTTCAGAATTTTCCACAGTTTATTGTGATCCACACAGCCAAAGGCTTTGACATAGTCAATAAAGCAGAAGTAGATGTTTTTCTGGAACTCTCTTGCTTTTTCGATGATCCAGGGGATGTTGGCAATTTGATCTCTCGTTCCTGTGCCTTTTCTAAAACTTCCAGCTTGAACACCTGCAAGTTCATGGTTCACATATTACTGAAGCCTGGCTTGGAGAATTTTGCTAAGTGCTCTAGCTACTACCAAAGCGAAGTTCTGACAGGTAATTATTCATGAACAGGAAGAGCATTTGATGATTTTAACGCTCTTCTTGAGGGATATATCATCCACCCCTCCCCTCCTTGTCACCCATGATTGCAACAACTAATATTTTGCTGGACAATTAGTCAATGAAAGGAATAGTCAAATGCCTTTATAAGGATATAAAATTCCTGTATTTTCCTTCACTGAATGTTGGACAAATAATGTTGCCTGCCATTTTACTAACCAAAGAATGTTTCTTGCCATTAAGCTCTTGGCCACTACAGCTGCCCCTAAGGGTGTACCTAAGGGACTGGGGTGGAAAGAAACAGGATGCAGGCCCCAGAGAGAACCACTTTGACATGCATATCAAAGGAATGACTTCAGTGAGCCCAGACTCTTGCATCTACCCATACACAGAAAGGCAACTATAATCACTAACTTGAGATCTTGGCTTATTTGTGATTAGCAGTAATCTTGATATTTGACTACATGTTTTTTATTTTGTTTTTCAGCAAAAAACTTCTATACATCCTGGTTGTGCTTTTTTTTTTCAGTCAATTACTTATTTAGGAAATTGAATGATTTTAGATCTGTATTCACTTCTGAACTTTTTGTTTACTCACCAATATTCAATGATTTGCCACTATGTGATTGTGATATTTTCAGGAGTCCTGAATAGCCATTCAGTTTGAGATTGCTGTGTGTCAGTGTCCACCATCACTATGGGTCTGTCTGCTATTGGTATATGTATATGTTCATTATAGCTATTATCAGTGTCTCCATTGCTGTGTGTCTCTGTTCACCATTGCTGTGTGTACATGACTACCATTTTGCAAATTCCCCTCAGCCCTTGTCATTTAACAACATTCCAGTTGTTCATTCTACCTGGGAAGGAAAGATTTGTGGGACTGTGGTATCTTGGTCTGTGGGCTATGAAGAATATACTTCTTGAAAAGCTAGTTTTCAAGTTTAGAGGAAACACAGGCAAACAAGTAGTATAGAGACCACCCATAAACTCTGGAATGTATGGTGTATTAAAGGTCTATTTAAGTAGTCATTTAATAATACAGAAAGATTTTTGCTTGAAATTGCTGAGAAGTCCTCAGTCCAACACAGAAAATGCTGTTCCATTCATAATGTACTTAACATGCATAGTTTTTGCATTTCATTTATTTTTTTACTTTGGCTGTGCCGAGTCTTTGTTGCTTTGTGGGGGCTTTTTCTAACTGCAGCAGGCAAGCGCTGCTCTCTAGCTTCAGCGCTCAGGCTCCACTGCAGCAGCTTCTCCTGTTGCAGAGTACAGGCTCCAGGGTGCGTGGGCTTCAGGAGTGGTGGCTCGTGCATTTAGCTGCTCCATGGCACATGCAGCCTTCCCAGACCAGGGATCCAACCTGTGTCTCCTGCATTGGCAGGTGGATTCTTAACCCCAAGACCATCAGGAAGTCCAACATGCATATTTTTTATTCAAATAAGATGAGATGACTGCAAAATTAGGAGGTGGGTTTCAAACACACAACGAAGTAATTACAGGTTAAGGTGACAATTGCTAGGATATAATTATGTGAGAAGGACAGGGTAGTTGCTGAAGAGGTGACAATTACTTGGTCTTGGGGGACCTGGAGTACTCTTCATTATGAGGCAAGATTCGAAGCCACTTGTAAAAGTTTTCATAAGCTTGAGAGAGGATATGGGGACTTTCCCAGCAGGTGGGATAATGTTTGCTGAAAGGCACAGACGAGAGAAACATTACAATATTTGGGGTGAGGAATTCTGTGTTGGTGAAGTTGACCCACAGGAGAGTTGAGATTGGATTTGGGTGAGGCTGAGACTGACAGGGATGGATGTGGTCAGATGGCTCTGGATCAGCAGTGATAAGAGAGGGGAAATCTGCTCCTGAGATTTCTATCAGGGCTGATCGAGCTAGGAAGTGGTACCTAACTGGATGCGGGAGGAGAGAGACTGAACTCTGCTTCTTGCCTGGGTGTCTGGACAAGATGGCCATGTGCCAATGTTGGGTTTTCAAAGGAGGTACATGTTTGGGGAAATTAAGGAGCAGATGACCAATGAGCCCTGTTGATTTGTTTTTTCTTTTAAGTTTTTATTTTACAGGTTCACAAGAAACAGCATACATAGTACACAAAGATCCTGTGTAGCCTTTCCCCAGTTTTCCCCAATGATAACACCTTACAGAAGTATAGTACAATGTTAAAACCTGAAAACCGACATTGGTATTTTTTAGAGACCTTTCTTTCAGTTTTTTCAGTTTCACATGCACTTGTGTGTGTATGTGAATGAGTGTATGTGCATGCATGTTTGTGCGTGTAGTTCTATACAGTTTTATCACATGTGCTGATTTGCGTAAACATCACTACAATCAAGAGACAGAATTGTTGGAAATTCCCTGGTGGTCCAGTGGTTAGGACTCAGAGCTTTCACTTCCGGGGACCAGGTTCAATCCCTGATAGGGACAGATGCTGCAAGTCATGAAGCCAAACAAAAAAAGAAAAGAAAAATACACAATTTTTCCACCTCTGCAAAGATCCCTTTCCCCATTTCTAATCTCTGACAGTTATTATTCTGTTTTCCATCTCTTAATTTTGTCATTTTGAAAGTGTTATATAAATGAAATTATATGGTATGTAACCCATAGCCTTTTGATACTGGCTTATTTTCACTCAGTATTAATTCCGTTGTGATCCAGCCAAGTGTTGAGTGTATCTAAAGCTCATTTCTTGCCACTGCTGAATAATAATCCATGGTGTAAATGCTCTAACATTTGCTTTATACATTGAGGGACATTTGGGTTGCTTTCAGGTTTGGGCTACTTACTGCCCGTTTCTGTAATTTGATTATGGAACTTCCACAGGACTTCCTTCAACAAACTCTCAGAAGGCACAAACAAAACCTTGTGAGAAACAGGAGTCAGGAAATAAGAGCAGTGTCCCCACAAGAGACTGAGCTGTACTTGCCTGTGAGTGTCCAGGAGCCTCTGGCAGAGGGATGGGTCCACAGTGACCTACTACGGGGTCAGAGGCCCTGAATACAACAGTGTGTGCACAAGTCCTTTTGAAAGAGGTCGCCATTACGACAATTACCATACCATAGTTTGGCCTGAGACTATTTACATACATTAAGTTGTTTTTGCTTTTGTTTTTGTTTCACTTTTTTTTAATGAAGAATAATTGCTTTAAAGAATGTTGCTGGTTTTTTTGTCAAACCTCAACATAAATCAGCCATAGGTATACATATATTTTTTTGTGCTGATATAAGTTTTCTCATTACTGTTCATAGAGTCCTCAAGGCAAGAGTACAGAAGTGGTTTAAAGCCATTCCCTTCTCCAGTGGACTATGTTTTGTCAGAACTCTCCACCATGACCCGTCCATCTTTGGTGACCCTACATGGCATGGCTCATAGTTTCATTGAGTTAGACAAGGCCAGTTTGGTTAGTTCTCTGTGATTGTGGTTTTCATTCTATCTGCTCTCTGATGGATAAGGATAAGAAGCTTTTGGAAGCATCCTGATGAGAGAAACTGACTGTGGGGAAAACTAAGTCTTATTCTGATGGGCGGAGCCATGCTCAGTAAATCTTTAATCCAACTCTCTGTTGATGGGTGGGGCTGTGTTCTCTCCCTGTTTTTGGCCTGAGGCAAACTGTGCTAGGGGTAACTGTGGTAATCAGTTCAGTTCAGTTCAGTTCAGTCAGCTCAGTCGTGTCCGACTGTTTGTGATCCCATTAATCGCAGCACACCAGGCCTCCCTGTCCATCACCAACTCCCAGAGTTCACTCAGATTCACGTCCATCGAGTCAGTGATGCCATCCAGCCATCTCATCCTCAGTTGTCCCCTTCTCTTCCTGCCCCCAATCCTTCCCAACATCAAAGTCTTTTCCAGTGAGTCAACACTTCGCATGAGGTGGCCAAAGTATTGGAGTTTCAGCTTTAGCATCATTCCTTCCAAACAAATCCCCGGGCTGATCTCCTTCAGAATGGACTGGTTGGATCTCCTTGCAGTCCAAGTGACTCTCAAGAGTCTTCTCCAACACCACAGTTCAAAAGTACCAATTCTTTGGTGCTCATCCTTCTTCACAGTTCAACTCTCACATCCATACATGACTACTGGAAAAAACATAGCCTTGACTAGACGGACCATAGTCGGCAAAGTAATGTCTCTGCTTTTGAATATGCTATCTAGGTTGGTCATAACTTTTCTTCCAAGGAGTAAGCGTCTTTTAATTTCATGGCTGCAGTCACGATCTGCAGTGATTTTGGAGCCCCAAAAAATAAAGTCTGGGAGGTGGATCATAGAGGATCCTGCTGTGATTTATGTCGAAGAGTGTTTTGCCTATGTTCTCCTCTAGGAGTTTCACAGCTTCTGGTCTTACGTTTAGATCTTTAATCCATTTTGAGTTTATCTTTGTGTATGGTGTTAGAAAGTGTTCTAGTTTCATACTTTTACAAGTGGTTGACCAGATTTCCCAGCACCACTTGTTAAAGAGATTGTCTTTAATCCATTGTATTTTGTTTTAATTTTTATTTTACTTTATTTTACTTTACAATACTGTATTGGTTTTGCCATACATTGACATGAATCCACCACGGGTGTACATGAGTTCCCAATCCTGAACCCCTTCCCACCTCCCACCCCATATCATCTCTCTGGATCATCCCCATACACCAGCCCCAAGCATCCTGTATCCTGTATCAAACATAGACTGGAGATTCGTTTCTTACATGATAGTATACATGTTTCAGTGACATTCTCCCAAATCATCCCACCCTCTCCCTCTCCACAGAGTCTAAAAGTCCATTCTATACATCTGTGTCTCTTCTGCTCTCTCACATAGAGGGTTATAATTAACATCTTTCTAAATTCCATATATATGTGTTAGTATACTGTATTGGTGTTTTTCTTTCTGGCTTACTTCACTCAGTATAATCAGCTCCAGTTTCATCCATTTCATTAGAACTGATTCAAATGTATTCTTCTTCATGGCTGAGTAATACTCCATTGTATATATGTACCACAGCTTTCTTATCCATTCATCTGCTGATGGACATCTAAGTTGTTTCCATGTCCTGGCTATTATAAACAGTGCTGCAATGAACATTAGGGTACACGTGTCTCTTTCAATTATGGTTTCCTCGGTGTGTATGCCCAGCAGTGGGATTGCTGGGTCATAAGGCAGTTCTATTTGCAATTTTTTAAGGAATCTCCACACTGTTCTCCATAGTGGCTGTACTAGTTTGCATTCCCACCAACAGTGTAAGAGGGTTGCCTTTTCTCCACACCCTCTCCAGCATTTATTGCTTGTAGACTTTTGGATCGCAGCCATTCTGACTGGTGTGAAATAGTACCTCACTGTGGTTTTGATTTGCATTTCTCTGGCAATGAGTGATGTTGAGCATCTTTTCATGTGTTTGTTAGCCATCCGTATGTCTTCTTTGGAGAAATGTCTATTTAGTTCTTTGGCCCATTTTTTGATTGGGTCGTTTATTTTTCTGGACTTGAGCTGCATAAGTTGCTTGTATATTTTTGAGATTAGTTGTTTGTCAGTTGCTTCATTTGCTATTATTTTCTCCCATTCAGAAGGCTGTCTTTTCACCTTACTTATAGTTTCCTTTGTTGTGCAGAAGCTTTTAACTTTAATTAGATCCCATTTGTTTATTTTTGCTTTTATTTCCAGTATTCTGGGAGGTGGATCATAGAGGATCCTGCTGTGATGTATGTCGGAGAGTGGTTTGCCTATGTTCTCCTCTAGGAGTTTTATAGTTTCTGGTCTTACGTTTAGATCTTTAATCCATTTTGAGTTTATTTTTGTGTGTGGTGTTAGAAAGTGATCTAGTTTCATTGTTTTACAAGTGGTTGACCAGATTTCCCACAACCACTTGTTAAAGAGATTGTCTTTACTCCATTGTATAATATTGCCTCCTTTGTCGAAGATAAGGTGTCCATAGGTGTGTGGATTTATCTCCGGGCTTTCTATTTTGTTCCATTGATCTATATTTCTGTCTTTGTGCCAGTACCATACTGTCTTGATGACTGTGGCTTTGTAGTAGAGCCTGAAGTCAGGCAGGTTGATTCCTCCAGTTCCATTCTTCTTTCTCAAGATTGCTTTGGCTATTCGAGGTTTTTTGTATTTCCATAAAAATTGTGAAATCATTTGTTCTAGCTCTGTGAAAAATACCGCTGGTAGCTTGATAGGGATTTCATTGAATTTGTACATTGTTTTGGGTAATATACTCATTTTCACTATATTGATTCTTCCAATCCATGAACATGGTATATATCTCCATCTATTAGTGTCCTCTTTGATTTCTTTCATCAGTGTTTTATAGTTTTCTATATATAGGTCTTTAGTTTCTTTAGGTACATATATTCCTAAGTATTTTATTCTCTTCGTTGCAATGGTGAATGGAATTGTTTCCTTAATTTCTTCTTCTACTTTCTCATTATTAGTGTATAGGAATGCAAGGGATTTCTGTGTGTTGATTTTATATCCTGCAACTTTATTATATTCATTGATTAGCTGTAGTAATTTTCCGGTGGAATCTTTAGGGTTTTCTATGTAAAGGATCATATCGCCTGCAAACAGTGAGAGTTTTTCTTCTTCTTTTCCAATTTGGATTCCTTTTATTTCTTTTTCTGCTCTGACTGCTGTGGCCAAAACTTCCAGAACTATGTTGAATAGTAGCGGTGAAAATGGGCATCCTTGTCTTGTTCCTGACTTTGGAGAAATGCTTTCAATTTTTCACCATTGAGGATAATGTTTGCTGTGGGTTTGTCATATATAGCTTTTATTATGTTGAGGTATGTTCCTTCTATTCCTGCATTCTGGAGAGTTTTTATCATAAATGGATGTTGAATTTTGTCAAAGGCCTTCTCTGCATCTATTGAGATAATCATACACATCCCAGAATACTGGAAATAAAAGCAAAAATAAACAAATGGGATCTAATTAAAGTTAAAAGCTTCTGCACAACAAAGGAAACTATAAGTAAGGTGAAAAGACAGCCTTCTGAATGGGAGAAAATAATAGCAAATGAAGCAACTGACAAACAGCTAAACTCAAAAATATACAAGCAACTTATGCAGCTCAAATCCAGAAAAATAAATGACCCAATCAAAAAATGGGCCAAAGAACTAAATAGACATTTCTCCAAAGAAGACATACGGATGGCTAACAAACACATGAAAAGATGCTCAACATCACTCATTGTCAGAGAAATGCAAATCAAAACCACAGTGAGGTACCATTTCACACCAGTCAGAATGGCTGCGATCCAAAAGTCTACAAGCAATAAATGCTGGAGAGGGTGTGGAGAAAAGGCAACCCTCTTACACTGTTGATGGGAATGCAAACTAGTACAGCTACTATGGAGAACAGTGTGGAGATTCCTTAAAAAATTGCAAATAGAACTGCCTTATGACCCAGCAATCCCACTGCTGGGCATACACACCGAGGAAACCATAATTGAAAGAGACACGTGTACCCTAATGTTCATTGCAGCACTGTTTATAATAGCCAGGACATGGAAACAACTTAGATGTCCATCAGCAGATGAATGGATAAGAAAGCTGTGGTACATATATACAATGGAGTATTACTCAGCCATGAAGAAGAATACATTTGAATCAGTTCTAATGAAATGGATGAAACTGGAGCTGATTATACTGAGTGAAGTAAGCCAGAAAGAAAAACACCAATACAGTATACTAACACATATATATGGAATTTAGAAAGATGTTAATCATAACCCTCTATGCGAGAGAGCAAAGGAGACACAGATGTATAGAACGGACTTTTAGACTCTGTGGAGAGGGAGAAGGTGGGATGACTTGGGAGAATGACATTGAAACATGTATACTATCATGTAAGAAACCAATCTCCAGTCTATGTTTGATACAGGATACAGGATGCTTGGGGCGGGTGAATTGGGATGATCCAGAGAGATGATATGGTGTGGGAGATGAGAGGGGGGTTCAGGATTGGGAACTCATGTACACCCGTGGTGGATTCATTTCAATGTATGGCAAAACAAAAACAGTATTTCAAAGCAAAATAAAGTAAAAAAAAAATTTTAATAATAAATAAATAAATAAAGTCTGACACTGATTCCACTCTTTCCCCATTCAAAAGGACTTGAGCACACACTGTTGTATTCAGTGCCTGGACCCCACAGCAGGCCACTGTCAACCCATGCCTCCACCAGAGACTCCTGGACACTCACAGGAAAATCTGGCCCAGTCTCTTGTGGGGAAACGGCTCCCCTCTCTTGGCTCCTAGTGTGCACAAATTTTTGCACTTTGTACAAGCAAACATGTACTCCAAATCTGTTTCCCCAGTCCTGTGGAAGTTATGGAATCAAGTCTCACTAGCCGCCAAAGAAAATTACCTGAGGGTTCTCAGTCCCTTTGCCAGATCCCCAGGTTGGGAAATCTATTGTGGGTCCTAAAATTTTCTTAACAGTGCAAGACTTTCTTTGGTATAATTGCTCTGTGGTTTGTCGGTCATCTGCTCGGCAGCTCTATGCTGGCGTGAATGGTGACCTCCTCAAAGAGGGCTTATGCCACACACTGCATGACCCAGGTTTACTGCAGCTAGAGTCCATGGCCCCGTGGCTGGCCACTGCTGACCCATAGCTCTGCAGGTGATACTCACTCACTCAAAGGCAGGTCTGGCTCAGTCTCTGTGGGGTCTCTGGGTCCTGGTGTGCACAAGGCTTTGTTTGAGCCATCTAGGCATCTCTAGTGGGTATGGGGTTTGATTCTAAACATGATTTTGCCCCTCCTATCATCTTGTTGGGGCTTCTCCTTTGCCCTTGGACATGGGGCATTCACACCATGGAATACTATTCAGCAATGGAAAGAAATGAGCTTTCAATATACTCAACACTTGGTGGTATTGCAGCAGAATTATACTGAGTGAAAATAAGCCAGTATCAAAAGGCTATGGGTTACATACTATATGATTCCATTTATATACTGCTTTCAAAATGACTAAATTAAAGAGATGGAAAACGCAATTGTAATAGGCCTTGGAGTACAAAATGAAGCAGGACAAAGGCCAACAGAGTTTTGCAAAGAGAACACACTGGTCATAGCAAACACTGTCTTCCAACAGCACAAGGGATGTCTAAAAGGCAAAATGGCTGTCTAAAGAGGCCTTACAAATAGCTGAAAAAAGAAGCAAAGCTAAAGGCAAAGGAGAAAAGCAAAGATATACCCATCTGTATGCAGAGTTCCAAAGAACAGAAAGAAAAGATAAGAAAGCCTTCATCAGTGAACAATGCAAAAAAATAGATGAAAACACCGAATGAGAAAGGCTAGAGATTTCTTCAAGAAAATCAGAAATACCAGGGGAACATTTTATGCAAAGATGAGCTCAATAAAGGCCAGGAACGGTATGGACATAACAGAAGCAGAAGATACTAAGAAGAGGTGGCAAGAATACACAGACGAACTATACAAAAAAAGATCTTCATGACCCAGATAACCACGATGGTGTGATCACTCACCTAGAGCCAGGCATTCTGGAGTGTGAAGTCAAATGGGCCTTAGGAAGCATCACTACAAACAAAGCTAGTGGAGGAATTCCAGTTGAGCTATTTCAAATCCTAAAAGATGATGCCGTTAAAGTGTTGCACTCAACATGCCAGCAAATTTGGAAAACTCAGCAGCGGCCACAGGACTGGAAAAGGTCAGTTTTCATTCCAATCCCAAAGAAAGGCAAGGCCAAAGAATATTCAAACTACTGGACGATTACACTCTTCTCACATGCTAGCAAACTAATGCTCAACATTCTCCAAGCCAGGCTTCAACAATACGTGAACCATGAACTTCCAGATGTTCAAGCTGTATTTAGAAAAGGCAGAGGAACAAGAGGCCAAATTGCCAACATCCATTGAATCATAGAAAAAGCAAGAGATTTACAGAAAACCATCTACTTTATTGACTATGCCAAAGCCTTTGACATGGATCACAATGAACTGTGGAAAATTCTAAAAAAGCTGGAAATACCAGACCACCTTACCTGCCTCCTGAGAAATCTGTATACAGGTCAAGAAGCAACAGTTAGAACTGGACATGAAACAATGGACTCCTTTCCAAACTGGGAAAGGAGTACATCAAGGCTGTATATTGTCACCCTGCTTATTTAACTTATATACAGAGTACATCATGCAAAATGCTGGGCTTGATGAAGCACAGCTGGAATCAAGGTTGCCTGAATAAATATCAATAACCTCAGATATGCAGATGACACCACTCTTATGGCAGAAAGGGAAGAGGAGCTAAAAAGCCTCTTGATGAAAATGAAAGAGGAGAGCAAAAAGGTTGGATTAAAGCTCAACATTAAGAAAACGAAGATCATGGCATCATGGGAAATAGATTGGGAAACAGTGGAAACAGTGTCAGATTTTATTTTTTTGGGCTCCAAAATCACTGCAGATGGTGACTGCAGCCATGAAATTAAAAGATGCTTACTCCTTGGAAGAAAAGTTATAAGCAACCTAGATAGCATATTCAAAAGCAGAGACATTACTTTGCCAACAAAGGTCCGTCTAGTCAAGGCTATGGTTTTTCCAGTAGTCATGTATGGATGTGAGAGTTGGACTGTGAAGAAGGATGAGCACCAAAGAATTGTTGCTTTTGAACTGTGGTGTTAGAGAAGACTCTTGAGAGTCCCTTGGAATGCAAGGAGATCCAACCAGTCCATTCTAAAGGAGATCAACCCAGGGATTGTTTTGTAAGGAATGATGCTAAAGCTGAAACTCCAGTACTTTGGCCACCTCATGGGAAGAGTTGACTCACTGGAGAAGACTTTGATGCTGGGAGGAATTGGGGGCAGGAGGAGAAGGAGACGACAGAGGATAAGATGACTGGATGGCATCACTGACTTGATGGACGCGAGTCTGAGTGAATTCTGGGAGTTGGTGATGGACAGGGAGGCCTGGCGTGCTGTCTTTCATGGGGTCACAAAGAGTCGGACACGACTGAGCGAGTGAACTGAACTGAATCAGTTTCCTCATTTTGAGCGAAATTCCCAGCATATGTTAAATATATATTTAAAATGTATTTTTAAGAAGGTGCCAAACTATTTTCCAGAATGGCTGTTCAGTTCAGTTCAGTTGGTGATGTCAGCACCAGGACCCAGGAGAAAGAAACAGTGACCCCACAGGAGACTTGTCTGTGGATGTCCGGGAGTCTCCGGTAAAGGCATGGGTTGGTGGTGGCCTGCTGTGGGGTTGGGGGCATGGACTGTAGCAGTACATGCATAGGATCTTTTGAGGGAGGTCACCGTTATCTTAATTCTGTTCAGTGGCTCAGTCATGTCCAACTCTTTGTGACCCCATGGACTGCAGCATGCCAGGCCTCCCTGTCCATCATCAACTCCCAGAATTTACTGAGACTCATGTCCATTGAGTTGGTGATACAATCCATCCATTCATTACTTCCACCATAGTTTGGCCCGAGGTAAATAGCAAGGAGGGAACAGAGCTCCAACCCTCAACAGAAAATTGGATTAAAGATTTACTGACCAAGTCAGGCTTCACCAATACGTGAACCGTGAACTCCCTGATGTTCAAGCTAGTTTTAGAAAAGGCAGAGGAACGAGAGATCAAATTGCCAAAATCCGCTGGATCATGGAAAAAGCAAGAGAGTTCCAGAAAAACATCTATTTCTGCTTTATTGACTATGCCAAAGCCTTTCACTGTGTGGAACACAATAAACTGTGGAAAATTCTAAAAGAGATGGGAATACCAGACGACCTAACCTGCCTCTTGAGAAATCTGTATGCAAGTCAGGAAGCAACAGTTAGAACGAGACATGAAACAACAGATTGGTTCCAAATAGGAAAAGGAGTGAGTCAAGGCTGTATATTGTCACCCTGCTTATTTAACTTATATGCAGAGTACATGATTAGAAACACTGGGCTGGAAGAAACACAAGCTGGAATCAAGATTGCCATGAGAAATATCAATAACCTCAGATATGCAGATGACACTACCCTTATGGCAGAAAGGGAAGAGGACCTAAAAAGCCTCTTGATGAAAGTGAAAGAAGAGAGTGAAAAGGTTGGCTTAAAGCTCAACATTCAGAAAACGAAGATCATGGCATCCGGTCCCATCACTTCATGGGAAATAGATGGGGAAACAGTGGAAACAGTGTCAGACTTTATTTTGGGGGGCTCCAAAATCACTGGAGGTGGTGACTGCAGCCATGAAATTAAAAGACACTTACTCCTTGGAAGAAAAGTTATGAGCAACCTAGATAGCATATTCAAAAGGAGAGACATTACTTTGCCGACTAAGGTCTGTCTAGTCAAGGCTATGGTTTTTCCTGTGGTCATGTATGGATGTGAGAGTAGGACTGTGAAGAAGGCCGAGTGCCGAAGAATTGATGCTTTTGAACTGTGGTGTTGGAGAAGACTCTTGAGAGTCCCTTGGACTGCAATGAAATCCAACCAGTCCATTTTGAAGGAGATCAGCCCTGGGATTTCTTTGGAAGGAATGATGCTAAAGCTGAAGCTCCAGTACTTTGGCCATCTCATGGGAAGAGTTGACTCATTGGAAAAGACTCTCATGCTGGGAGGGATTGGGGGCAGGAGGAGAAGGGGACGACAGAGGATGAGATGGCTGGATGGCATCACGGACACGATGGACATGAGTCTGAGTGAACTCCGGGAGTTAGTGATGAACAGGGAGGCCTGGTGTACTGCGATTCATGGGGTCACAAGGAGTCAGACACGACTGAGTGACTGAACTGGACTGAACATGGGCCTGCCCAGCAGAACAAGACCCAGTATCCCCAGTATCCCCCACAGTCAGTCTATCCCATCAGGACGCTTTCATAAGCCTCTTGTCCTTCTCCATCAGAGGGCAAATGGACTGAAAACTACAGAATGGCTGTACCATTTTAATATTCTCAGAGGCAATATGTGAGAGATCTAATTTTGCTACATCGCTGCTACTGTCACCAGTTAGAAATTTTAGCTGTTGTAATAGATAGATGTATGGCAATATCTCTTCGTGATTTTAATGGGCAATTTTCTAATGGTAAAAGGCCATCTTCAGATCAGTTCAGTTCAATTCAGTTTCTCAGTCATGTCTGAATTTTTGTTACCACATGAACCACAGCATGCCAGGCTTCCCTGTCTATCACCAACTCCCGGTGTCCACCCAAACCCATGTCCATTGAGTCGGTGATGCCATCCAACCATCTCATCCTCTGTCGTCCCCTTCTCCTGCCCTCAATCTTTCCCAGCATCAGGGGCTTTTCCAATGAGTCAGCTCTTCACATCAGGTAGCCAAAATATTGGAGTTTCAGCTTCAACATCAGTCCTTCCAATAAACACCCAGAACTGATTTCCTTTAAGATGGACAGGTTGGATCTCCTTGCAGTCCAAGGGACTCTCAAGAGTCTTCTCCAACACCACAGTTCAAAAGCATCAGTTCTTCGGTGCTCAGCTTGCTTTACAGTGCAACTCTCACATCTATACATGACTACTGGGAAAAAATGACTACGTTCACATCTGTTTATCTTCTGTGTGTTCTCTCAGTGAAGTCTCTGTCTTTTGCCCATTCTTTTGTTACATTGTAGACTCACTATCACCCCTCTGAGCCACCACATTCTGCCTTGTTGCAGCTGGGGGAGCGGGTAGGAGTGCCATCTGCCCCCTCCTCAGGGGGAAAGTTCGGTTCTCCACTTTGCCACACTGATTCCAAGAGGGGTCAGTTTTCCTTTCGGTTTTTGGTTGGTCAACAAGTATTAAAAATGAAGTTTTTTCCTACCAGACATCCTTTCTCCAGTCCTTTGTGTAGAGGTGATCCTGGGCCCAGGCCTCTCTAGCACCCCATCAGGGATGAAGGAAGAAAGAAAACCCAGGAGCTTACATCATTCCTCAGGATGTGAAGTTCCCACCCGGTAACCTTCCCTGCATTTTTCATAGCTTTCCTATATTTGTTGGTGTCTAAGGCCCCAGACCCCTTCATTAGTTAGCCTGGGGCTCAGTAGAGCTCCTGTGGAGAGACATTGATGTTGGCCCTTGATGTCAAGAGGTGATGGGTGAGGGCCTAGACCTCAGCGCCTGTCCTCAGTGGACAAGGCCCAAGATCTGCATTTTCTTCATACACTGGGGGTGACCCTCTTGGTGATGATGCCTGTCTGTCAGGGCTCCATGACACTGTACACACAGGATACCTTGCAGATGCCTGCCCCCTCCTCAGGGGGAAAGTTCGGTTCTCCACTTTGCCACACTGATTCCAAGAGGGGTCAGTTTTCATTTTCCTTTTTGGTAGGTCAACAAAAACCAACCAACCAAAAACAAGGGGTGATAGTGAGCTTACAGAGGGGTGATAGTGAGCCCTGTTAAAAGGGCTCAACAATAGGAGCGCTTGTTCTTCCATAGGTGAGACTCTTGGCTCCAGGGAGATCATTTCTGAGCTTAGTGGAAGAACAAAAGCCAGATGATGGGGATTCAAATACCAAGCACTCGGTGAAGGAAGTCAGTTTGCCTCTGAGATTCTGAGCTGGAGAAGGAGAGAGAGGCCTGTGAAAGAGGGAGAAAGAAGTTTGATGCTCAGGCAGGACAGGAGGAGAAGCTGAGGGGGAGGAGAGAGAAGGGAGACATGCAGGTAAATTACAGGGAGAGGACAGTGCGGCTGGTGCTGTCAGAGTAGCACAGGAGTAAAGACAGGAACATTGACCCCGAGGCCAGTGCAGGCGCCCCTCAGCCCGAATCCAGCACAGGACTGCATTCCTGACTGACATCACCACATCCTGTGACCTCTGCTTCTCCAAAATCAGACACCCACTGTTTCCACTCCTGGTGGTTCCTGTTTCCACTGTGTAAAGAAGAGGAAAGAGACGGAAGGAGGAGATAAGAGATTAGAAAGAAAGGAGTGAGTTTAAAGTAATTTATATGTATAATAAGCTCCATTCTTTTATTATGAGCTCATCTTGTGTTTATTAACCATCTGCTTTATTTCAGGCATTTGCTCTGGTTGCAGTGAGGAGAAAATGGACATTATTCAGGTGCTTATGTCAGTTTCTTTCTGCTCTGGGCACTGGGCCTCATATCTCTTTTCACAGCTGTGATGTGTGCTTGAAGGAAATGTGCATTCCTCTAGTGCTGCCATGATACAGGGGGATACAGCTGGTGGAGGGTGAAGGAGGCCTCCCCAGAGCAGAGAGACTAGAGCTGAAGCCAGGTGGCTGTGGGTACTGCCAGGGTGAGATGTGTGTGTGATGTTCTAGATAAAGGATGTGGCGTTTGTGGATGAGGAACTGAAGGAAAGCTGGTGAGGACAGACTTGCTCAGCAGGAGGGGGCAGGACACAGACATGGGTGCAGGGAAGCGGGCAGGCACTGGGACCTTAACATGTGCCCAGGGTCTCTGTGGATCCAAGAGTGAGGATAGTAATCCTCCACAGGATACTGTAACACAGGTAAGAGTGAGGTCGATGTGGAACACAGGCTCAGATCCATATCTTTACAGCCAAGCTGCCCACCATTTAGGACATGTATCAGAGCCTTGGATATGGTGGGGGACCAGGTGGACCCTCGCGTCTTGGGTAGATGGAGGCTGTTGGTATGGAGAGAGCAGAGCAGTGGGAGTGGAGGACAGTGAGCAGCTCCGAGACTTGGCAATTCATCACCTTCCAGCTGGGCAACTCGTTCCCACTTTACTGATATCAGAACCACTGAAGAAGACATGAGCTTATCTTTAGACTTTTGTGGTCTAAGATGAAAATGCCTAGAAAGTAGTTGCCTGTGTGGATGTGGAGGGAAAACTGAAGCTGATCACAGAAACACAGGCTGAAGAGATTTGTCCTGGGTGGTTGGGTGCATGCAGGTCTGGTGAGTGGGGTTGGTGGGGGTGAGGGGAAGTCCAGGGCCCGAGGGTGTGGTGCTGTGATGGAAGGAAGCAACACTAGGCGGCAGAAACGAGGGTGAGAGTTTATGCCCTTTGAGGATCAAGGCAAAGATTTACAGATGAGATTGAGTATAAAATACTGAGAAAATGGTAGAGACTGAGTGAGGGAGCAGGTGAAAGTCTGGCTTGCACAGTGTTTCCACCTGCATCCCTTGGAAGCCTGGCTCTTCAGGAGCACTTCTATCACATCTTTTCTGTCTCCTTCTGACACACACACACACTTGTTTTATAATCAATTAATTATGAGGATTGTTGTTAAAATGAAATAGCTCTTTCAACAACATAACTTCTGAAAGTATTTATTTAGCATGTCTTTGTTTAGTCACTAAGTCGTGTCTGACTCTTTTGCTACCCCACCTGCCAGGCTCCTCTGCCCGTGGGAGTCACCAGGCAAGGATAGCGGGGCAAGTTGCCATTTTCTTCTCCAGGGGATCCTCCCAAGCCAGGGATTGAACCCATGTCTCCTCCATTACAGGCGGATTCTTTACCACTAAGCCACCTGGGAAACCCCCTTATTACTATAGTATGTACCATCCAGCAATTCTTAATGAATCCCAGGACACAAGTCAATGTTCCCTGGAACCCCACTTGAGAAACACTGGCTGAGCACTGTCAATAGACTTAGCCACAGAAAAGCACATGGTCTCTCTCGACAGCCTCCCCTCCCTCTGCGTACCTGCTCCCACGCCTCTCCTCTCTGGGAGCTACAGTTTCTCTCAGGAGTTGGAAGAGCAGCCATCAGTTGCAGGGTATGTTGGTTTAGGACTGTGGAGGTCAAAATACTTGGTGATTCCTGGCAGCCAGGAATTCCATTTATTCTGGCCAGTGGTTGGGTGAGAGTTGTGTCTGTGGTGTTAGGCGCCATGAGTTTTAGTGAGTAGCAAAGTGAAAACTAGTGAAACTAGTGAGTAATTAGTGAAAGCCTCTAACTTAGCAGCAATAGGTCTAGTTCATCTTTAGGCAGATGGGAAATCATGGGAAAAGAAATTCTGGAACAAACCTGCAGATAATTGGGGTGGGAGTGGGAAGGGGTACGCAGTCCCTGTGCTGGAGACTGAAACAATTTGGTCTCGTGAGACTAGGAGAGGGAGGGCTAGTTATTTGAATGTTTGAAACTTGGGAATTCTTTTATGTGGTTAATTGATATGTGAATGTGTAGTTGCATTGTCCACATGTTTGGCCATAAGAACCTATTTCAGCAGAAACTCTGGAATGATAGTGAGCTCACTAGCACCTCCTTCATATATAGAAAGAGTTACATGCAGTTTTAAAAGCAGTGGAAGATCGCTGTAGCAGGTTGAGCAAATAAGAATGGTGTTATGAGGAGCACGGAATGTTGTGTGGTGGGATTTTCCTAGAACTTGAAGCCCAATATATATATTTATCTCCAGTAGCTTGTGTAACGCTTAGTAATCGGTCGGCCTTTAATTGAATAGGTGGATGAATAAATCCCTAATACTTGTTCTTTTTAAAGCCTGACTTTAAACTGATGGACCAGCGAAGAACCCTTGATACTTCACTTTGGGGGTCAAAGAGAGTCAGAATTACCAGGATGACCTTTAGGTTCTTGTACAGATTGGTAGTCACTAATCTGACATAGTTGATGGTTGCTGATAAGAAAGAGAATTTGGGGCCTAACTGTGGAAAATTCTGAAAGAGATGGGAATACCAGACCACCTGACCTGCCTCTTGAGAAATCTGTATGCAGGTCAGGAAGCACCAGTTAGAACTGGACATGGAACAACACACTGCTTCCAAATATGAAAAGGAGTACATCAAGGCTGTATATTGTCACCCTGCTTATTTAACTTCTATGCAGAGTACATCATGAGAAATGCTGGGCTGGAAGAAGCACAAGCTGGAATCAAGATTGCCAGGAGAAATATCAATAACCTCAGAAATGCAGATGACACCACCCTTATGGCAGAAAGTGAAGAGGAGCTAAAAAGCCTCTTGATGAAAATGAAAGAGGAGAGCGAAAAAGTTGGCCTAAAGCTCAACATTCAGAAAACGAAGATCATGGCATCCGGTTCCATCACTTCATGGGAAATAGATGAGGAAACAGTAGAAACAGTGTCAGACTTTATTTTGGAGGGCTCCAGAATCACTGCAGATGGTGACTGCAGCCATGAAGTTAAAAGACACTTACTCCTTGGAAGAAAAGTTATGAGCAACCTACATAGCATATTCAAAAGCAGAGACATTACTTTGCCGACTAAGGTCCATCTAGTCAAGGCTGTGGTTTTTCCTGTGGTCATGTATGGATGTGAGAGTTGGACTGTGAAGAAGGCTGAGCACCGAAGAATTGATGCTTTTGAACTGCAGTGTTGGAGAAGACTCTTGAGAGTCCCTTGGACTGCAAGGAGATCCAACCAGTCCATTCTGAAGGAGATCAACCCTGGGATTTCTTTGGAAGGGATGATGCTAAAGCTGAAACTCCAGTACTTTGGCCACCTCATGCGAAGAGTTGACTCATTGGAAAAAACTCTGATGCTGGGAGGGATTGGGGGCAGGAGGAGAAGGGGACGACCAAGGATGAGATGGCTGGATGGCATAACGGACTCTACGGACGTGAGTCTGAGTGAACTCCGGGAGATGGTGATGAACAGGGAGGCCTGGCGTGCTGTGATTCATGGAGTCGCAAAGATTTGGACACGACTGAGCGACTGAACTGAACTGAACTGAACTAAAAAGGTAGAAAATAACTGACTCTAAGTTTTGCACAAGTTTTGCAAGGAGAAAACTGACATTATGGGCTAGAAGAAGCAGTTGGTCTTAGTGTAATGATGAATAGTAAAATTTGTAGATTTGATGAATACTACTTAATAATCTATGGTGTTTTAGTCCTGAGTGTGTGTGCGTGCACGCGCGTGCACTCAGTCATGTCTGATTCTTTGCTGCACTGTGGACTGTAGCCAGCCAGGCTTCTTTGTCCATGGAATTTTCCAGGCAAGAATACTGGAGTCGGTTGCCATTTCCTACTTCAGGGGATCTTCCCAACCGAGAGATTGAACCCACGTCTCTTGCATCATCTG
Organism: Capricornis sumatraensis; assembly: GCF_032405125.1. NCBI lineage: Eukaryota > Metazoa > Chordata > Mammalia > Artiodactyla > Bovidae > Capricornis > Capricornis sumatraensis. Next base: position 106,950,566 of record NC_091069.1, read on the forward strand.
CATTGGCAAGCAGGTTCTTTACCACTGTGCCACCCGGCCATCCCTTTTAGTCCTACTCCTTACAGCTTTATACACATATTCCAGCATAACAGGTTGATGATTCCTGCATGAGAGAGTGATGTTGAATGAATATACAGATGAGTGAATTCACAGGTGCTTTTGCTGAGTGTAACTTTCTTATTTCTTTATCTACTTGTTGGTGTCCTAACACTTGAAATAACTAGTTTTGTCTCATGCATGCTTAGGTGTATATTTTGGATTCACATTACCTCACATGGACTCTCACTGTGCTCTTAAGGTGACAGTAAACAGCTGGCATGTTCTGCATGTCATTGCGTCCCATTCCTTGTTTCCAGTGTCCTGTCATTATCTTTCCTCCTTTTGCCTCTGTCTTCTCTCTGGACTTGGAGGCCTGCTTTCATCTTATTGGATGACTGATTTAATTTTTCAATGTTTTAAGAATTTACTAACTGCTAAGTAGTATGTCAGGGCAGTATAGTGTCACCCTGCTTAGCAGAGTGCATGCATACATGCTAAGTCACTTCAGTCGTGTCCAACACTGTGTGATCCTGTGGACTGCAGCTTGCCAGGCTCCTCTGTCCATGGGATTCTCCTCTGGCAAGAATACTGGAGTGGGATGCTATGCCCTCCTCCAGGGGATCTTCCCTACCCAGGGATCAAACCCATATCTCTTACATATAACCTGCATTGGCAGGCAGGTTCTTTACCACTAGCACCACCTGGGAAGCCCTCTATGCAGAGTACATCATTCGAAATCCTGGGCTGGTTGGATCACAAGTTGGAATCAAGATTGCCAGGAGAAATTCAACAATCTCAAATATGCAGATGATACCACTTTAACGGCAGAAAGCCAAGAGGAACTAAAGAACCTCTTGATGAAGGTGAAAGAGGAGAGTGAAAAAGCTGCCTTAAAACTCAACGTTTAAAAAACAAATATCATGGCATCTGGTCTCATCACTTCATGGCAAATTGATGGGGAAAAAGTGGAAACTGTGACAGATATTCTCTCTTGGGCTCCAAAATCACTGTGGCCAGTGACTGTAGCCACAGAATTCAAAGATGCTTGCTCCTTGGAAGAAAAGCTGTGACAAACCTAGACAGCATATTAAAAAACAGAGACATCACTTTGCCAACAAAGGTCCATCTAGTCAAAGCAATGGTTTTTCCAGTAGTCATGTATGGATGTGAGAGATGGACCATAAAGAAAGCTGAGTGCTAAAGAACTGAAGCTTTTGAAGTGTGGTGCTAGAGAAGACTCTTGAAAATCCCTTGAAATGCAAGGAGATCAAGCCAGTCAATCAGGGAAACCAACCCTGAGTATACATTGGAAGCACTGATGCTGAAGCTGAAGCTCTAGTACTTTGACCCCTTGATGTGAAGAGCTGACTCTTTTGAAAAGACCCTGATGGTAGGAAAACCTAAGGGCCAGAGGCGAAGAGGGTGACATATAATGAGATGGTTGGAAGGTATCACTGACTCAGTGGACATGAGTTTAAGCAAACTCAGGGTGATAGTGAAGGAAGCCTGGCATACTGCAGTCCATGGGTCGCAGAGAGGTGGGGATGGTTTAGCAACTGAACAACAGCTTTATAGTCATCCCTGGATATCTGCAGGGAGGGGGACAGGAGGGACGACTGATACAAAAAAGGTGCTGAAGTCCCTTAAATAAAATGACACAGTTCTTGCATAGAACACCCCACCGCACCCTCTTGTATACTTTTAATCACTTCAATTACTTATAATGCCTAATATGATGGAAATACTGTATAAATGATTACTGGAGTGCAGTGAATTCTAGTTTACCTTTGGAAACTTTATGGAGTTTTCCCCCCAAATATTTTGGATCTGCATTTGGTTGAATCCTTGAATTCGGAGCCCAGGATGCAGAGGGCTGACCACATCATGAATCATACCGGTCACCAGGACCACAGAGATACACAGGACATGGCCCTTCTCTTACAGAAGTTGTAAACATGCCTGCACATCACCAGTAAGACATAGTGGTATGTGTGGCACAATACAGAGCAAATATAAGGTTCTATGTTGGTCTAGAGAGAGACTGGTTAGAGTAGGGGTTGAGATGGGCAAGACAGCCTTTGCAGCAGATGTTGTATCTTTACTTGTCAGTATTCTTCTGTTGTATCATATTCCAAAAGCAAAATTTATCAAACCCTCAAGATTGACCAATCTGTCATCAAATCTTTTTTCCCTGCTGAAAGAACTTTTCTTGGAGGAACTAGTCTTGGCTAATTAATCCCATCAACAGAAATACCTGCCTTTCAGAATAATCAGTGAGCTCAAAACAGAACCATCCCTTCACTTAAAAGTTGATCAGGTTCTGTCATGTACAGCAGTTTACGGCTGGCTGCTTTTCTGTGTAAACAACAAATAATCTTGAGGGGATTTTACCTTCTGAGGACTAGATTGAAACCCAAGATAGGGTGATCTACTCAAATTTCTTCATACACTTAGAAAATGAAGTATTTAGGCTGTTTTGAAACATCTTTGTGAATGATAGAGACATTAAAATAAAAAATAAAAATCATCCAGATTCTCCATAAAGCATAAGTTTGTGTTTTGGTTAGCCCGTAAATTTCTCTATATTATGTTAAAATGTAGAAAATCCTCTCCCATAAAGACAGAAATTTAGAATTACAAATGTTTAGCTTGAGATTTTCAAGGGTAAAAGAAGACACTTGGGAAGAAAATAAGCCTGGAGCTATTTTTGTATCAGAAAGAAAAATTAGGGGAATCAAAATCTTTTATTTTTGCTCCATGACTTAATAATTCAACTGTATTTTTATTTCTTCCAAAGCAGATAGGCATAGACAATGATTGCAATAGGGTAAATAGGTACTTTTTCTTTTAAAAATCTTATACCAATACAATATTGTAAAGTAATTAACCTCCAATTAAAATAAATAAATTTATATTAAAAATCTTAAACCATCTTTAGGATCAAATTCCTTCCAAATTTAATGTGATTAACTTCTGAATAAGAAATACCATTTTTAAGTAAAATTATTGCATTCCAGAGAGTATTATAGTTTAATTGTCATGTGGGATCTGAGTTCTCTGAGCAAGAATTGAACCTGTGCCCTGCTACAGTGGAAGCTCAGAATCCTAGCTACTGGATTGCCAGAGAAGTATTATAAACAGCTAAAAAACAAGAAAGGGAAATCATATTGATTTAAACCATGCTAGAATAAATATTTTGCACATCACCAATAGCCAATAATGGTTTCCCTGATAGCTCAGTTGGTAAAGAATCTGCCTACAACGCAGGAGACCCCGGTTCGATTCCTGGGTCAGGAAGATCGCCTGGAGAAGGGAAAGGCTACCCACTGCAGTATTCTGGCCTGGAGAATTCCATGGACTGTATAGGCCATGGGGTCACAAAGAGTCAGACATGACAGAGAGTTTCACTTTCACTTTTGAGAGCCAATAATATTTGGAAGATTTGGAGATGATGTGGTTTGTATTACACATATGCACTTTAAAATACCTCATGAATAAAGTCAAGCTTTACCTCAAACAGATGTTAAGAAATATGAAAATATGTAGAGTTTTGCTGTATTTAAGATCATTATCTAAACTGCTTGGTTTTTGTTTTTCCAGAGAGCACAGTCAGTTGAACTGGAAAAAACTGAAAATCATATTCAGTCCTCCAAAGACAAGGAAAACGCCAAGTCTCTGGGCAAAGCTGAGAAGTAAGCACACTGTTGGCCCCATGGGCAGCATGCAGGCCATAGGGGGCTCTTTCCATTGGGAAAATGAAGTATCTTCTGTGCATCAGTGTCATGAATGGTGTGAAGATGATCGTGTTTATGGGCATCATCTTTTTCCTCTTAGTTCAGTTCAGTTCAGTTGCTCAGTTGTGTCCAACTCTTTGTGACCCCATAAACCTCAGTATGCCAGGCCTCCCTGTCCATCACCAACTCCCAGAGTCCACCCAAACCCATGTCCATTGTGTCAGTGATGCCGTCCAACCATCTCATCCTCCGTCGTCCCCTTCTCCGCCTTCCCTCAATCTTTCCCACCATCAGGGTCTTTTCAAATGAGTCAGCACTGCATCAGGTGGTCAAAGTATCGGAGTTTCAGCTTCAACATCAGTCCTTCCAATGAACACCCAAGACTGAGCTCCTTTAGGATGGACTGGTTGGATCTCCTTGCAGTCCAAGGGACTCTCAAGAGTCTTCTCCAACACCACAGTTCAAAAGCATCAGTTCTTCAGCGTTCTTCACACTCCAACTCTCACATCCATACATAACCACTGGAAAAAAAAACCATAGCCTTGACTAGAAGGACCTCTGTTGACAATGTCATGTCTCTGCTTTTTAATATGCTGTCTAGGTTGGTCATAACTTGCCTTCCAAGGAGTAAGCATCTTTTAATTTCATAGCTGCAATCACCATCTGCAGTGATTTTGGAGCCCAGAAAAATAGTCAGCCCCTGTCTCCACTGTTTCCCCATCTATTTGCCATGAAGTGATGGGACCGGATGTCATGATCTTAGTTTCTGAATGTTGAGCTTTAAGCCACCTTTTTCACTCTCCTCTTTCACTTTCATCAAGAGGCTCTTTAGTTCCTTTTCACTTTCTTCCATAAGGGTGGTATCATCTGCATATCTGAGATTATTGATATTTCTCCTGGAAATCTTGTTTCCAGCTTTTTCCTCTTATCTTGGCATTATTTCCTTAGGTTCCTTTATGAACTATCACTAATCCCCAACTTTTCAGAGCGAGTGTTTTGGCATCCTTTTTGAGTCCACATTTTCAGAAAGCATTTGCTCAATTCGCTGCAAACTGGAACTGTTACAGAAGTTGTGTGAGGTGGGTGCTTGGGTTCTGATACTTAATTGTGCTCAGTCATGTTCATATTTCAGACAAGTTGTCTTTAATTTACAGTAAATACGGCCAACTGAGTATCATTTGGATGCATTTTCTTTATTTTCCTCCATTTTGCAGTGAGCCCCTCAACAAATTGTTAGTGACTCCAACCAAATGCTTCAGGAATATCTATATGACTCGACAGGCGATGGCTCTGAGTGTGGTGGGGTGCCAGAGGACAGGGGCAGGTGGGGTGTGCGGCGCCAACAGTGCCTGGTGGCCGGGGTTAAAGGAGAGAGTGGGCAAAAAAGACGACAGCACGCGGTAATCCCAAGCGGTCTCCCATGCAAGTATTAAACAGGCCCGACCCTGCTTCGCTTGGGAGATCAGAGGAGATCGGGCGTGTTCAGGGTGGTACGGTTGCAGATAGAGACGGCTGCCGCCAGGCGCCCTAAGAACCCAGCGCTGCGCCTCCCTTTCGCTCTGACCTGCCTGCCAGTCGGGAGAGCCGGGCGCACTTCTCGCCGGACCGCGCGCTGTACATGCGCCGCCCAACCCGCGAATGGACTCCATCCAGACAAGGCCGGCAGCCCGGCGGTCGGCCGAAGCCGCCCCGCCCCTGTACACTTCTACCCTGGCCAGCACCCGGGCCCGGTGGGCTTTTGGGACACAGAGCGGGAGGCTGGGCGTGCGTGTGGGGGCTAGGGGCTTGGGTGAGGGGCGCGGAGGTCTCCGTGCTCTCCCACCCTGGGCCTCTCCAGGCCCGCCCCCGCTAGGCGGCTCCACCCCCCACCATCCCATTCTGTGCTCAGGGCCACTTGGCCCCGGAGGTGTCTGGCTTGGGGGCCCGCAGCTGCCCTCGGTCCTGAGCCTCCTGCAGGCCTAGGCGAGGAGCCACCAGCGCGTTCGACTGGAGAGCGTCAGCCCCGCCCCATCGCCTTCCCGAGGTCCCCCTTGCCCCACGCCGCCCGCAAGCACAGGACCTTCCTGAGAGAGCAGACTATCGACCGGCAGGCACACGGACAGACAAACAGACCTGCGCATGCCCTCACGCCAAGAAGGACAGCTGGCCGGAGCAAGTTAGTCAGCAAGAGCCAGAATCATAGCACCTGTGAGAGGCCGGGGCCAGAGGAAGGGATAGGGGCCCTGCTGTCAGGAGACACAGAGCCAGAAAGAGACGAAGGTTCAGAGACAAACTCGAAGATGGCGAGAGGGAGACAGACACGCGTGAGCACACACACACAGGGAGGCATAGACAGAGAGAGGGAGACACAGAGTGACTGACAGACGGAAGACGGGAGACAGACACGGCAGAGAGGATGGCATCTGATCCGAGACAGACACACTGGCAAAGACTGTGACACACCTCAGAGAGAGGCCATGCGGATGAAGCAACTTCCCCAAGGGAGGGGGCGTCAGCCTTGGGCCGGGCCCTGGCTGGATGTGGTGCCCTGGGGCTGGCAGTTACCTGTGGGGTCCCCAAGATTTCTTCGCAGACGAGGTCTCAAAGGTCCCCTTCGGCTTGGCTACCTAAGGCAAGACCCAGCTCTCGCCCCCAGTCCAGAGGGTGAGTGTGTGAGAGTGTGTGTGTGTGTGAGTGTGTCCGAGGTCGAAGGTGTGGTCGGTCGACTGGGGGCTGGGTGGATACCGAGAATGGAGGGGGAAGGGTGTGGAGGCCGGGGGTGGGAAGACTGTGTGGTCCTCTTGATGTCTCTCTCTCCCACTTTCTCCATCTCCCTTACCTGGGGATTCCGGCTGTTGACCTGTCTTGGCGCCGGTTGGTGTGTGTGTGTGTTTCTCTGGGTGTGTGTGTGTGTTTCTCTGGCTGTGAGTGCGTGCGTGCCAGAGTATGCGGTCCTATGTGAGGATGGGGCTGGGGCTGGGGCTGGGGTTGCGGCTAGGGGTGGGGCAGCCCCCTGGATTGCCTGAGGCATGCCAAGAGACCCTCGGAGGGAGACCAGAAGGTCATCTGGTTCCCTGTAAGCCGAATGGCTTACAGAGTGGCTCGCGGGCCGCGCGTCAGGAGTTGGAGCCCCAGCCACCCACCCAGGGAGGGGCTGTGGCTGCGGGGACCCAAAACTTGGAACGCCACTGCCTGCGAAGGCCACCGGCGGCTGGAAGGCAGGCGAAGACTCTGAGCGCGGTGGGGTGCGAGGAGCCAGGGGGAGGTGGGGCTTACGGAGGTAGCCGCGCCAGGGGCTGGGGGCTAAAGGAGAGGGGAGGCAAAAAGCCTACAGCACCCGGTATTTCCAGGCGGTCTCCCATCCACGTAATAACCAGTCCTGACCCTGCTTCGTTTTCGAGATCAGACGAGATCGGTCGCGTTAAGGGTGGTATGGCCGTACACGGAGGTGGCTGCAGCCCTAAAGAGCCCTGTGCTGCATCTCCCTTTTGCTCAGACCTGCCTGCCGATCGGGCCAGCTGGCCGCACCTCTCCACGGGCCACACGCTGTACTTGAGCTGCACGACTCGTGACCAGAATCCGGCCTGCCAAGGTCGGCAGCCCGGTGGCCGGCTGATGCTGCCCCGCCCTGCAACACCACCACCCCCGGTCAGCATCCGTCTGGCCTGGTCCACGGGCCGGAGCGCTTCCTGGACCCCAAGCGGGTGGCTGGGCATGCGCGACTGCGTGGGCTGGGGGATGGGGTGAGGGGCACGGAAATCTGGGTGCTCTTCCACCCTGGGCCTCTGCAGGCCAGTCCCCCCCCCATTCGCTGCTGAGGGCCATGAGGCCGCGAGGTGTCTGGTTTGGCAGCCCGCAGCTGACCGCGGCTCAAGGTTTTGTGAGCCTCTGTCGGCCTAGGCGCAGCCCAGCCGCGTCCCGGAGTGCCCTTCCTGTCGGGCACCTGCCCGGTGCCCAGATGCATGGGGAGCCACCAGCGTGGTCCACTGGAGAGCGTCAGCCCCACCCCTTCGCCCTAAGGAGGCCCCCTTGCCCCATGCCGCCTGCCAAGCACAGGACCTTCCTGAGAGTGCAGTTGAGCGACAGGCAGGCACACGGACAGACACACAGACACTCGCACGCACTCACACCAAGTGAGACAGCCAGCCAGAGCACATTCGTCAGCCAGAGCCAGAGTCATAGCACCTGTGAGAGGCTGGGGCAAGAGGAAGGGATGGGAGGCCCGGTGTCAGGAGGCAAAAAGCCAGAAAGAAACGAAGGTTCAGAGACAGACTCGAAGATGGCAAGAGGGAGACAGACACGCATGCACACACACACACGCACACGCACGCACACAGACACACATACACAGGCAGGCATAGACAGACAGAGGGAGACACAGACCGACTGACAGATGGAAAACAGGAGGCAGACATGGGAGAGAGGATGGCATCCGATCAGAGACAGACCCACTGGCACAGACCGTGACACACCTCAGAGAGAGGCCATGCTTTTCCAAGGGAGGGGGCGTCAGCCTTGGGCGGGTCCCAGGCTGAATGCGGTGCTCTGGGGCTGGCAGTCACCCGTGGCGTCCCTAAGACTTCTTCGCAGCCTTGGTCTCAAAGCTCCCCTTCGGCTTGGCTACCTTAGGCAAGACCCAGACCCCATCCCCAGGCCAGAGTGTGAGTGTGAGTGTGTGTGTGAGTGTGTCGGTGGGCAAGGGTGTGGTCGGGTCGACTAGGGGCCTGGTGGATACCCCGAATGGAGGGGGGTAGTGTGTGGAGGTCGGGGGAGGCCTGTGTGGTCCTCTTGCTGTCTGTCTCTCCCTCTTTCTCCGCCTCCGTTACCTGGGGTTTCCGGCTCTTGACCTATCTCAGAGGCGGTGTGTGTGTGCCTGTGAGGATGGTGCTGGGGTTGGGGCTGGGGCTGGGGTTGGGGCAGCCTCCAGGATTGCCTGAGGCTTGCCAAGGAAGCCTGAGACAGAGACAAGATGGTCATCTGGGTTCCTGGAAGCTGAATGCGGAGGGGCTTGCTGGCCGCGCAGAGGCAACCCAGGTCTGTGGCCGGAGTCCGGCTCGGCCACCCACCCGGGGAGGGGCAGGGGCTGCGCGGACCCAAGAGTTGGGACGCCGCTGCCTGCGAGGGCCGCCGGCTGGAAGACAGGCGACCGCTCTGAGCACGGTGGGGTGCTAGGGGCCAGGCACTGGTGGGGGCTTGAGGCACCAGCCGCACTGGGGGGCCGGGGCTAAAGGAGAGGGGACGCAAAACGCCTACAGCAGCCGGTATTCTCAGGCGGTCTCCCATCCAAGTACTAACCCGTCCCGACCTTGCTTCGCTTCCGAGATCAGGCGCCTTCAGGGTGGTATGGCCATAGACGGAGGCGGTTACCACCAGGCGCCCTAAAAGCCCTGCTCTGCGCCTCCCTTTCGCTCAGACCTGCCTGCCGGTTGGGCCAGCCGGCCGCACCTCTCAAGAGGCCTTGCACTGTACCTGAGCCGCAAGAGCCGCGACCGACTCCGCCTGGCCAGGGTCGGCAGCCCGGTGGCCGGCCGACGCCGCCCCGCCCCTGCACACCGCCACCCCCGGCCAGCACTCGCCTGGCGCAGGAGGGCTCCCGGCACCCCGGGCGGGCGCCCGGGCATGCGTGCGTGCGTGCCGGGGCTTGGGGTTGGGGTGTGGGTCGAGGAGGTCTCGACGCTCTCCCACCCTGGGCCTATCCAGGCCCGCCTCGCTCGGCGGCTCCCTCCCCCCCGATCCTGTTCTCTGCTCAGGACCATGTGGCCCCGGAGGTGTCTGGCTTCGGGGCCTGCTGCTGCCTGCGGCCCGCGGTCCTCTGAGCTTCCTCCGGGCCTAGGCACAGCCCAGCCGGGGCTTGGAGCGCCCATCCTGCCCAGTATCTGCTCGGTGCCCAAATGCAACCCGAGCTACCAGCTCAGTAGACCGGAGAGCGTCAGCCCCGCCCCTTCGCCCTACCGAGGACCCCCTTGGCCCACGCCGCCTGCCAAGTACAGGACCTTCCTGAGAGAGCAGATGAGTGACGGGCAGGCACACGGACAGACACTCGCACTCACCCACGCCAGGTGAGACAGCCGGCCGAGGCAAGTTCATCAACCAGAGCCAGAGTCCTAGCACCTGTGAGAGGCTGGGGCCAGAGGAAGGGACGGGAGACACAGAGGCAGAAAGAGACGAAGGTTCAGAGACGGACTCGAAGACTGCGACAGGGAGATGCAGGCAGACAGACATGTCCGCGTGCACACACGTACACGCATACTCACACAGAGAGGCATAGATGGAGAGACAGAAACACAGAGCAACTGACAGACAGAAAACTGGAGACAGATACGGGAGAGAGGATGGCATCCGATCCGAGACAGACACACTGGCACAGATCTTGACACACCTCAGAGACAGGCCATGCAGAAGAAGCAGCTTCTTCAAGGGAGGGGGAGTCAGCCTTGGGCCGGGCCCCAGCGGGGCTGGCAGTTACCCGTGGGGTCCCCAAGACTTTTTCACAGCAGAGGTCTCAAAGGTTCCCTTCGGCTTTGCTACTTAAGGCAAGACCTAGCCCCCACCCCTAGGCCAGAGGGTGAGTGTGTTGGTGGGCGAGGGTGTGGTCGGCCGACTGGGGGCCAGGTGGATACCCAGAAAGGAGGGGGCAGGGTGTGGAGCCCGGGGTTTGGAAGCCTGTGTGGTCCTCTTGCTGTCTCTCTCCCTCTTTCTCCATCTCCCTTACCTGGGGTTTCAGGCTCTTGACCTGTCTGGGTGGCAGGATGTGTGTGTGTGTGTGTGTGTGTGTGTGTGTGTGTGTGTGTTTGCATGCGAGGGGCTGGGTGTGAGACTGGGGCTGGGCTTGGGCCTGGGCTTTGGGCTGGGTGGGCCACAGTTCAAGTTTCTTCTATGGACTCTCTTAGTTTTACATTTACTGAGTCTTCTACTTAAGAGTGGCCTCCTCTATGTTTTGCATGCTTGCTCTCCCTTTTCTAGTTTTCTGTTCCTGTTATTTTGTAGGTTAAGTTAGGAATGTTTATCGTCTTGATACCCACTAGATAAATTTTAAAACAACACACAATGATAAAAACCCAAAAAACCTGAAATAAAAGGATCGGAAAGTTCTTTATTTAATTTTGTGAACTGAATGTTGGTGAGAAATTATTTCCTCTTTATATAGGTAATACTCCTTTCATATATTGTTTTCCTAAAATGAAAGTATCACCATAATTAAGATTATCATTCATTAATATTGTTCTTTCAGGCAGCTTTAGAATTTGGAAATACTCATTTCCAAATGAATATTAAAGGAAAAATACATTTCCTTTATTTAACAAATATATATATATATACACACACATACATACACTGGGCAGTCATATTGTGCTAGACAGTATGTTAAGTGCTGAGTGATACAACGATCATTAAATCCTGTTTCTGCCTTTCCATGGCTCACTGACTAAGCACAGGAACACACAGAGATACAGTACTTTGGGTGCATCAAGTGTGCAGTGACTTACCACCTTGGCAAGGGAGGAAGAGAGAGAAATTGATAGGAGGATTGATCTGAATCCTGAAGATCATAGGCCCCTTCAACCCCAGGTTAAAGTTTTGTTTTCCTTAAGGAAAATAAAAGGGGTATTCTTGGAGCTAGCATTTTGTTTAAATTTTCTAATTATTTCCAAATTTGAAACTTGAGAGTCTTAGCAGGATTCCTGTTGAGGAGGTAAGTGGGTTTTGTTGACTTCCAAGCAGAAATTTTTCCTGTGTGGTTAGTTGCTTTACTATGGCCATCATCTTTATTTTATTTAATTGAAGTATAGTTGGTTTTTAATGCTGTATTAACTTCTGCCATACAGCAAAGTGACTCAGTTATACGTATATATGTATATATATGTGTTTTGTTGTTCAGTCACTGTATACATTCTTTTTAATATTCTTTTCGAAATAGCTTATACCAGGATATACCAGAACCTGGTTCTCTGTGCTATGTAGTAGGACCTTCTTATTTATCCATTCTGTACGTAATAGCTTATATCTGCCAACCCCAACCTCTCACTCCATCTCTCACGTCCATACATGACTACTGGAAAAACCATAGCCTTGACTAGATGGACATTTTTTGACAAAGTAATGTCTCTGCTTTTTAATATGCTATCTAGGTTGGTCATAACTTTCCTTCCAAGGCATAAGCATCTTTTAATTTCATGGCTGCAATCACCATCTGCAGTGATGTTGGAGCCCCCAAAAAATTAAGTCTGACACTGTTTCCTCTGTTTCCTCATCTATTTCCCATGAAGTGATGGGATCAGATGCCATGATCTTCGTTTTCTGAATGTTGAATTTTAAGCCAACTTTTTCACACTCCTCTTTCACTTTCATCAAGAGGCTTTTTAGTTCCTCTTCACTTTCTGCCATAAGGGTGGTATCATCTGCATATCTGAGGTTATTGACATTTCTCTTGGCAATCTTGATTCCAGCTTGTGCTGCTTCCAGCCCAGCGTTTCTCATGATGTACCCTGCATAGAAGTTAAATTAGCAGAGTGACAATATACAGCCTTGTCATACTCCTTTTCCTATTTGGAACCAGTCTGTTGCTCCATGTCCAGTTCTAACTGTTGCTTCCTGACCTGCATACATGCTTCTCAAGAGGCAGGATGAACCTCATATGTACTACCTTGTTGCTTTGTAATTTCCTTCTTGATTTTCCTGTTGACCCGTTGGTTTTTTAGTAGCATATTGTTTCAGTTCAGTTCAGTTGCTCAGTCATGTCCGACTCTTTGCAACCCCATGGACTGCAGCATGCCAGGCCTCTCTGTCCATCACCAACTCCCGGAGTTTACTTCAACTCATGTCTATTGAGTTGGTGATGCCATCCAACCATCTCATCCTCTGTCATCCCCTTATCCTCCTGCCTTCAATCTTTCCCAGCATCAGGGTCTTTTCTAGTGGGTCAGTTCTTTGCATCGGGTGGCCAATGTATTGGAGATTTAGCTTTGGCATCAGTCCTTCCAATGAGTATTCAGGATTGATTTCCTTTAGGATGGACTGGTTGGATCTCCTTGCAGTCCAAGGGACTCTCGAGTCTTCTCCAACACCACAGTTCAAAAGCATCAACTCTATGGTGCTCAGCTTTCTTTATAGTCCAACTCTCGCATCCATACATGACTAGTGGAAAAACCATAGCTTTGACTAGATGAACCTTTGTTGGCAAAGTAATATCTCTGCTTTTTATTATGCTGTCTAGGTTGGTCATACCTTGTCTTCCAAGGAGCAAGCATCTTTTAATTTCATGGCTGTAGTCACCATCTGCAGTGATGTTGGAGCCCCCCAAAATAGCCTGTCACTGTTTCCACTTTTTGCCCACTATTTGCCATGAAGTGATGGGACCGGATGCCATGATCTTAGTTTTCTGAATGTTGAGTTTTAAGCCAACTTTTTCACTCTCCTCTTTCACTTTCATCAAGAGGCTTTTTAGTTCCTCTTCCCTTTCTGCCATAAGGGTGCTGTCATCTGCATATCTGAAGTTATTGACATTTCTCTTGGCAATCTTGATTCCAGCTTGTGCTTCTTCCAGCCCAGCGTTTCTCATGATGTACTCTGCATATAATTTAAATAAGCAGCGTGACAATATACAGCCTTGTCATACTCCTCTTCTTATTTGGAACCAGCCTGTTGTTCCATGTCCAGTTCTAACTGTTGCTTCCTGACCTGCATATAGGTTTCTCAAGAGACAGATCAGGTGGTCCCCTTCCTATATCTGCTTGCTTTAGTCTGATAGTCATACAGGCTCAAACATGTTCTAAAAAGAAAAAGAATATGCATATTCTTATTCTCCTTGCTCAGATTTTATGATTTTGATGTCCCTATTTTACATCTTCATGTTTATTCTTTTGCTGGTCCTTGTGTTATCATTGCTTTCACAAATACTTTTTTTTTCTTTTTTCTTTTTATGTGTGTGTGTGTGTGTGTGTGTGTACTAAGTTGCTTCGATCATGTTCAACTATATGTCCCTGTGGACTGCAGCCTGCCAGTCTCTTCTGTCCATGGGATTCTGCAGGCATGACTTCTGGAGTGGGTTGCCATGCCCTCCAAGGGAACTTTCCAACCCAGGGTTTGACCCCAGGTCTCATATCTCTTGCACTGGCAGGCAGGTTTTTTTACCAGTAGCACCAGCTGGGAAGTGCTTTTGATCTGTATACTGGCTGATTTAAGTGATTTCCTTCCCAATTGTGATTTCCTCTTTCAAATAGCATCTTGCTTCTTTTTTTCTGTAGAGATGACCTTTTGATATTTCTTTTAGAATAGGCTTAGTATTCTTTTAGTTTTTGCTTGTCTGAGAAATTATTATTTCTCTTCCTGTTCTAAATGATAATCTTGCTGGCTAGAATATTCTAGGTTGCAGATTTCTCTCTTTGAATGCCTTGAATATATTTTGCTGCTCCCTTCTCTCTAGAAAACTTTATCAGTGTTTCCATAGAGAAATCAGCTGATAGCCTTATGGAGGTTCCCTTGTAATTAGCTATTTGCTTTTCTCTTGCTGGGTTTGGAATCCTCTCTTTAACTTTTGTCATTTTTATTATGTCTTGTTGTCTGTTTGGGACCCTCTGTGCTTCCTGTTCTGGATATCTGTTTCCTTCTTTAGGTTTGGGAAGTTTTCAACCAGAATTTCTTCAAATATGTTTTCAATCTCCTTTTCTCTTTCTTCTCCTTTTGGAATGCCTGTTGGCATAGATTACCCTGTTTTATATTATCCCCTATGCTGTGCTGTACTTAGCCACTCAGTCTTGCCCAACTCTTGCTGACCCCATGGACTGTAGCCCACCAGGGTCCTCTGTCCATGGGGATTCTCCAGGCAAGAATACTGGAGTGTGTTGCCATGCCCTTTTCCAGGGGTCTTTGAATCCAGGGATCAAACCCAGATCTTCTGCATTGCAGATGGACTCTTTACTGTCTGAGCCACCAGAGAAGGTGGGGGCAGTGGTTGGCTCCCAGTTGGCAGTCCCTTGGTGAAGGTGGCTGGCTGCACCAGGGGGATGAGGACAGTGATCGGGGCTGTGTCACGGGACCCTTGTTGGTGGGCTGCTCATGCTCCCAGGAATGTGGGGGCAGCAACTTGTATCTGCTCTCAGGACCCTCTGCAGTGGCAGAGGGAAGCCCATATCATCCTGTAGGTTTCTTATATTTCATTTTTTTCTTTTCATTTGACCTTCTCTCTGCTATTTTGATTGGGTAATTGTCTGCTATTTTGATTGGGTAATTTCCATTATTCTATCTTCCAGATCACTTATTCTTTCTTCTGTATTTGTCATCCTGCTATTCATTCTCATGAGCTCAGTTTTCATCTCAGCAAATAAGTTGTCTAATTTTTCTTGGCTCCTCCTTATAGTTTCTAGTTCCTTTTTACAGTTATGTGCATTTCTGTTGATAGCCTTTCTTAATTCTTTCAGTGTTTCATTACTTCCATTATTAGACTGAAGAAGTCTGTTTCATTGTTCTTTCAGGGGAATTCTCTTGATCTTTTAACTAAGAGTGGTTCCTCTGCTTCTTCATTTTTATATTTCTCTTACTCTGTGAGTTTAGGAGAAAACAATCTACTGTAGTCTTGGAGGACTATGTATATGTGGGAGCATCCCTTCGTAGCATGTGTGGGTTTAATTTTTTGGAGGGGTGAGGGCTGGTTTTGCTGTCTCTTTTTTCAGCATGTGCTGGCTGTTATCCCCTTGATAAGGGGTGCACAGGTGCACGGCCCATGTGCATGCCCCTGGGAAGGTTGGGGCAGCAGCTGGCTCCCAGTTGGTGGTCCCTTGGTGCAGGCAGCTGGCTCCACTAGGGAGATGAGGACAGTTATCAGTGCTGTATCATGGGACCTTTGTTGGTGGTGGGCTGCTCGTGCCCCCAGGAATGTGGGGACAGCAACTTGTATCTCCTCTCAGGACCCTCTGCAGTGGCAGTGGTCCATTCCTCTGGAACCCTACATGGCCGTGGTGGCTCAAGCCTGCCCGTGTAACTTATGTAGGCGGCCCCCTGATGCCTGAGAGCATGTGCAGAGATAGAGGCTCCTATGGTGGGCCTGACCTTCTCTTCGCATGCCCCCCAGCAGTGGCTCCTTGCCTCTTTGGTGGTCCCAGACTTCTTTTGGAGCTCCCTTGGCTGTAGCGCATCACACCCTAGTGCCCTTAGGCTGGCTTGCTGTCTTCGTGCAGCCAACCATAGTCCTCTCCCCAAGCCTGACCTTAGACTTGAGCCTCAGTACCCAGCCCCCTTAGTAGGAGCATTTGAGGCTAGGGTGTGGCGCTCAGCACCGACCGACCGTGCAGGACTCTCTCTGCTTTGCCCTCTGCACACCTGTCACCATGCTCTTCTCTGAGGCTCTGAAGCTCCCCCTCTGTCCCAACTGAGCTCCCTGCCAGCAAGGAGACCTTTCCTCTTTCACAACTCCCTCCCCGGGCCACCGGTCCTGTCCTGATTCCTTCCTCTGTTTTTCTTTTGCCTTACCCAGGTGCATGGAGATTTTCTTGCCCTTTTGGAGGTCTGAGATCCACTGTCCGCGTTTAGTAGATGTTCTGTGAGAATCATCCCACATGTAGATGCATTTTTGACGTATCTCTGGGGAGATGGTGAGCTCCATGTCTTGTTCCTCTGCCATCTTCATTCACTCCCAACTGACTTGTGGGATATAATTTATATCCAATATAAAGTTATTGGATATAATATCAGTGACTGAAACCTTTCTAAGATTTTCTGAATGTTAAATGTATAAATACACAGATAAGAAAACTTTTAGTCAATTTGAAATGGTAATAATGCAGGGTACTGTAACATCAGAAAGATCAGAACAAGAGATGACAGTTATTGGATGCTAGCAGAGGATGCCAGGGAGTGTTGTTCTTAGACACCTGCTCCACTGTGGGTGAGAGAGAGGGAAGCCTTTGTGTCTTCCCTTCAAGGATGTCGCTCGAGGCATTGATTGCGTGAGAAATGACTGTCATTATTCTGTGATTGAGTCAGTGTCCGTCATACCCTGGATCTATTGGTAGCTTTATTATCTGTTATGCCAGAGCTGCAATGGGTCAAAAATTGTCCTTTTAAATTTTCACAGGGAATAGAGTAATTTCTTGAGAAAATTAAGCTTTTGTTGTGTTTTAAAATTATGCTTAAAAATGTATAACCTTGCTCCTTTCAGTCTCTTTTATACTTCAGGCAGAATGGTCCTTGATGATAGTTCTCTGGGATCTAGTGCATGTGTGGAGAAGAATTCTGTGACACTTAAATTGTTTCTTTACACACATTAGCAGCCCTGCAGCAGGAGTGCCGGCTGAGAAGTCTTTCCATTGGCATCCCCTTTTTAAGTGTCCCACCTATTTCCTGTAAGATGGGGCAAAGGTTTATTTTTTAATTTAAACTAGTTTATTTATTTACTTATTTATGGCTGTGCTGGCTCTTCAGCGCTTTGTGTGGTCTTTCTCTAGTGGTGGCCAGCGGGGGCTGCTCTTCACTGCGATGCTCAGACTTCTCACTGTGGTGGCTTTCTCATTGCAGAGCATAGGCTTTACACATGTGGGCTTCAGTAGTTGCAACTCTCGGACTCTAGAAGTGGGGCTCAGTAGTTGTGGCACACAGGCATGGCTGCTCCATGTCATGTGGAATCTTCCCAGACCAGGGATTGAACCCGTGTTCCCTCCTTTGGCAGGCAGATTCTTACCCACTGAACCACCAGAGAAGTCCCCAGTGATAATTTCCTCCCTCTTAGGTTTCCCACGTTGCAAAGGTGAATGTAATTCTGCTGGGAAGCTTCTTCTTTCAAGTCTCATCCAATCCTTCCATTCATATATGAGTTGTGGTTTTAAGAGTTAACTTTTTTTTCTTCTAGTAATGATTCTTTGTATATTTAGAACTTCACTAACTTTAGTAAGTAAGTATAGTCGCTCAGTCGTGTCCGACTCTTTGCAACTCCATGGACTGTAGGCCACCAGGCTCCTCTGTCCATGGGATTCTCTAGGCAAGAATACTGGAGTGGGTTGCCATTTCCTTCTCCAGGGGATCTTCCCAACCCAGGGATCGAACCTGGGTCTTGCGCATCTCAGGCAGATGCTTTACCCTCTGAGCCCCCAAGAAAATCCCTATGCTGGAGGATCCCTATACCATGGAGTAAAGATGCTTTTGCTGGTGTTAAAACCTTGATGGTTTTGATCAAATGTTAAATGTTACTAAAGGGGATTTGAGTTGGAATGCTGCTATCTGATGTGTACTCAGGACCTTGTGTTTTGAACACCAAGGTGGTAAATGTGGGTGTGGTGGGTGGTGGACCTGTTTTATGGAAATCTCCAGGAGAGAAGGTTGTGTTGTACAATATTATGACTCAGGGATTTACAGTGTATGGAGTCTTTCTAATATTGGCGCAAATATATTTTGTAAATCCTTTTAGATAATTGTTTACAATAAGTCTTTGATTCTTGAATGCTTTATAGGCTTTGCAGTTTTTTAGTTTTAACCTCTCAATAAAAGTACTACTACTGAAAGGTTGTTATTGAATCACGCAAAGACATCAGGATTTTTG
This sequence comes from Capricornis sumatraensis, assembly GCF_032405125.1. Classification (NCBI taxonomy): domain Eukaryota; kingdom Metazoa; phylum Chordata; class Mammalia; order Artiodactyla; family Bovidae; genus Capricornis; species Capricornis sumatraensis. The sequence continues at coordinate 106,968,845 of NC_091069.1, forward strand.
GCCCCTGGAGGAGAAGAATTCAATCCGGGGCCAGAGACAAGGCTCGATCACTCAGAGCTTTTGTGTAATAAAGTTTTATTAAAGTATAAAGGAAACTGAGAAAGCTTCTGACATAGGCATCGGAAGGGGGCAGAAAGAGTACCCCCCTGCTAGTCTTCAGCTGGATGTTATATAGTCACTAGCAGTCTGTTAATGAAAGAAAGGATGAATGAATGAAATGAATGAATGAAAGAAAGTCTTAAAACTCTGGCATCATGCCCCTCACCCATAAAATGCATTTTGGGATAATCTTGGCACCAAATGGTTCATCCTGGGACATAAAATGATTAACTTGAATCTAGAAGAAGGGCAGATCACCATACTAATAGTTTCATTTATATAGATTAGAGGAACAATATCTGAGTATAACATACTGGTTTGTCAAGTAGGTTCTGAGCCAAGAGGCTGAACCCACTTGAAGACAGAGTTTGGGGTAAATGCATAGTACATTAGCATAGCTTAAGACAAACATTTCCATAAGAAAAAAGGCATTGGTTAACTCAACGTTTGAGCGTAGTTAACTTCAGGTTTAACCAGGTGTCTGTATGGCAACACAGTAGTTTAAGAGAAACTTCCTTTTAAATTTGTATAGGGAAGGAAAAAATACCGCTAGTTGGTTTCCTCCTGCCGCTTAAGAGAGATAAAAATGTCTGACACTTGCAGGCCATTTCCTCCGTTTGGAGACCCCTGGCCTTCCTGCCTGTTACCCTCTCACTACTGATTCTTTTATTTCAATATACTCTAGTATATAGGTTTTTGTTTTCCGTTTTCCCTAGGATTATATAGTAGTAGTAGTAAAGTCGCTAAGTCATGTCTGACTCTTTCGACCCCATGGACTGTAGCCTGCCAGGCTCCTCTCTCCATGGGATTATACAGGCAAGAATACGGGAGTGGGTTGCCATTTCCTTCTCCTGCGGATCTTTCCAACCCAGGAATCAAACCCGGGTCTCCTGCATTGCAGGCAGATTCTTTACTGACTGAGCTATGAGGGAAGTGCTTACTCAAATAACTTTTATGAGTCTGTGTTATTTCATTTAAAAGTTTGCATTGACATGAAAAATTTCTTAAGAGACTAAAGAGAGAAAAGGTATTGAGAGCTTCTCTGTATTTTACTTAAAAAAATTTTTTTTATTTGCCTTTAAGAAGTGTAGCTTGTTTAAGCTCATTAAGAAGCAAATGGACTAGAAAAGAACTATTTCAGGATTCCAAATAAATGCATTGAATACTCTGAGGAAAATTTTGTTAGCCACGAATCTCTTCATTAGTAACATACAAGTGTTATCTTTGAAAAGAGTAATACAAACAATGAGATTACATTAGAGATAGACGTTTAGAAATATGTACTTGTACATATTTTCATATTTTTCCTATTGTACAATATGTATACATTGTACATATTATTCCCTACCCAACAGCATTCAAAGCTGCAGACCAGTGCTTGCCTCCTGGGTGCCGTGAGCGGTGTGATCTCTCCACGGGAGGTGTTCCACTCTGCAGCTGTCCAGGGTGGTCAGCAGTCATATCACACTGTGCTTGCAGTGCTGTGTTGGTTAAACGGCTTTCAGGGTATAAAATGTTTGGATAGTATCCTGGCAGTTTCTTCAGGATATAGGGTTTGATGTGTCTTTATTTCATTTTTGGCAAAATTAAAAGAATGTGTTGACTCCATTGGATCTGATGCATTATTGGTGGGCAAATGAGATTGAATAAAAACTGCAATGATGGAGGTGGAGAGATATTTGTCTCTGGGCTGAAAATGTGATGTAAGTGAAGAAGTGATACTGGAAGTGTTTTATCTCTGGCTTGGATGGTATCTCTAAGGAGCCTCATTTGATTCTAAATTCACAGATCATTTTCAGTACCGTCTGCTTCAGGATAATAGCTGAGCCCACCGCCTCTGGATTCATCACCATCTAGATCCAGTGGACAGCTGTCTGCATCTCTGGCCCCTCTCTCCTGCGTTAGGCACATCCTGCTGAGCTGTCACAGGTCTTGGAGGGTCACTGAGTCTAAAACTATACTCACCCTCTAACACCTTCACCCTCTAAGCACCTGCCTCCTAGTTTCACAACCAAGGCATGGCATCCAGCCTTACCATACTCTTTGGTTCTTCTGCCTCCCCATACTTGAGCTTGACATCAACCACTCCTTCCATTTTCTCTGCTCTAAAATTTTCTCTTTGATAAGGCTTATAATTTCTGTTCCCATTGCCTCTACTTTTGCTAGAACAGATCACCCAACTTTGAGATCCTAAATAATTTCCCTGCCCTCAGTCTGGGTATTTTTCAGTAATTCTCTACAAGGCAAGAGAGTTAAACTATTTTTAAAAATGTATTTATGGTTGTGCTGGGTCTTTGTTGCTGTGTGCAAGCTTTCTCTAGTTGCAGAGGGTGGGGGCTGCTCTCTAGTTGCCGTGCACAGACTTCTCATTGTGGTGGCCTCTCCTGTTCCAGAGCACAGGCTGTAGGGCACACGGGCTTCAGGAGTTGCAGCACAGGGGCTCAGTAGTTGTGGCACTTGTTCTTTAGTTGCCTAGGGTATGTGGAGACTTCCCAGACCAGGGATCGAACCAGTGTTCTCGCATTGCAAGGGAGAGTCCTATCCACTGTACCACTAGGGAAGTCTGAGAGTAAACTATTTAAAATAGAAAGATGAATTGGTTACTCCCATACTAGAAACATTTCAGTTGTCCCCTATTGCCCTGAGACTAAAGTTCATAAACTGACACATACATAAATACAACATATTACATATAAATAATTATATACTATATATGCTTGTTTGCTTGTTTAGTCACTAAGTCATGGGCAAAGCTTTTGTGACCTCATGACCTATAGCCTGCCAGACTCCTCTGTCCATGGGATTTTCAGGCAAAAATACTGGAGTGGGTACCCCCTTCTCCAGAGGGTCTTTCCAACCCAGGGATTGAACCCACATCATCTTGCATTGGCTGGGAGATTCTTTACCATTGAGCCATCTGGGAGTCCCATATACCGTATATACTTTACAAGCAATTTATTTAACCATTTTAAAATTGAAGTATAGTTGATTTGCGATATTGTGTTAGTTTCAGATGAGCAACAAAGTGGTTCAGATCAGAGAAGAGGCAGCCACTGCTTTTGTGGTCTGGTTGTCAGTCATGGCTTGGTGAATGGTCTTTACTTTGTCTTTAGCCCCTCCAAGACTCTGTAGGACAAAGAATGCCCTACAGGAGGGTTCTTGCTATTTAAACTATTTGGAGTGGATTCAATTAAAATCTTGAGGATATAATCAATTTTAGATGTTATACATCTCTTCCCCTAGTGTTTTATCCCTTTTTGAATTTGTTGTGTCCTTTGTTGAACAGAAGTACTTAATTTTGATATCATCAGATCTGTTTCTCATATGTGGTTTGCAGTATTTTCTTCTAAGAAACCGTTTCTTAGGCCAAGGTCACCAGCATTCTCTCATCCACAGCCTTCCACAGTGTTATCGTTTCATCATGTGCATCGAAACATCTGCTCTGTCCAGAGACCTCTTAAGTGTGTGGTATGACACACCTAGCAAGACAGTGTTCTCAACATCATCTGCTAAAGAGTTTTTACTCATTGGTTTTTAATGCCGACTTTATATCGTTCTTGTATGTCCATGTCCATGTCTGAGGGTCTGTTCTTTTCCTTTCATGTGTATTTTTACACTGAGGACTATTGTCATTTTAATAATATCCTCCAAGACAGTGGAAGACCTCTGTATTTATTCAGATCATCTTTTATGTCCTTTTAATGGAGTTTTACCCCTTTTTGTAGCTGGTTTGTGTTTTCTTTGCTGAGCTAGTTTCTGGGGTGCTTCCTATATTTCATTGCTTATGGGAATGGTATTTTACTTTTGTGTTATTTCTAGTTATTGTTGGGGTAAAAAACATTTTCACTGTCTTTCTGTTGTAAGTTTTATGGGATCGCTCTTGTGAATATTTTTTAAACCTAAAGGTTAGTCAGTAATATCTATGGTTTATAGCTATGATTCTAACACTAACTCATATGTGTGCTTTTTTTCTTCCACACCACGAAGCAGTCCTGCAGTTCAGCTGAATTCTGACAGCATTGTTTACCTGCAGATGGTGTCGGGTCCTGCAGATTAAAGACTCAGTCCTGCAAGGCTGCTCACTCTTCAGATGCTAGTCACGGGTCCATTTGGGCTTCTGACTGAGCAGCTTATAGGTTCCAGCAGCCCCCTTCTTGGGTTTCATTCATCTTTAGTGAAGCTCCTAGAACTCAGAGAAGCATTTCACTCAGCAGATTACCAGTGTATTATAAGAGGATATAACTCAGGACCAGTTAGATGGGAGATGCACAGGGCAGGGTGCAGGGAAAGGGCAGGGAGCACCTGGCTACCGCTCTCCCCAAATCTCCTTGTGTTCACCGACCCAGAAGCTCTCTGAACCCTGTCCTTTTGGGCTCGACTGGGCCGCTGGTGACTCAATCAGTCTCCAGTTCTGTTTCCCTTTCCTCCCTGGAGGTCAGGGGTGAGACTGAAGGTCCCAACTCTAATGACACAGTGGGTTCTCCTGACAACCAGCCCCCATCCTGAGGTTCTTCCAAAAGTCACTGCATTAACATAAAGTCAGGTGTAGTTGAAAAAGCTTGTTGTGAAAATCAAGACACCTTTTTTTCCAGTCCAGTCACTTAGGAAGTTCCAAGGGTTTTATGAGCTCTGTGCCAGAAATTGGACAAAGAACAAATGCATATTTCTTATTATAAATTACAATAACACAATAGTCATATGGGTTTTAAATGCAGCCCTTTTTTTTTTTTAACAGCAAAATAGTTGAAACAGTCACAGAACATAGTATACATTGTTTAGGTTCTTTTGAAATTGTTGCCTTTCTCTTTGACCTTATCATCAAATATCATCAATTTTCACAAATCTATGCTCTTTGGGGAAAGCTATAATCCCAAACTTCAGAAACATTAATATTTTAATTTAGTATGCTGTGTTTTACAGCCAACATTAATGCCATCTCTCATTATTCAAAAATACTTCAAAAGCATCATTTAAACAACTGTATATTTTATCCAAACAGAAAACCCTGCCTTTTTTGGTTTCTGCTGCATGCTTCTCCTTGGTTTGCCTCCTACATTTTGGGCTGGCTTTTGCTCCCTTCTCCTGGTCCTGTTCTTCCCCTGAACCCTTCTTACTAAATGTTGCTTCCCCCAGCCTCAAGCTTAGTCCACCCTAACACCCATCCTGGGCAGTCCTTTCCCAACATGTGGATGACTCCATATTCCAATTTTCTGGCTCAGATCTCTCTATGAAGTCCAGATGTAAATTTCCTCGTCTTAAAAAAATCTCTACATGACTGTGGGAGGAGATCCAAGCTGATGTTCTCTCTTCTCTAAATCCATTCTGCCCCCTTGTTCATTGCCTGCCTGGTGGGTGGTAATAGCATGTGCACAGCCCTTTACACAGTTTCTGAAGCCAGAGGTCTGGGAGGTGTGCAAGTTAGCAAGTTCCTCACATCCTCTCCTCAGGCCCACCAGTCAACTGTCTCCCATTAAAACATACCTCTAAAATTAAAGCAAACCTCACTGCCTCCTTTCCAGCAGAGCTCTTAGTGCTCTTCTCAGAAGTATTCTGTGGCTCTGCATTGACAGGGACAGTTGGTATTGAAGGAGAAGATCGAATGTGTTCAGGATGGAGGAGCTGGGTTTGCTAATACTTTGTGTGGCTCACTCAGCATCAGAGAGACATCCCTCACAGAGGGTCCAGCCTGGCAAGGACTTGTCTTGGGAAGAGTGAGTTCACTGTTTAGAGACTGGTTGGAGATCCACTGATGCAACCACGACCCTGGAAAGGCTGAACTTGACCACTAACTTCCTCTTCTCCATCTTCTGAACAGAACATGAGAAAGGAGTCATGGTCCTGGTTCTGAGCTCCAGGCCCTGCCAGTAGTCCCCTGTCCCCCTCACACGTCCTCAGCCAAGGAGGCCCTGCAGGGCTCCAGGTCCAGGATCCACCTGTGCACACCTGCCTGGGGCCCAGGACCGCCTGGCTGAAGGAAGCAGGTGCAGCGTGTACTGACGAGGCTGAGCCCTACCTGGACTGGGGGCTGCCCAGGCTGAAGACCACAGTCTAGGGGGCCTTCCCGCTGCCACAGGAGCAGCGCTGGGGCCCTTGCCGCCCCTAGCCTCCTCTTCCACCACCTCCTCGTGCTCTGGAGAGGCGAACCAGACAGTGAGCAGGCCTGGCACAGGGAGGTGTGGGGCCCAGTGACATCCAAGGTCCCAGTGAATGTTGGGGGACCTGTGTGGCTGACAGGGGCCGCTCTGTTCTTGGTTTAACCAGAAGCTGCAAACTGGGTCCCAATGGCCTGCAGACTGTTTGTAAAATGTTCCTGGAGTGGCAGCTTCAGCAGGACCAGGGGCCACAAAGCTTGGAACGCTCCGTGTCTGCTCCTTCAGGGGAAGTCTGCTCAGGGTCCTGTCGTTTGAAACTTAGCTCTCTGGGACTGGAGTCCCCTCTGCACCCGGAAGCGCTGCCACGGTGAGGCTGCCTCTGGGCCCTGTGTCTGACTCAGCCTCCCTCCTGAGGTCGTTCTCTGACGTCATGGCACAGGGTCAGGGTCCTATCCTAGACTCAGGTCCTGGAGCCCCTTCCTCAGTGTCTGGGACCCGTGAAAGGACCCGTGTGGGTGAGGGGCCGCCCAGCATCCGAGAAGGCCAGGGCCGGGGCTGGGGGCAGGGGGCTTCTATTTTCATCACTTGCTGGCAGGGTGTGGCCCTCAGCCCAGTCAGGTGGTGGAGCAGACACATGGCATGGCCTGGCACAGGACTCTGCCCACAGGAAGCCCGGGCTGGGTTGGCGGGGGCGGGGGGGGGTGGGGATTGCTCAACTGGGAGCAGGGAGTGGGGACAGGCGAGATGCTTACTGGGTGAACCCCAACCCCCGTACCTTCCGCGGCTGCTTCTGCTCTGGGAGGAGGCATGAGCACAAGACAGAAGAGAGAGTCAGTTTCCAGCAAGGCTGTTCTTGCTCTCTGTGAGAGTCGGGGTGTGCTTGCCTTCCTGCTCCCTGGGGTGTGAGGGGAGACGCTGTCAGGAACACAGCACGCATGTCTACACACGTGTGCACACACCCCACGGCCTTTTCCCGGAGACATTTACCCCCCTGCTGGGTCCTGGAGTCTGCCCGTCCCCCACCCACAGCCCAGCCCAGCCCAGCTCCATTCAGCTGCTTCCCCCCCGCAGGAAACCTGGCGAGTGCTGGTCCCTGGGCTCTGCATGCCCCCCTCCCCATCCAGCCGGCCCAAGTCCATGGGCACAAGCCCTCCACCCAGCCCCCAGTTCTGCACACTCGGTACTCAGGAAGGGGTCTTCAGGGTCCAAGCTATGCCTGCGGTCCTGTCTGCCCCGGGCACTGCCTTCCCCAGAGGTGACTGACTGATGGTTTCCAGTGTGCTCCCCCTCCCTGGCCCCTGGGACAGGGCAGAGGGCAGGGCCAGCAGCCCCTAGTGCCATGATGCCAGGTCTGGAGCAGGTTTATGGGCACGGTGGCTCTGTGGCCTCTGGGCCCTCAGGGAAACTCTCTGGTCTTTTCTCAGGAGGCCCAACCGCCAGCCCCCGGCCAGTCCATCCTCCAGCCCTGGGGTCTTCACGGCCAGCCCCCTGCCAGGGGCAGCCCGAGGCAACGGGCTGGAAGCAAGGGTGCGGCTCTCCCCATGTCTTCGATGGGTGCAGCCCCTGCCCAGCGCCCCAGCACTCGCTCATACTCATCCACCCTCTCTTCCACGTCCGACATGGCCTCCTCTTCCCTCTACAGAGAGAGAGAGAGAGAGACAGTCCAGGTCGGCAGAAGGCCAGCCGCTCGTCTCTGTGGGAAGCCCTGAGCCTGCCATTCCCCAGCCCTGGACCAGCTGCACGGGGCCCGCGCCCCTGTCGTGCAGAGACGCCTTTTCAGCAGGGCCAGGCTGCAGGCTCCTGAGTCTTCTGCAGCCAGGCCTCTTCCCAGGGAGCAGCTCAGCGACAGGGAGGAACCCGCAGGGTCAGCTGATGCCTGGGGCCAAACTCAGGGCCCACGGTCACGGGGAGAGGCCGCTGCATGAGGTTCTGCCTGTGAAACACTCAGAGCCACCGTGGGGCAAACATGGAGGACGGAGCATGGCTTCAGGGCCTGTGGAGGCTGGAGGGAAACCAGAGGGACACGCGGCTCCAGAGCCGCCCAGGGCCGCTGTGTTGGTGGCTGCACAGACACACACAGGTAAACGGCCAGGGGCTCACCCTCACATACAGTCACACACCCACAGCACACAGCAGACACACACCAACACACACAATATCAGACACACACCAGATACCAGACCCACAGAGGCTAAATGGAAGGGAGCTCACCCTCACACGTGTGCATACACACGCAGCACACAGCAGACACTGGTTACACCAGACCCCAGACACATGGGGAGTATGAGCTGAGCAGGGAATCAGGTGGATCACAGATGAGGGAATGCCCACGTCCCAGCCTGTGTGGTGGTTCCCAGGGGACCCTGGGCAGGTGTGGGGTCTGTTCATCTCTCACAACTGCCATCTCTACGAAAAGCCCAGCTCCGTGGAGCTTCTCCAGGGTGTCTTCCATGCGGCTCTGGGAACAGAAGCTGGGGTCCAAGCCCCACTCCCAAGGCCTGAGGCAGCCCAGAGCCCCACATGGGGAAGCGTCTTGCTGTCCCAGTCGCTGTGAGCACACGGAGAGGCCAGAGGGGTGGCTGGGAGGTGGGCATGGCTCGGGACACGAGCTCCACGCCCTGTGTGTGTGACCGTGGGAAGGCTGTTGGCCCCTGTGCCTCAGTTTGCTCTTCTCCAAGGAGAGGAAGGCTGGGGTGAAGGGAGGCTGTACCCAGTGCTGCGGCCACCAACCTGTGACTCAGGCTGCAGTGACGGCACCCTGGACGGGGTGCTGATGCCCACTCACCTGTCCCCCAGACCCCGCCCTCATGGTTGAGACCCACCCAGGCACCTGTCTGCAGACGTGCGGTGAGCCCCACCCAGCTCTGGCAGGTGGCATGGTGTTCGCCCCAAGGCAGCCCCTTTGTGGCTCAGAGGTGCTGAAGGAGCCCTGCCCGTAGACCCCAGGGGAGACTGCCTCAGGCGGCAGCCTCAGGCTGGTGACTCTTCTGAGCCTGCTCCCAGTCATCCAGTCCTGCTGGGTCAGGGCAAACAGACCTACAGTGGGGCAGGCAGGGTGGGGCTGGCAGTAGGGTGCTTTGGACTGAAGCTGGCTCCCCTGGGTGGGGGTACTCATCCCAGAGTCTCCAAATGGGGTGTGGGGGAAGAGCGGCAGGGGGACAGCCCCCAGCCCAGGGTGGGTGAGGACTGGCAGGTCAGCACTGCTCCCAAGGGAGCAGTCAGGCCAGGGGCCTGAGCCCCGGGAGAAGCCTGTCACCCTGGGGTGCAGGGAGGCCTCCAGGGAGGGGGTTGGCCAGCCTGAGGTGCGGCTCTCACGCTCTCTCTGTGGCACTGTGAGTCCCCCTACTCCTGTAAGCACAGCTCCTAAAAATAGAGCCGCTCAAGAGGCAGGTCGGGGTGGGGGAGGGCTTCCAGCCCAGAAGAGGCATCTGAGATCGCGTCCAGGCACTGGTGGCAGGAAGGAGGGGGGCCGGGGGACCTCCAGTTGGAAGAGGGGCCAGAAGGCCCACACCAAGCCCCCATCTGTCCTTTCTAGCAGGTCGCCATCACAGCCAAAAGGCCAGGGTCACCTTTCTTGGGGAATAAAGCAGAAACACTGGCCATGCTGTCAAAGACCAAGGTTTAATACCCAGCTTTGCTGTGTGACCTTATCTGAGTCACTTAACCTCTCTGCGCCTCTGTTAACCTATCCATGAAACAGAAGAGCAGAGGCCTCACCCTCAGCCCTGTGCCCAGCAGGCAGCTGGACTCGTCCTGACAGCAGCTGTTGGCCCACCTGCAGAGCTGGACCAGGGCAATGAGATCCTCCCAGGTTCCTGCCCGAAGACCCAGGGTAAAGAGGAATTCGGGAGGTCAGGCCTCCCAGCTGCACCAGGACAAGAATGAGCCTCAAACACCCATCTCCAGGTGCGCCCCGCCCCCCCCCCCCCCAGCCCCCAGCCCCCAGCCATTTTCCTTCAGGAGGGAGCAGTTCTCCCTGCAGAGCTCCAGCAGGTGCTCTCCCCAGTAGGATGGGGGGCAGGGACCCTGGGGTGGGGGCACTGGACTCAGGGTTAACACCCTGACCCAGAGAGCCAGTCTTCCCCCCAGGAAACGGGTCTCTCCACGCTGCTCAGCCGTGGAGAGCCCTGTACATGTTGTAGCCACGCATTCTGGGAAACAAACTCATTCAGAAGGACAATGCAGATAGTGGAGTGCAGTTTATTACACCGGCGGGCCCAAGGCAGAGTCTCCTCTTAGCCAAGGACCCTGACCAGCATTTGTGAAAATCTTTTATACCCCATGTGTACATGTCTGAACCCACCACTCCAAATTCCTTGAGACTTACATAAACCAAGGAAAATACAATCCCAATAGCCCCATGATTCAGGTGCTATGTGCTCGAACAGTCAAACAGTTAGCCAATAATCAATAAACTTGAGGTTACACTCTGATAGATACAGACAAATTTATGGCCTGTCTGGAGGACGGGGTGATTAGTGTATGTTTTCTCTTAGGCGATGAGTAACCCAGATAGATCTTCAAGGTTCCCTGGTCTAGAGGGGGTCTTGTCCTTCTGTTGTTTTCATAGGCACTAAACACAGAGTTCAGAGTTCATTGGAAAGGTGGCTGAGCATGATCAGCATGAACAGGCCTAAGATGGAGTCCAGGCCCTATGAATTCCTTCATCTGGGGTGTGGCCCAGCCCTGCATCTGCCTGGAAGGGCCTCCAGGGTCCCTGGTCCCCTGGCTGCTTCTGGTGGGCAGGCTTTCTCAGCAGTTCTGACAGCTTCTGAACCCCATGGAGGAGAATGTGGCCACGAGGACTGTTCTGACTGGTGTGGGCACCCACGGCCTGGCTCTGCTCCCTGGTGAGGGGGGGAGGACCTGCCCAGAATGGGGCAGGGGCTCCCCGCCTAGAGGGAGAAGGTGCCAGGAGGCGGAGTCCCTGAGGGTTGGAACATCATTTCATTTAGAGGCCTGGCCTCTCCATCCTACAGAGGAGGAAAGAGAGCCAGGGAGGGACAGCTATTCACCCAAGACCTTCCACCCACCCCAGGCCTTCAGTGGGACGTCTGTGATTCACACCGGAGTCTCCAGCCTCAGGCTGAGGGTCCGTTAAACTAGGTTCAGGGAGTTATCTCTGAGACTCCGCCCTCTAAAGCTCCTGAGGGAAGGGGGCCTCTCCCAGCTCTGACACCCAGTCAGAGTGGACACTGCGACTTCGGACAGAGGGCCCAGACTACAGGGCATGCCTCTGCTCTTAGAGCCTGCCCCAGTCTTACCCAGAACAGGAGCTGCCAATGGGTCTTGTGGTGTCTGCTCTGCCCTGTGGGGTCTGGGAGAGGGCAGGGGCCAGACAGGCTTTAAACAGGCCCGCGGCCTGGTGGTGGGAGAAATGTGTGCGGGAGTCACGCTGAAGGTGGTGGGGGCAGGGGGAGAGGCGGTGTTGGCTGCTATTTTGGCAGGTGCCAGGGACAGGGCTAAGGGAACATGTACCCCAGGCCATATAAGCACATGTGGTCTTCCAGCTGCTCAGATAAACTATTTAAAACCAGGACAGCCACACAGGGGACAGGAGGGAGCAGGCACAAAACCCCGATAAAGCAGATGCCAGCAGTCAGGAAGGCAGGTTGGGGCAGAAGCTCAGCTGTGGTGATGTGTGGATAAGGGTGCTTCCAGGCTACTGGCTCCTCTAGTGGGTGAACACCCTTAGGGGGGAGGCAGGCTCTGGCGGCCTCAGTGGGCACACCTACAGAGGGATCTGCTTGCCCCCCAAGCCACGTGGCAAGCCCTCCCCCACTGGGCAGGGAGTAGACCCACTGCAGGGTGTCAAATTCAAGGTCAAACTTCCAGCAAACAGCAAGGGTTCTCTTCAAAGAGGCAGCTGGTTGAGTAGAGGGGCAGGGAAGATGGTTGAAATTCAAGACACGACAGCTTAAAATTACAGTCTGCTAAACCCACTAGAATACAATGTCCACGCGGCCAGCACATGGGCCTTGCATTTGCTTGCACGCCTGTGTCTGCGGCCTCCAGCACAGCACCTGGGTCATGGGAGGGCTCGGGACAAGACAAAGAAGAGGAAGCAAACCTGGGATAGGCCTGCTCTCTGAAATCTCGGGGCCCCTGTCCTGCCCAACTCCTCCTGGGCCCTGAGCCCCGGCCCTGCCAAGGGCCACCTGTGGTGACGCACACTCCTCTCTGTGGGCAACGATAGCCTCTCCCCGCTTACCCCCTCACCTGACCCACGTCCCGACCCCTTCAACTTTGTTGCTTGGGGAGCCCCAGGCCCCGTCCGACACGCGCTCCTCACCTGCTCTTCTATTGACCTGGCCCCGTCTCAGCTGAGGCTGTCCTTCCACGGTCCCCTGGGGCCTCTGAGCCCAGTGGCCCTTCCTGTACCAGTAGATCCGGGGCAAGACCGGCTGAAGCCAGGAGCCAGCAGCTGGCACTGGGGGACAGTGAGCAGCCAGGCTGCCACCCGCTCTCCTGGTCTGGCTCCCGGGAGCCCAGCCAGGATTTATGTCCTGCCCCGAAATCTGCAATTTAGGAACCGCTTTTCCTACACCTTCCCTTAACTCAAGCTACTTCAGTGGGTGCCTTGTAAGCTCAAAAGTCCTTCAAATGGGACAGAATTTGCTTCCGTGGATGCCTGGGAGAGGGCTCTGGCACCCGAGGCCCCACAGGAAAAGCCTGGCAGGTTCCAGGCATCCGTGGCCTGACTGTGTGTGGGATCCAGGGGCCATCCTAAGGCAGGATGGACTAACTCGCAGCACAGGCGGCCGTCACTGCAGCCGCCACAGCTGGCCTGCCCTGGACGCCCTGCCCTTGCCCACGAGGGGAAGTCACCTCTCCGAGCTAACAGCAGACGAGGGACAAGAACGCAGAGACGGTGCCCGCGGCCCTGGGGACCCACAGGAGGCCTGGCACAGGAGGCGGGCGTGGTCAGGCGGGTGCCCGGGCTGTGTGCTGTCCTCACACATCGCCCTGAGGTCGCCCTGGGCGTGCATCCCCCCTTCCCCCCCCCGAAGGGTGAGTGCAGGGCCTTCGTGTGTAGAGTGAGTGCAAGAGGGTGGGCAGTGTGGTGCTGCCCTCTGCACCCTTCCCAGGAAGCCCCAATGGGCACTGAGGGCTCCCCCCGGGGGCAACAGCACCAGCCACACAGAGCACGCAGAGCTGACGGCACCAGGCTGGCTCTGGCTGCTTGGTCTACACACAGCTCAGCGTCCCCTCTGGCCCAGGAGGGCAGGGGAGAGGAGATCTAGGTGTGGGGGCAAGTGTGCTGGGCTGTGGCCACAGAGGCTGCTGTCAGACAAATGCCTGCCCCCCTGGAGCCCCCACAGCCAGAACATCATCCCCACACTGTTTAGCCTCCACTGAGAAGCAAAGCTTCTGGAAAGAATGATTTTTAAGGAATTATTGGTCACACCTGAGAGTGATTGAGTTTATCAGCTCTTTCCTGAGTGTGGGGAGGGGCACAGGATGGGTTAGCCAGGACAGCAGGTGGGGTGTGAAGGGGAGCAAGGCAGGGCCTGGGAGAGGTCAGCATGGCTCCTCCAGCCTGGCAGGCAGCACAAGGACGGTGGGGGCCAGCCTGGGAGAGGTGCACGGAGACACTCGTGCGACCTGACGGACCCGGAGGAGGAGGAAGAGCAGGAGTCCACGTGGACAGGGTGGCGAGGCTCTGTGCAGACACACAGTGCCCGCAGCCGGACAGGGATGGGGCACACCTGCCCCAGAGGGGCGGGGAGGAAGCTGGCCAGCATCCTCCCGGGTCCAGTGTGGAAAGTGGGTGGGAGAGGCAGCCAGCGCGGCTGCTGGCCTGAGACTGGCTCCTCACACCTGCGGGACCAAGGGCGGTTAGGACAAGGGGGTTCATGGGGTGGGGCAGGAACACCCCCTTTTCCCCAGTCCCCCCACGCTGGGCAGGGCCCAGGCCTGCTGTGGAGGAGTGGGCGCCTGCTGGCCCATATTCTCCAGGGAGAGCCGCCCCAGCCCCTGGGCCCCAACTCACCTTGGCACCCAGCGGGGGCTCTGGCTTCTTCCTACACTGGGGACTCTTGCCAGCTTCCGACTCCTACTGCGTCTCCTGGTTCTGGGCATCAGGACAGAGACCGGGCTCAGGCTGCTGCAGAGTCCCCTGGCCCGTCCCTTCCTGGGGGAGGACTCCAGGCCCTCCTTCCGCCCTCTGACCCACAGGCTTCCCCACAGCCATCCCGCATGCAGAGCTTATCCACTATGCTTGGGGCTGTCCCTTCCCTGACGGGTCATTCCACTACGAGAGGCCTGCAGGGAGACGCGCAGTGCCTGTGGGCCCTGCTGTGCTGACTCCTGGGCCCTGCTCATCCACAGGTTGAACTGTGACTTCTCCACCCCTGAGAGCTGCTAGTTCTCCTGAGGAGAGAGCTCCCACCTTGGGGCCGGGCTGGCATCTCCAGAGGGCCCCCCTCCCCACATCTACACGGCCAGGCCATAGGACCCTCCCCCAGAGCTGTGTGAACAGCTGGGCTGGGGGCTCAGCAACAGGCATGGCCGGGCCCTAGAGTCCGCCAGACAGACACAGGAAAGCATGGAACTGTCCTGCAGTGCCCAGGCTTCAGCTCTGCAGACCCCAGGCTCAGCGGTCTGCAGACGCCTGGCAGGACCGAGCCACTCACCTTGTGGCTGGAGGCTGGGCCCTCGGCTCTGGCCCACCAGCGAGGGGGACTTGGCCTCCGCCTCCGTGCTGGGGCTGCTCACCTGGACGGAGCAGGGGGCAAGTCATGCGGCAGGACAGGCAGCCGGGAGCCCCCGCAGGCCCGGCTCACACCATCAGCCATGGAGCAGTGGCAGCAGGATGGTCCTCTGCCCCCGCCTGCTGCCTCGGCTGTGGGGGTGTAGGCCCAGGCCCAGGGCCAGGCCAGTGGACAGGGTTTCCAGGGATGGGGGAGCTTCTAGAAGCATCTGAGGCTTCCCTGGAGTCTGGGCCTGGGATGAGGGTGTGGTGTGGGTGCCAGGTGAGACCCCATCCCAGTCCCCTGTCCTGTGGGCAGCAGAGCAGGCAGGGAGGGGAGACAGAGCTGGGGCCGGCCTGGAGGGAGGAGGACAGGAGAAAGGGAGGAAGCCAGAGACACGGGGAGGACAGCAGATGGGAGGACAGGAGACAGGGAGGCAGCCAGAGATGCCAGGAGGACGGGGAGGCCGCCAGAGATGCTGGGAGGACAGGGAGGTGGGGGACACCGTGCACCTGCAGAGTGACAGGCGGGAGGCCGCCAGCCCGGGGCAGAGGCCCCGCCGAAGATTCGGGCTCCTTCTCAGGCCCAGTGCCCCGCTGCCTCCTGGGGCTGGACGGGCACTCTCCTGAGGCTGAGCGCTCCCAGTCCTGGGGCCACACTGGGGCAACGGCACTGCCTGGGGCCGGCTGCATCTCGGGGACTGGGGTCTTCTCGAAGACGGTGGCTTTCTTAGACACTGGTCTTTTCTCTGAGTCGCTGGCTTTGTCTGGAACTGCCCTCTTTCCTGAGACAGCTCTCTCCTCCGGCACAAAGATCTTTTGGAACATGAAACATTTACTGGGGCGGGGAGTCTCAGGGTCCAGGCTTGCTTTCGGCTCAAGTGTCTTCTGTGCAGCAGACGGTTTCTATGAGCCCGCATGGGCCCTGCCCGCCAGCACCCCCTGCCAGGCCTGCCGTGGAGGAGTGGGTGCCTGCTGGCCCACATTCTCCAGGGAGAGCTGCCCCAACCGCTGGGCCCCCACTCACCAGCAGGGCCTCTGGTTTCTTCCTCCACTGGGGCTTGCTGCCAGCTGCCAACTCCCTCTGTGTCTCCTGGTTCTGGGAATCAGGTCAGAGACTGGGCTCAGGCTGCTGCAGAGCCCCCTGGCCCGCCCCTTCTCAGGGGAGGACCCCAGGCCCGACTCCTTCCACCCTCTGACCCGCAGGCTTCCACATGGCCATCCCGCGTGCAGAGCATCTCCACTGCACTCAGGGCTGTCCCTCCCCTGACGGGTCATCCCACTATAAGAGGCCTGCAGGGAGACCGGGGCCAGAGGGGCACATCTGGTACCTGTGGGCCCTGCTGTGCTGACTCCTGGGCCCTGCTCATCCACAGGTTGAGCCGTGACTTCACCCCTGAGAGCTGCAAGTTCTCCTGAGGAGAGAGCTCCCACCTTGGGGCCGGGCTGGCATCTCCAGAGGGGCCCCCTCACCACATCTACACGGCCAGGCCATAGGACCCTCCCCTGGAGCTGTGTGCACAGCTGGGCTGGGGGCTCAGCAACAGGCATGGCCGGGCCGTCGAGTCCGCCAGACAGACGCAGGAAAGCATGGAGCTGTCCCACAGTGCCCAGGCTCCAGTTCTGCAGACCCCAGGCTCAGCGGTCTGCAGAGCCCTGGTGCGCCAGGGCCACTCACCTTGTGGCTAGAGGCTGGGTCCTCTTGGCTCTGGCCCACCTGCTCCTTCTCGAAAAGGTGGCGCTTGCTGGTGACATCCACGGGAGCCACGGGGAACTCAGTGTGGAATGGGTTTGCATACCTGAGAGACTCTGATCTCTGGGAGCAGAGAGCACAGGCCGTTGACGCTGGAGGCTGAGCCCCCTGGCATGCCCAGCACACTCCAGGGCCCGGCCCTCTCACCTGTATGGCCGAGAGGTATTGCTCCACCTTCAGGCCTAATTTGACCGAGCTGGCCGGGAGCCTCATGCTGGTGCTGCAGGGCAGGAAGACAGGGCGAGACTAAGCAGGTGAGTCCTTCCCACCCATGGGACACTGGGCCTGCCCCTGTGCCCCACCTCACTCTGGCAAAGAGAATGTGGCCTCTGTACACAGACGGTGGGGGCTCCCTGTCCTCCTGAGACACGGTCCTTTTGGCAGGACCCCCAGGCCAGAAACAGCTGCTGTCCCTGTGCTGTGGAGTCAGTCCCGCCTCAGACGCTGCTCCCCTCTCTCCACCTTCCACCCTCCCGAACCCCAGGCTCCCCTTTCCAGATCAACCCCATCCTGCCCTCAGGCACAGGCAGCATGAAAGGCCCATGACCTGGGTCTGATGCCCTCCTGAACCTGGTGCCCCAACCCTGCTCCCCGTGCTGCCACGCAGGCTAGCTGGCCTCCATGTGGACTCTGTTCCAAGCCCCTCCGCTTGCCGACCCTCCGTCCAGAGCTGCCTGCAGTGCTCTCCCCACCTCACATCCCCTGATGCCCTCCGCCCCCTGCCATCGCCCTGCTGTCTCATAGAGCTCTCCCCACCTCATGCTCCCTGACGCTCGCCATCTTCTGCCCTCACCCCACTCTCGCAGGCTGAGCTCCCCTGACTGCAAGGGGCTCCAGCCCTCGGTTCCTGTCCTGAACCCCTGGGACCTCTGAGCCCTGTGGTTCCTGCGTGTCTCACTCTGAAGCAAAGGCAGCAACCTCCCTCATCTACTGTGTGCCCCACGTCCCCAAGCCTCGCCCAGGACTGCTGGTCTCAGAGACAGTCTTGGGGCAGATGGTGGAGCCTGCGTGCATGAATCCCCAGTGCTTGACTCAAACGACCCCAGCACACCCACTCGCCCCCACCCCGCCCCCGGCAACCCATGGCCCAGGACGTCCCCTCCCACCCGCCTTCTCCAGGCAGCTGGACCCTCCCCTTGCTGCACCTCATGCCTCAGCCCCACATCAGATGAGCCCCAGGGCCCCCAGGCCCTGACCTGCGGGTTAAGGCCGCCTCTGAGCTATCTCTCCGGGGGCTCATCTGGAAAGAGAAGAAAGGTGCCAGTGAGCGGGGTCCGTGGCAGCCACAGCCTCCACAAGGGAGGACTTGCCTCTCAGAACACAGCCCACCCTGGGTTCTCGCCCGCACTCTCCTCTACACAGACCCCAGCCACACCCCCATGAAAGGCCTGCCTTGGGCCTGGGGCATGGCCCCTCCCATCAAGCCAGGTCAACAGCCCCTCCTTGATGCCCCCAGATCTTCTCAGGGTGCCTCCTGCCTGCCTCCCCACTGCCCCGAGCCCTGCAGGGAGGGGCCCACAGCAGCCAGGCTCACCCTGAAGGAGCTGGTGTGGGGGCTGGAACGCTGCAGGCTGCTGCTGAAGGTGGGCAAGGCCACTGTGGGCGAGGGGGACTTGGCCTCCGCCTCCGTGCTGGGGCTGCTCACCTGGATGGAGCAGGGAGCAAGTCATGCGGGAGAACAGGCAGCCTGGAGCCCCCGCAGGCCTGGCTCACCCTAACAGCAAGGGGCGGTGGCAGCAGGCTGGTCCTCTGCCCCCGCCTGCTGCCTCGGCTGTGGAGGTGCAGCCACAGGCTCAGGGCCAGGCCAGTGGACAGGGTTTCCAGGGATGGGGGAGCTTCTAGAAGCATCTGAGGCTTCCCTGGAGTCTGGGCCTGGGATGAGGGTGTGGTGTGGGTGCCAGGTGAGACCCCATCCCAGTCCCCTGTCCTGTGGGCAGCAGAGCAGGCAGGGAGGGGAGACACAGATGGGGCTGGCCTGGAGGGAGGAGGACAGGAGAAAGGGAGGAAGCCAGAGACACGGGGAGGACAGCAGATGGGAGGACAGGAGACAGGGAGGCAGCCAGAGATGCCGGGAGGACAGGAGACAGGGAGGCAGCCAGAGATGCCGGGAGGACAGGGAGGTGGGGGACACCGTGCACCAGCAGAGTGACAGGCGGGAGGCCGCCAGCCCGGGACAGAGGCCCCGCCGAAGATTCGGGCTCCTTCTCAGGCCCAGTGCCCCGCTGCCTCCTGGGGCTGGACGGGCACTCTCCTGAGGCTGAGCGCTCCCAGTCCTGGGGCCACACTGGGGCCATGGCACTGCCTGGGGCCGGCTGCATCTCGGGGACTGGGGTCTTCTCGAAGACGGTGGCTTTCTCAGACACTGGTCTCTTCTGAGTCGCTGGCTTTGTCTGGAACTGCCCTCTTTCCTGAGACAGCTCTCTCCTCCAGCACAGAGATCTTTTGGAACATGGAGCATTTACTGGTGCTGGGAGTCTCAGGGTCTAGGCTTGCTTCCGGATCAAGTGTCTTCCGTGCAGCAGACGGTTTCTAGGAGCCCGCATGTGCCCTGCCCGCCAGGCCCCCCTGCCAGGCCTGCAGTGGAGTAGTGGGTGCCTGCTGGCCCACGTTCTCCAGGGAGAGCTGCCCCAACCGCTGGGCCCCCACTCACCTCAGCACCCAGCAGGGCCTCTGGCTTCTTCCTCCACTGGGGCTTGCTGCCAGCTGCCAACTCTTTCGGTGTCTCCTGGTTCTGGGCATTGGGACAGAGACCGGGCTCAGGCTGCTGCAGAGCCCCCTGGCCCGCCCCTTCTCAGGGGAGGACCCCAGGCCCGACTCCTTCCACCCTCTGACCCGCAGGCTTCCACATGGCCATCCCGCGTGCAGAGCATCTCCACTGCACTCAGGGCTGTCCCTCCCCTGACGGGACATCCCACTATAAGAGGCCTGCAGGGAGACCGGGGCCAGAGGGGCACATCTGGTACCTGTGGGCCCTGCTGTGCTGACTCCTGGGCCCTGCTCATCCACAGGTTGAGCCATGACTTCACCCCTGAGAGCTGCAAGTTCTCCTGAGGAGAGAGCTCCCACCTTGGGGCCGGGCTGGCATCTCCAGAGGGGCCCCCTCACCACATGTACATGGCCAGGCCATAGGACCCTCCCCCGGAGCTGTGTGCACAGCTGGGCTGGGGCTCAGCAACAGGCATGGCCGAGCCCTTGAGTCTGCCAGACAGACGCAGGAAAGCATGGAGCTGTCCCACAGCGCCCAGGCTCCAGTTCTGCAGACCCCAGGCTCAGTGGTCTGCAGATGCCTGGCGGGCCAGAGCCACTCACCTTGTGGCTGGAGGCTGGGTCCTCTTGGCTCTGGCCCACCTGCTCCTTCTCGAAAAGGTGGTGCTTGCTGGTGACATCCACGGGAGCCACGGGGAACTCAGTGTGGAATGGGTTTGCATACATGACGGACTCTGATCTCTGGGAGCAGAGAGCACAGGCCGCTGATCCTGGAGGCTGAGGCCCCTGGCACGCCTAGCACACTCCAGGGCCCGGCCCTCTCACCTGTATGGCCGAGAGGTATTGCTCCACCTTCAGGCCTAATTTGACCGAGCTGGCCGGGAGCCTCATGCTGGTGCTGCAGGGTAGGAAGACGGGGCGAGACTAAGCAGGTGAGTCCTTCCCGCCCACGGGACACTGGGCCTGCCCCTGTGCCCCACCTCACTCTGGCAAAGAGAATGTGGCCTCTGTACACAGTCGGTGGGGGCTCCCTGTCCTTCCGAGACACGGTCCATTTGGCAGAAACAGCTGCTGTCCCTGCCCCGTAGGATCAGTCCCGCCTCAGACGCTGCTCCCCTCTCTCCACCTTCCACACCCTGGCCCCCAGGAACCCCATCCTGCCTTCAGGCACAGGCAGCGTGAAAGGCTCATGACCTGGGTCTGATGCCCTCCTGAACCTGCTGCTCTCCATGCTGCTGTGCCGGCTGGCTGGCCTCCATGTGGACTCCGCTCCAAGCCCCTCCACTTGCCAACCCTCCATCCAGTGCTGCCTGCATAGCTCTCCCCACCTCACGCCTGTAGGGTGCAACCACTCCATTTTCAACAAATACCTCTTCTCGGTCAGGCCCTGCCGTTTACAGATGAGGAGCAAAGACAGGCAGGGCGCTGGCCCGAGTCACATGGCAATGGGCACAGGAGCCGGGAGTGGTGCCCAGGCCTCCGTGCCCCCATGGCCACGTGGGTGCAGTGCAGGCCAAATGCCCTGCGCCCCCTCTCCAGGAGCTGGGGAGCCACACGGGAGGCTGCCCCAAACCTGGGCTGCTGGAGAAGGGCCCCTCCTGTGCCTCCACCTGCCCGCCCCAGCTCAGGTGAGTTCACTCGCTGGCTGAGCCTCCTGCCAGGTCTGCGAACTGAGCTTGTTCAGAAGTGAGAGGAGATGCGTCCCCTGAGTGGGCCCTGTCCCCGCGGTGAGGCGTGTTGGGGAGCTCAGTCTCGGGGCTAGTGATCAGACCAGCAGCACCTCCTTCCCATCAGAATCCACGGGGGTCCACTAGCAGAAGGGGGCCAGGCTGAAGGGGCATGGTTGGCCCAGGGCCCGAAAACCCCCAGGTCGTGCCCCTGGTGCACGGGCTGTGCACCCACCTGAGAGGCGGGTTAGCACTCTCAGGAGCGTGGAAGGATGAGCTAAGCTTATAAAATGCCCAGCAAGAGCGGCCCAGCTCACCCACACTGGTCCTGACTGCTGTCCTGACCAGCATGGGGCCCACAGAAGGTCAGCCTTCTCCCCAGGCAGGCACAGCTGGTCCATCCTCACTGGGGTCCTGCCTCCCACCCGCACCTCTCAGGGGCTGGCAGGTCCTCATCGTCCGTGGTGAATCTCAGGTTCCAGAGTCGCCGCCGGCGTTCTCGTTCCTGTTCCTCCCTGTCCTCCAGGGCCCACTGCTGGGTCCGGCTGGTGGGAATGGAGGGTCAGCATAGCCTCAGGGTGACGCCCAGAGCGTCCCCGCTGCTGACATCATGGGTGAGGGGAGCGGCGTCCGGACTTCACCCTGCACCCCCACTGGAATGGGGGTCCGCCCTGCCTGGGCGCCCAGGGAAGTGGCAGGGTGGTCACTGCTCAGCCCGAAGGAGGCAGGTGAACCTGGCAGAGCCCAGCTTTGATCTGAGGCTCTCAGATGAACAGTGACTGAGAAACATCCCAGCTCCCCGGCTCCCCTGGGATGTCCCAGCCCCGCAGACAGAGATCCCAGATGAACCAGCCATCCCCAAAGGGGAACCCAGCATTGCTTCCCTCACTGTCTAGGTGCTCCAGCCTCCTTCACCTCCGAAAACCAGCCTTCCCGTGGGCAGGAGTGAGGGGCAGAGCCTGCCTCTGGGCCCTGGTCACTTAGTCACTCACAGTCATTCACACCGGTCACGCTCCCAGCCATAGTCACTCACAGTCATTCATAGTCATTCTCAGAGCCATAGTCACTGTCATACCGGTCCCCCTCATAGCCAGCCCCCAGACCCCGCCTTCTACCATCCTGCCTCCAGCCCCGTGTCCCTACAGCACCCTGCCCCAGCCTCCCACCAGTCATCCTCACCCACCTGCCCGTGCACCTACCTCCCCCCAGCGCCCCACTCCCATTCTAGCCAAAGAGCAAAGAATTTCTGAGGAACCAAGCTGGGCTAGCCTCCCACTGCGAACTACAGGGTCACAGATCCACCAACCAAATACTGAGAAAGGGAAGTGAGCCCCGCTCTGCACCGGGAGGGAAAGGGCTGGACTGCAGATGGGGGACAGGATGGCCGGGAGGCCAGGGACGGGGCCCGCGGGGAGGGAGGCCAAGCTTCCCCAGGGGCCACAGGGGAAGGGTCCGGGGAAGGCCACCCTCTCGCCTCCCAGCATCACTGCAGGTAGTAAGGCTTCCGCCTGGTTAGCTCCCCAACCTGTTCCCCAGCCTCTCCACTACCGTATTCCTACCGTGGCCTCACCTGCCTCTACAGAGCCTCACATGCAACCACGGAAGAAGTATCATAGGAGGAGCAGACACGTTACCTGGAGGAAACCCACAAGTTTTACCAACTGAATGACATATAAAACCTATCTAAGAAGCTTCCTAAAGGAAAGAGCCCCCGGACCCTGGGGAGACTTCTGCAGGGCCAGGTCAGACAGCCTGCTTAATCCTCCCACCTAAGGGGGGGTCACTTCCCTGCACCTCCCTAGTCCTCCTTCCTAAAAGGGGCAGGAGCCACACCACCACCCTGACCTCTTCGTTCAGGCCCAGCGTCATGTTCGCTGACCTGGTGTTTAGTAAACTCACGTTTTTTGAGCAGGGCTCCCCGGCTCGTGAACAAAAGGACAGGAGGGACAAAAGACAAGGGGCGGCAGCGCCGGAGGGGACAGAGCTGTGAGGAGCGGGGGTGCTGGTGGAGCCGGCATGTGCAGCAGTGGGGGCGGGGGATGCTGAACTCAGCAGAAGGGGTGCCAGAGCAGGTGCTTGGGGACCAAGGGAGACGCGGGTTCACTCCGTGTGCAGGGAGCCACTAGGAGACTTAAGTGATGGATTTGGGACACAATTTGAAGGCAGAGTCTACTGGGTTTGCTGGGGGGCTGGATGGGGATGGGGGGCCAGCGAGGCAATGAGAAAAATGAAGGAAAGCGGGCTTGAGCAGCTCCTGGTGGTGCTTTTAGAAGGCTGGGGGCCATCAGGGAGGGAAGGTTTCAGTGAGATGTCTGCAGCAGTGGTGGTGGTGGTGCGGGGGGTGGGGGGGCGGGAGGACGTGAAGGGTGAGGAGACACTCACTCGATGGAGGAGAGAGGAGCCAGCCTGGTGGACCACAGGAAGGGGATGTGCTGAGACAGCAGGAAGGGGCCCACCAGGGCAGCACTGGGCAAAGAGGCTCCCAGACCCTTAGAAAAAGCCCGATTGGACAAGAGACAACCAGGGGGCTCCAGAAGGAGGAGCTTGTAACGCCCAGCATCTGAGAAGGTTTAACAAGCAGCAGTATCAGAGATTTGCAAACAAAGTGTGGAGAGCTTGTCCCATGGGGAGAGAAAAGGCCATGGGACAGGGTGCATCCACCACGGTGCCCAGAACATGCGTGCCACCAAACGTGGTGCCAGGTACAGGGGGCAGGGTACTCCTCCTCGTGGGGTCATCAGATCTCTGCCTGACATGTGGGAGCACAAAGGGGCAGCAAACTCTAGGCCCCACACTGGTACCTGCCCACACCTGGCTGTCAGCCTCATTGGCGGTGCAGACCTCAGCACCCCTGCCTGTCAGGGCTCGACTCCCCCAGAGTGGCTGGGAAGGGCTCCAGCCCAGGCACCGCGGCCTTGATCATGGGATGGAAACTGGACCATTCCAGGCCTCTGCCGTCACTGACTCTATGGGAATCCACGGCCCCTCCAACCAGGCCCTGATGCCCTCGTCCAGGTGAGAAAGGACCCCTGCACGTGGCTTCCCCTGGGTCCACACGGTCAGCCCTACCCCTGTGGACCCTCCCTCGAGTCCAGAGTTTGGGGTCAGCCATGCACTGCAGAGATGAGAGTCCACCCCCAACAGGGTGACTGGCCCACAGAGCTGGGACTCCCCTGCACACCTGTTGCCAGGTAGGGATGGAACGCCTAGGATTCCTTGGGCTTGAGCAAGCCTGTTCCCACGCAGGCCACTCAGCCCTCAGGGGAGCTGCTGGTTTGGAGGTGGAACCTGGGTCAGACAGCGTGTGATCTGTCGGAGCCTAGTCTCAGGGAAGTGACTCACCCCGGACAGCTTCTTGCCCAGAGGGTGTCAGCCCAGGCATCCTGGAGTGACCCCTAGCTGTACACCAAGACCCCACCGCTCACCTCAGTGATGTGGTCACCCCCCAACCACACCCCACAGCCCAACAGAAATGTTATCTCCACCAAACAAAGAGATACCCCTCTTAAGACAAGGAAAGGGAGAGGACAGGAGGGGTGGAGGCCAGGCTTCCAGGGGGGCGGGTGAAGCCCCAGAAATGATTATAAGGTACCCAAAGGCCCAGGGCAGTGCCAAAAAATGTTCAAACTTCTGGACAATTGTATTCATTCCACATGCTGCTAAGGTTATGCTCAAAATCCTTCAAGTTAGGCTTCAACAGGACGTGACCTGTGAGCTTCCAGATTGCGAAACTGGGTTTAGAAAAGTCAGAGGAACCAGAGATCAAATTGCTAACATCTGCTGGATCATAGAGAAAGTAAGGGAATTCTACTTCTGCTTCATTGACAATGCTAATGCCTTTGACTGTGTGGATCACAACAAACTGTGGAAAATTCTTTAAGAGATGGGAATACCAGGCCACATTACCTGCCTCCTGAGAAATCTGGATGCAGGTCAGGAAGCAACAGTTAGAACTGGACATTGAACAATGGACTGGTTCAAAATTGGGAAAGGAGTATAACAAGGCTGTATATTCTCACCCTTATAACTTATATGCAGACTCTATTAACTTATATCTATAACTTATATGCAGACTATATCATGCAAAATGCAGCTGGATGAATCCCAAGCTGGAATCAAGATTGCCAGGAGAAATATCAACAACCTCAAATATGCAGATGATACCATCCTTATGGCAGAAAGTGAAGAGGAACTAAAAAGCCTCTTGATGAGGATGAAAGAGGAGAGTGAAAAACTGGCTTAAAACTCACCATTCAAAAAACGAAACTCATGGCATACAGTCCCATCACTGCATGGCAAATAGATGAAGAAAAGTTGGAAGGAGTGACAGATTTTGTTTTCTTGGGCTCCAAAATCACTGTGGATGGTGACTGCAGCCAAGAAATTAAAAGATGCTTCCTCCTTAGAAGGAAGGCTATAACAGCCCTAGATAGTGCATTGAAAAACAAAGACACTACTTTGCCAACGAAGGTCCACATAGTCAAAGTTATGATTTTTCCAGTAGTCATGTATGGATGTGAGAGTTAGACCACAAACAAGGCTGAGCACAAAAATTGATGCCTTTGAAATATGGTGCTGGAGAAGACTCTTGAGAATCTCTTGGACAGCAAGGAAATCAAACCAGTCTATCCTGAAGGGAATCAACCCTGAATATTGGAAGGACCAATGTTGAAGCTGAAGCTCCAATACTTTGTCCACCTGTTGGGAAGAGCCAACTTATTGAAAAATATTCTGATGCTTGGAAAGATTGAAGGCAGAAGGGAATGAGAGGATGAGATGCTTGGATGGCATCACCGACTCAACAGACATGAGTTTGAGTAAGCTCTGGAGTTGGTGATGGACTGGGAAGCCTGGCCTGCTGTGGTCCATGGGGTTGCGAAGACATGACTGAGGGACTGAACAACAGCAAAGGGCCCAGAGCAGTGCTCAGCACTCAGAAGCACACGCGTTTGGTGAATACAGTGACCAGTAAACCAATAAACAAAGGACGCAGTGAGGGCTCTGACATGTGCCTAGACAGCACCGGGTGCTCACAAGCGCCACTGACGAGAGGCCCCCACAACCTTGAGGAATGCAGGGGGGTCACCTCCATTCTGCAGATGAGGCTTCCAAGGCTCACAGGATCAACAAGGTACCCACGGCAGGATGGCCAGTAAAAGAAGGAGCCGAGGTTCCCGGCCAGGGCAGCCTGTTAACCACAGGCCCAGTGCTAGGAAGGATGCCCAGGGAGGCTCCACCTTCTCAGGAGCCCAGGAGCTGAGCAGTCAGAGGGAGTGGGGTGACTGGGATTCCCCAGGTCAGCTTGAGCTCCGGTGCAGACTGGGGAGGCGGGTTTGGGGAGACCCAGCGGCCAACAGCTTGTCCTTTAGAGCGCCAGGGTCAGTGCACGCCAACACTCGGGGGTTTCGAGCCATGGCCACCAACTGAAGCCCCAGTAGCCACCCCCGCTGCCCTCACCACCTAGCTGGCACTTGGACACGCAGCCCTCTCCGCTCCAGGCAGGCCTGCCAGCACCCATGCTCCATCCTTAGAGAAAGGGATCTCCTGTTCCCTTCTGTGGCTCGGGAAACTCCCTGCCCACTGTGCAGGGGAGAGTCAGTTTGGCTCCCTCCCCCAGGCCCTTCTTCCTGAGTCTGCAGTGCCCATGGTCAGCAGCTGAGGGCAGGGGTGTCCCTGCGGGCAGGTTGATCAGCAGAACCTTTCCTTCCTAAGGGAATTGGCACACAGAAATCTGCTGTGTAACAGGTCAAGGCTCAGCTGCCTGGGAAGGGTTAGCAGGGGAGGGCACAGAGGCTGCCCCAGGGCATTTCATGGAGGCCCAGGTTCAAAGAGCAGGTCATGCAGCCCTTGGGAGGGGAAGAGCGGGTGCAGGCCTGACACTAGGCCCTCTGACCCAGGGCCTGTGTGCTGCCCGAGGGGAGCCGGCCTCCCCATGCAAGGGGCCATTGTTGATGGTCAGTGAGGTCCCCTCCAGCCCTGATGGTCTAGGGAGAGGTGCCAGGGAGAACCAGGTGTCTTGGGAGGTGGCAGGGCTGCAGGAGGCCAGGTGGGGAAATGATTCACCCCTCGCTCTGTCCTGGGCACCCGACCCACCATCCAGGGCTGGGCATCTGCATTTTGATCTGGCGCCAGGGATGGGGGGCCCACTAGCCCTCCACTGCCCACCTGGGCCCTGCCTGGAGCCACGCTCCTCACCCTCTCCTCAATGACCCCATCGTCTCCCGGGAATCTCGTTTGACAGTGACTCACAGCCCTTCCCTCTGCCAGCTGGGGCTTGTTCCTGGGAGCGGGGTGGAGGGTCCTGGCTCCAGCTGCCTCCTGGGCAAGCATTGGCAACAGCTGCGGCAGCCCAGGGCCCTGGGGAGGCAGGGCAGCTTCCCTAGGGCACTCGAGCCCATCCCTGCAGCCACAGGACCCCAGGGCCTCTGAGCAGAGGGCCAGCAAAGACCAGCCCTGCACCATCAGCCTCAATGTACATCTGAGAGGACGCGAACGCCCAAGGCCCAAATGGCGATGTCAGAATCTCCCACCCACCCAGACTTCTCCACACTACGCATGACCCACACACACCCGAACACAGACAGGCCCCGCCTGGAAACACAGACACTCACACATCAGACCCACACAGAGTCCAAGACCTTGACTACCAGCCCCGCCCTCTGCACAGACCTTCCCTAGGTGTGACTGGGCTCTGAGATGCTGGGCCCCCGTCCAGAGCACCAAGCACCTCTTTTTTCGGGGCATATCCTCCCCTCTCCAGACCCCACAGGCCTCTCCAGACCCCACAGGCCTCTGCTGTAGAGAAGTGAGGACAGAGAGTCCAGGGGGACCCCAGCCCTGGTAGAGGAGGTGCTGGCATGGGGGTTCCCTGGAGCTTGGGGTCCTTGTAGGGTTGGGGGGAGGGGAGGGTCAAGATCCGGATAGGAGGGTCTGCCCACACCTGCAGAGGCAGCCTGGCCTCACCACCCAAACGCCCGCCTGGGGCCAATTTCTATCAGCGAGAGCCTTCGGGTCAAGGAGTAGGGGCCCACGCAGCTGCTGCCCATCCACTACATGGGCCTCAGTCTTCTGGGGGTGGTGTCAGGGGGTCAGGAGATGCTCTTGGGGGGGCCCCAAGCGGAGTTCAGAGTCACCAATTACATGAGGGTGCTGCTTCCTGGACACCCACCCCCCAGGCTTCTCTGACCCTGACTAGATGTTCAGCAGACAAAGATGAGACACCCAGTCCCTGGACCCTTTGAAGGCCCCACTCGTGAGTGAAGACTGAAGCACAGAGAGGGAGAGAGCCAAGCGTGAAGTTCCCCAGCGCTGACAGCACCCCGAAACACTGTGCCCAGAGCCTGAGCCCATCCCTGGGAGGGCACCTGCCGGCTCGGCCTACTCACTGACCCTGCGAGGCAGTGTGGCCGCCTCTTCCCGGGAGGGGCCTCTCAGACTTTTCAGAGAAAGACAAGCAGTCAGGGGCGGCTCAGAAGCTGAGAATTGACCATTTACCTCCTGAACGCCTCCCCAGCGCCCAGAGCGGCCTCTCCGGGCTAGACAGGCAGCCTGCTCGGGCCAGCGTCCACAAGGAGTAAGGAGAGCCGGAACCCCGGGGGCTGCACGGTGCGACCCCGAGCCTGTGGCCCCCGGAGCAGTCAGGACCTCGGCTCACCTGGACAGAGGGGCCGAGCTCTTCCTTCTATCTGACATGCCGCCAGACGGCCGCGCGTCCGGTCCGCTCCGCGCCTCCTCGCGTCCCGCCCGCGGCGCAGGTAGGCTCACCTGGCCTCTTATCTTGGGCCGCGCGCGCGCGCAGCCGCCCCGCCTGCCGCCTCAGATTGGCCTGCGGGTGGGGGCGTCGCGGACGGAGCCTCCCCGGTCCCCATCCTGGCCTCCTGGGGTCGCCGCCCCGAGGGACAGACGGATGGATGGACGGGCGTACAGGTGCCCTGGCCGCGTGGGGTGGGTCGGCCGCCCAGGGTGGGGACCAAGACTTCCTGCTTGGATCCTGTCTAATCAGCCCGCTGGGCCGCCCCCTCCCGCGTGTGCCCGACCGGGAGTGGGGTGCTCCGGGTCGAGCCTTCTCTCTGTCCGCCGACAGGCTGGACCATGGGAAACCCAGCTGAGAAGCGGGCGGGCAGGCGCGCATCTTGGGTCCGGAGCCACAACTCTCCCCAGGAGCTTGCGGGGCGCGGAAAACTGCGGGCACGCCCCGTGCAAAGCCCGCCCCTCCAGAAAGAAGAGCCGGGATCCCTTCTGCACACGCAGCGCTCAGGGCTCCGAAGAAACCAAGGCTTCAGAGGCGCGCTCGGACTTAGGGCAGGCGGGGCAGGGGGTTGAACCCGGCCGGCTTCCCCACGGGGAACAGCGAACAGGGGAGTAGCGCGGGAACCCTGGAGCGAGTGAGGTACCACCTGGTTCCCTTTAGGTGCACGTGCGACTGCGAGCGCCTCCCATCCAGCAGGACCTCAGGGGACCAGGGAGGGTCAGTGCCTACCAGAGGAATCTTGTCTTCCCTGGCACCAGAGCTGTTGCCGCTCCCAGAGGAAGGAGGTGCAACCCCCGACTCCAGTAGGAGAAGACAGGTGCAGGAGGGCTGGAAATGACACGGTCTGCTGGGTCTCGCTGGCCAGCCTGGCCGCCTTGGCGCACTGATCCGGAGCTAGTGGTCTCTACAGTGCCTCCCAGCTCTGAGATACCCAGTGAAGGGCTAGCCTGCTGCTGAGCAAAAAGCCTGGGCACACAAGGCAGCCCCTGCCCCAAACACCCGCTCATCCAGGGAGTCCTCCTTCTTGGCTAGAGAAGCTGAACGACTTTCAAGGAATGAGAGCTGCAGACCAGGCTTTGGGCACTGGCATGGATGGGCCATGTGACCTGGGCCCAGTCACCTGTTTCCTCTTCTGGGTAGTAGAAATGACACTTTACCCAGCTTCCTTCCAGGTTGTGGAGGTCAAATGAATCTGCCGCTGAATGCGGGTGAACCTGGTGTGAGCAGTGAGAGCTACCCAAGGCCATGCAGAGGCCAAGGCAGGCCGGGCCACTGGCTCCTCCAGGGGGAGAGGAAGAGGGGGTGGCAACAGCCCGGCCCCTGCATGCTGGGACTCGGGGCCACCCCTCCTGGAGTGCCTGCTGTCCCCAGGGACCCAGAAAATGTCCTTGCCTTGGTTTGTCAACTGAGAAAGAAAAATATCCCTTGTCATTGGAAGCCCAGCCCTTCCAGGGACACTCCGTGAAGCCAGCAGTTGGGAGTGTCTCGAAAAGTTCAAACTCCAACACTGGCACTGTGGACACAAAACCAAAAGACACAGAAGGCTGGTGTGCAGACCCCTCCAGAGGTGCAGGAAAGTAAGCTTTGTGTGTGTGTGTACAGGTCTATTCCAAATTCCCTAACTATCCCTTCCCCTGACACATCCCCTGTGATAACCTTAAGTTCATTCTCTAAGGCTGTGAGTCTGTTTCTGTTTCGTGAATAAGTTCATTTGTTTCAATTCTTTTTAAATTTAGCATATAAGTGATATTTCTTTCTCTGTCTGACTTATTTCACCCAGAATGATAATCTCTAGCTCCATCTATGTTGCTGCAAATGGGATTAGTATCTTAATGTGAGGACTCAGGCAGAAGGCACCAACCAATAGTCAGGAAGAAGAGGGCTCTCACCAGATAAGGAGCCCTTGCTGGCACCTTGATCTTGGACTTTTAGTCTCCAGAACTGAAAAAAAGTCTTTGTTTCTAAGACATATTTTGTAAGAACACCAAGATAACTACTGATTGCTAAGTCACTTCAGTTGTGTCCAACTCTGTGCGACCCCATAGACGGCAGCCCACCAGGCTCCCCCGTCCCTGGGATTCTCCAGGCAAGAACACTGGAGTGGGTTACCGTTTCCTTCTCCAAGGCAGGAAAGTGAAAAGTGAAAGTGAAGTCACTCAGTCATGTCCGACTCTTATCATCCCCATGGGCTGCAGCCTACCAGGCTCCTCCATCCATGGGATTTTCCAGGCCAGAGTACTGGAGTGGGGTGCCATTGCCTTCTCTGAACTACTCATTACCTGTTCTAATTTATTAATTTTTTATTGAGATATAGTTGATATATAATATTTTATTGATTCCAAGTGTACAACATAGTGGTGTACGGTTTTTAAAGGTTATATTCCATTTATAGTTATTATAAAGTATTGGCTATATGCCTTGTGTTGAACATTATACCCTTGTAGCTTATTTATTTAATACATGGATCCTCTTCACTTAGGTCAGGGTCTTGATATATAACTAGGACTTCCATTTGTTTTTTCAGCTTCTCCTTTTTCTCTTACCCCATCTCTAGTTATCAGGGACACACAGATAAAAAGAAAGCCTCTATTCTCAACTGACTTGAACCGACTTAAATAAAACATAGAAACAAACTATTAGAGCTTAGTGGTTGAAGTGGCTGCTAATCAGACTGCCCTAGAATTAAGCCCTGAATTTTCCACTTAACTACGTAGACTTTGTTGTGTAAATGGCTTAATTTCTCACAGTTTGTTCCTTCTGTAAAATGAGGAGTAAAATCGTATTCTGAGTAAGAAGAAAGCATGAAAACAAGTAAACTATTTTGCACAATACGTAAATATTTGATATATGCCATTGTTGTATATGGGATCCCCATGGAGGCATGCACAGTGTGGGGAGCAAGAGGGAGAGCTGACTGAGTCTCCTTGTAGCTCAGGAGATAGTCCTCGGGTCTGGACCTGAGGGTCCCCAAGGAGTTGACCACAGGGACTGTCTGTAAAAGGAGAAGTGTGTGGATGCTCTGCATGGAGATGCAGGTTGACCATGCATCCAGAACAGGTGGTTCTGGACTGTAGCTGGGGAATGATGGGTAGGAAGGAGTTCAGATGTGTAAACAAGGACATTTGTGTAATCCTGCTGATGCTTTTAAATAATTTTGAGTAGTTAACCCATAAACGGATTGGCATTTATTAAAAAAAAAATATTCTGATGGCAGAATGGAGAATGGATTGAAGAAATTTAAAATCAGTGCCTGTCCAGGTTCGATGCACGATACAGGATGCTTGGGGCTGGTGCACTGGGATGACCCAGAGGGATGGTACAGGGAGGGAGGTGGGAGGGGGGTTCAGGATGGGGAACACGTGTACACCCGTGGCAGATTCATGTTGATGTATCGCAAAACCAATACAATATTGTAATGTAAGGAAAATAAATCCTAAAAATAAATAATTCAATAAGTAAATAAATAAAATAGTTGCCTGGGTGGTAACAGTCCTGAACTGAAACAGGGCCCATTGGGAAGAAAAAGATAGATGTGGGGAATTTTCAGGATTCACAGTTCTCAGATCTTGAAGTTTGTTTGGATGATTTCCTTGGCTTCTGACTCACATCTGTGGTGGGTGGTGATTCTCTATGAAGTGTCAGAATAAGAAAGCAAGAACAGGTTTCATGCAGGATGACCTTTTTTTTTTTTTTTTTTTTACACCTAGCATTTGTGATTCTTTGGGACATGGTAGAATTGGACAGTTCCTGGAGGACAGAGGAACTGGGGTTACTAGCTTAGGCGATTGGTTATATGCTGAAAAGGTGGGCATATCCATCTCAATCCTAAAGGAAATCAACCCTGACTATTCATTGGAAGGACTGATGCTGAAGCTGAAGCTCCAATACTTTGGTCACCTGATGCGAAGAGCTGACTCTTTGGAAAAGACCCTGATGCTGGGAAGGATCGAGGGCAGGAGGAGAAGCAGGGGGATAGAAGATGAAATGGTTGGATAGGCTGAATGGACATGAGTTTGAGCAAACTCTGGAGGATAGTAAAGGACAGGGAAGCCTGGCATGCAGCAGTCCGTGGGATTGAAAATTGTCAGACACAACTGAGCAGCTGAACAACAACAATCCATCTCATAAGTTAAGACAAAGTGGAGAGTATAGTGAGGAGCAGGTGTAGGAGTTGAGGGAATGGTTCCTTGGAGGCTTGGCTGGAGGATATTGTGTAAGATCTGAGGGGTAGAGCTGGCCTCTTGATTCTGAAGTCCAGTCCATGCAGTGATTAGAACTGAGGGGCTCAGGTGTCGGCTGAGATTGAATGCCCCTAGGATGGAGAAATATGTACTGAGAAGCAGACACAGGGCTGGGGGGCTGAGAGTGGAAAGCTCTGCTGAGGAAGCCAGCAGGGGTCCACAATGAGGTGGGTCAGTGATGACACTGGTGGGTGATGCGGGTTTGAGAGGTGGAGAGGAGTTTGCACAGGTGCGCTTGGAGCATTCTGTGTGGAAATGGATGCCTAGGTTGTGCAGCCATATTACATGAGAGGAATCAGGAAGAATCACCTTTCAGCTCAGCTGTCACTTGCTTACTTATCACATCCACCTTGTCGATTATAGTCTTGGGTCCTCAGCCCTGGCTCCTGAACTGTGGTTCTCAGTTCAGTGTATGACTGGCAGTGTCTGAGGACACATTTGGTCACCACATTGTGGGGAGGGGTGCAGCTGGCATCTAGTGAGTGGAGACAGTCAAGCACTTCACGGGGCCCCTCTCCCAACAGAGTATCCAGTACCAGTGCCGGCAGTTGAGAGACCCGTGATGTGCATTTGACTATCATTTTCCTACATAAAACTTCTCAGTGATTTTTCTGTCAGAGTGAAAACCAGATTGCTTGGACCTCCCTGACCTGCCTCCTGTTTCAACACGCTCATGCTTCTCCCTTTCTGTTCCTCCATATCCCATTCTTCACATGCAGAAGTGCTTCTCCGTTTCTCTGACGGTCCCTGGGGCTGAGTGAGTGCTCCTGCTTCTACTCCTGAACTGTTACTTCCTAGTTCGTTTACTCTCTTCCAGAATAAGATGTCACTCCTCAGAAACCTTCCTTTACCATCAGTGTCTGCATTTTCTCTCAGAGGACCTAATCTGTATCATAATAGGCTGCTCACTTTGCGTGCCCCCAATGCACATTAAACCTTCCATGGATGCGCCCTCCTGATGTTGCAGTACTGTGTCCCTGTGTTTATGACGAATGCAGGAATCCTGTCTCCGTGAGTGGTCAGAGCAGACTCTAGTCCTAGACTGTGGTTTCTGGTCCATCTCCTCCACTAACTGAAGAGGTTGGGACTCTTACCCTGGCTCACAGGTTAAGATTTCTCATGGAGGATAATAGTATCTATCTTTGATGGCTATGCGCATTGGCTCATGAAGGTGAGTCCATCATGCCCACTTGCTGTTGAGTTCATGGCCACTTCATAGTGCCCACATGCATCCCTGGGAAAGTATGCAGATATTGGCACATCTCTTACTCATTTGTAGTGTCAACCTAATAAAGGAAGTAAACTGAGGCAAGCTCAAATGACCAGAAATTGAGTTTATTGGGGAATAGCAGAAGACTTGCAATTCAGGAAGTCAGTTGAGGATTTGGGGAGGTTCTATTTATGGACAGAGAGTAGGAAGAGGGGGCATCTAGTCAGCTTCCAGGCAGTGAGTTCATTGGCCATCTGGTAAAGCAGGCATTTAGGGAAGCAGCCTCTCGGCACCTCAGCTTACTTCCTGGGGGCATGTGTGCAAGAGTCTCCATTCCCTCCCCCAGTTCCATTTCAGGCTGAAACTTCTGTGGTCACTTTCCCATGCTCTGTGGCATGTGCGTCCAGCTCCCTTTGTAGGTAATATGGCCTGAATGAATGAAAGTGCTGCTATCTATAAGGACCTCTGCTTTACTCAGAATTCCTGAGGCAGAGGAACCCAAGGGCTGGAGTCTGTTTTTACTCTTCTCTCTCAAGGGCTGTACCACATGGATATGCCTAGTTTTCCTGGCTGGATAATCCTTATAGGGTAAAATTTTTGAAGGGAACGGTCAATAAATATTAACAGGAAGAAATCTGCTTACTATTCTTAGTTTTCTTCAAAGGCCTTTTTTGGGGTCCAGTTTCAGTTTTAGTTAAAAAATAGGTATTTCCTAAAAGATGTAATAAGTGGATATATGTCAAGAGGTTCTAACTTGGTTTCTTTCCTTGCTGGCTGTACTCCTGCATATTTAATTTATACTCCTTTTAAATTTTTTTTAATTTTTATTCTTACTTTATTTTGCTTTATAATACAGTGTTGGTTTTGCCATACATTGACATAAATCAGCCACAGGTGTACATGAGTTCACAATCCTGAACCCCCCTCCCACCTCCCACCCCATATCATCTCTGGATCATCCCCATGCACCAGCCCCAAGCATCCTGTATCCTGTATCAAACATAGACTGGTGATTCGTTTCTTACGTGATAGTATACATGTTTCAATACCATTCTCCCAAATCATCTAACCCTCTCCCTCTCCCTCAGAGTCCAAAAGTTCGTTCTACACATCTGTGTCTCTTTTGCTGTCTCGCATACAGGGTTATCATCACCATATTTCTAAATTCCATATATATGTGTTAGTATACTGTATTGGTGTTTTTCTTTCTGGCTTACTTCACTCTGTATAATAGGCCCCATTTTTATCCATCTCATTAGAACTGAGACAAATGTATTCTTTTTAATGGCTGAGTAATACTCCATTGTGTATATGTATCACAGCTTTCTTATCCATTCATCTGCTGATGGACATCTAGGTTGTTTCCATGTCCTGGCTATTATAAACAATGCTGCGATGAACACTGGGGTACATGTGTCTCTTTCACTTCTGGTTTCCTTGGAGTGTATGCCCAGCAGGGGGATTGCTGGGTCACAAGGCAGTTCTATTTGAAATTTTTTAAGGAATCTCCACACTGTTCTCCATAGTGGCTGTACTAGTTTGCATTCCCACCAACAGTGTAAGAGGGTTCCCTTTTCTCCACACCCTCTCCAGCATTTATTCCTTGTAGACTTTTAGATCACAGCCATTCTGACTGGTGTGAAATGGTACCTCACTGTGGTTTTGATTTGCATTTCTCTGACAATGAGTGATGTTGAGCATCTTTTCATGTGTTTGTCAGCCATCTGTATGTCTTCTTTGGAGAAATGTCTATTTAGTTCTTTGGCCCATTTTTTGATTGGGTCCTTTATTTTTCTGGACTTGAGCTGCATAAGTTGCTTGTATATTTTTGAGATTAGTTGTTTGTCAGTTGCTTCATTTGCTATTATTTTCTCCCATTCAGAAGGCTGTCTTTTCACCTTGCTTATAGTTTCCTTTGTTGTGCAGAAGCTTTTAACTTTAATTAGATCCCATTTGTTTATTTTTGCTTTTATTTCCAGTATTCTGGGAGGTGTATGATTATCTCAATAGATGCAGAGAAGGCCTTTAACAAAATTCAACATCCATTTATGATAAAAACTCTCTGGAATGCAGGAATAGAAGGAACATACCTCAACATAATAAAAGCTATATATGACAAACCCACAGCAAACATTATCCTCAATGGTGAAAAATTGAAAGCATTTCCCCTAAAGTCAGAAACAAGACAAGGGTGCACACTTTCACTGCTACTATTGAACATAGTTCTGGAAGTTTTGGCCACAGCAATCAGAGCAGAAAAAGAAATAAAATGAATCCAAACTGGAAAAGAAGTAAAACTCTCACTGTTTGCAGATGACATGATCCTCTACATAGAAAACCCTAAAGACTCCACCAGAAAATTACTGGAGCTAATCAATGAATATAGTAAAGTTTCAGGATATAAAATCAATGCACAGAAATCCCTTGCATTCCTATACACTAATAATGAGAAAGTAGAAAAAGAAATTAAGAAAACAATTCCACTCACCATTGCAATGAAAAGAGTAAAATACTTAGGAATATACCTACTTAAAGAAACTAAAGACCTATATATAGAAAATTATAAAACACTGATGAAAGAAATCAAAGAGGACACAAATAGATGGAGAAATATGCCATGTTCATGGATTGGAAGAATCAATGTAGTGAACATGAGTATACTACCCAAAGCAATGTGCAGATTCAATGCAATCCCTATCAAGCTACCAGCAGTATTTTTCACAGAGCTAGAACAAATAATTTCATAATTTGTATGGAAATACAAAAAACCTCGAATAGCCAAAGCAATCTTGAGAAAGAAGAATGGAACTGGAGGAATCAACCTGCCTGACTTAAAGCTCTACTACAAAGCCACAGTCATCAAGACAGTATGGTACTGGCACAAAGACAGAAATATAGATCAATGGAACAAAATAGAAAACCCAGAGATAAATCCACACACCTATGGACACCTTATCTTCAACAAAGGAGGCAAGAACATACAATGGATTAAATCTCTTTAACAAGTTGTGCTGAGAAAACTGGTCAACCACTTGTAAAAGAATGAAAAAATAAAATCCTTTTTAATTTTTTAATTGTGAAAATATAATACATTTACAGGAGCCTTATAAAATACAGAGCAAAGTTATATGTAATTCCACTGTACATTACAATTATTCTTTTTAAAGGGACTTCCCTGTGGCTCAGATGGTAAGAAATCTGCCTGCAATGCAGGCAGATCCAGCTTTGATCCTGGGTCCAGACGACCCTCTGGAGATGGAATTTCTTTTAAAGTAGATAAATTAAGATTTTTAGTTGACTTTCAATATCAAGCTCTCAAAAATTAATAGA
This sequence comes from Capricornis sumatraensis, assembly GCF_032405125.1. Taxonomy (NCBI): domain Eukaryota; kingdom Metazoa; phylum Chordata; class Mammalia; order Artiodactyla; family Bovidae; genus Capricornis; species Capricornis sumatraensis. Next base: position 107,006,385 of record NC_091069.1, read on the forward strand.
ATGACTATATAGAGAATTGAACTGAACTGATATATATATATATAATTATACTATATTATATATATAATATAATTATATTTTGTTAATATATTATCACATATATAAATAATATAATATATATTATACATTAAGTATATATAATACATTATCCATTTAGTTAAGTTCAGTCACTCAGTCGTGTTCGACTCTTTGCGACCCCATGAATCGCAGCATGCCAGGCCTCCCTGTATATCACCATCTCCCGGAGTTCACTCAGATTCACATCCATCGTGTCCGTGATGCCATCCAGCCATCTCATCCTCGGCCGTCCCCTTCTTCTCCTGCCCCCAATCCCTCACAGCATCAGAGTCTTTTCCAATGAGTCAACTCTTCCCATGAGGTGGCCAAAGTATTGGAGCTTCAGCTTTAACATCATTCCTTCCAAAGTAATCACAGGGTTGATCTCCTTCAGAATGGACTGGTTGGATCTCCTTGCAGTCCAAGGGACTCTCAAGAGTCTTCTCCAACACCACAGTTCAAAATCATCAATTCTTTGGCACATATCCTTCTTCACAGTCCAACTCTCACATCCATACATGACCACAGGATAAACCATAGCCTTGACTAGACAGACCTTAGTCGGCAAAGCAATGTCTCTGCTTTTGAATATACTATCTAGGTTAGTCATAACTTTTCTTCCAAGGAGTGTCTTTTAATTCCATGGCTACAGTCACCATCTCCAGTGATTTTGGAGCCCAAAAAAATAAAGTCTGACACTGTTTCCACTGGTTCCCCATCTATTTCCCATGAAGTGATGGGACCGGATGCCATGATCTCCGTTTTCTGAATATTCAGCTTTAAGCCAAATTTTTCGCTCTCCTCTTTCACTTTCATCAAGACGCTTTTGAGTTCCTCTTCACTTTCTGCCATAAGGGTGGTGTCATCTGCATATATGAGGTTATCGATATTTCTCCCGGCAATCTTGATTCCAGCTCTGCTTCTTCCAGTCCAGCGTTTCTCATGATGTACTCTGCAAATAAGTTAAATAAGCAGGGTGACAATATCCAGCCTTGACGTACTCCTTTTCCTATTTGGAACCAGTCTGTTGTTCCATGTCCAGTTCTAACTGTTGCTTCCTGGCCTGCATACAGATTTCTCAAGAGGCAGGTTAGGTGGTCTGGTATTCCCATCTCTTTCAGAATTTTCCACAGTTTATTGTGATCCACACAGTCAAAGGCTTTGGCATAGTCAATAAAGCAGAAATAGATGTTTTTCTGGAACTCTCTTGCTTTTTCCATGATCCAGCGGATGTTGGCAACTTGATCTCTGGTTCCTCTGCCTTTTCTAAAACCAGCTTGAACATCTGGAATTTCACAGTTCACGTATTGCTGAAGCCTGACTTGGAGAATTTTGAGCATTACTTTACTAGCATGTGAGATGAGTGCAATTGTGCAGTAGTTTGAACATTCTTTGGCATTGCCTTTATAGAGGAATGCAAGGGATTTGCATGTTAAATCATGCAACTTTAGTATATTCAATGATTAGCTCTAGTAATTTTCTGGTGGTGTCTTTAGGGTTTTCTATGTAGAGGATCATGTCATCTGCAAACAGAGTTTTACTTCTTTTCCAATCTGGATTCCTCTTATTTCTTTCTCTTCTCTGATTGCTGTGGCTAAAATTTGAAAACTGTGTTGAATAGTAGTGGTTAGAGTGGGCACCCTTATCTTATTTCTGGATTTAGGGGACATGGTTTCAATTTTTGCCATTGAGGATAATGTTTGCTGTGGTTTTATCATATATGGCTTTCATTCTGTTGAGGTATGGTCCTTCTATGCCTGCTTTCTGGAGGTTTGTTTTGTTTTGTTTTTTCCATAAATGGATGTTGAATTTTCTCAAAGGCTTTCTCTGCATCTATTTAGATAATCATATGGTTTTTATCTTTCAATTTGTTAATGTGGTATGTCACATTGATTGATTTATGGATATTGAAGAATCCTTGCATCCCTAGGATAAAGCCCACGTGGTCATGATGCATGATCTTTTTAATATGTTGTTGGATTCTGTTTGCTAGAATTTTGCTGAGGATTTTTGTATGTATGTTCATTAGTGATATTGGCCTGTAGTTTTCTTTTTCTGTGGCATCTTTGTCTGGTGATGATGGCCTCATAGAATGAGTCTGGCAGTTTACCTTCCTCTACAATTTTCTGGAGTTTTTTGAGGATGATAGGTGTTAGCTCTCTAGATTTTTGGTAGGACTCACCCTTGAAGCCATCTTGTTCTGGGGTTTTGTTTGTTGGCAGATTTTTGGTTACAGTTTTGATTTCTAAGCTTGTGATGGGTCTGTGGAAATTTTCTGTTTCTTCCTGGTTCAGTTTTGGAAGGTTATACTCTCCTAAGAATTTGTCCCTTTCTTCCAAGTTGTCCATTTTATTGGCATATAGTTGCTGATAGTAGTCTCTTATGATCCTTTGTATTTCTGTGTTGTCTGTTGTGATTTCTCCATTTTCATTTCTAATTTTGTGGATTTAATTCTTCTCCTTTTTTTTTTATTCTTAATGAGTCTGGGTGATGGTTTGTCTATTTTATTTATCTTCTCAAAGAGCTAGCTGTTAATTTTGTTGAATTTTGCTATAGCCTCCTTTGCTTCTTTTTCATTTATTTCTGCCCAAATTTTTAATGATTTCTTTCCTTCTACTAACCCTGGGGTTCTTCGTTTCTTCTTTTTTCTAGTTGCTTTAGATGTCAAGTTAGGTTATTTATTTTTTCTCTTGTTTTTTGAGGTAAGCTTATATTGCTATGAACATTTCCCTTAGCACTGCTTTTACTGAATCCTATAAGTTTTGGGTTGTCATGTTTTCATTTTCATTTGTTTCTATGCATATTTTTATTTCTTCTGTGATTTGTTGGTTATTCAGAGCATGTTGTTTAGCTTCCGTATGTTTGCATTTTTAATTTTTTTCCAGTACTGACATCTAATCTTACTGCATTGTGATCAGAAAAGATGCTTGAAATGATTTCAATTTTTTTGAATTTACCAAGGCTAGATTTATGACCAAGGATGTGATCTACCCTGAAGAATGTTCCATGTGCACTTGAGAAAAAAGGTGAAATTCATTGTTTTGGGGTGAAATGTCCTATAGATATCAATTAGGTCCAACTGCCCCATTGTATCATTTAAAGTTTATGTGTCCTTGCTGATTTTCTGTTTGGTTGATCTTTCCATAGGTGTGAGTGGGGTATTAAAGTCTCTCACTATTATTGTGTTACTGTTAACTTCCCCTTTCATACTTGTTAGCATTTGCCTTACATATTGCAGTGCTCCTATGTTGGGTGCACATATATTCATAATTGTTATTATCTTCTTGGATTGATCCTTTGATCACTATGTACTGTACTTGTCAGTTTTCACAGCCTTTATTTCAAAGTCTATTTGATCTGATATGAGTATTGCTACTCCTGCTTTCTTTTGGTCTCCATTTGCATAAAATATCTTTTTACAGCCTTTCACTTTCATTCTGTATATGTCTCTTGGCTTGAGACGGTCTCTTGTAGACAGCATATACAGGGATCTTGTTTTGTATCCATTCAGCCAGCCATTGCCTTTTGGTTGTGGTATTCAACCCATTTACATTTAAGGTAATTATTGATAAGTGTGACCCCATTGCCACTTACTTTGTTGTTTTGGGTTCAAGTTTACAAACGTGTGTTTCCTGTCTAGAGAAGATCCTTTAGCATTTGTTGAGCTGCTTTGCTGGTGCTGAATTCTTTAGCTTTTGCTTGTCTGTGAAGCTTTTGATTTCTCCTTCATATTTGAATGAGATCCATGCTGAGTACAGTAATCTGGGTAGTAGGCTTTTCTCTTTCATCACTTTAAGTATGTCCTGCCATTCCCTTCTGGCTTGAAGAATTTCTATCCAACGATCAGCTGTTATCCTTATGTGCATTCCCTTGTGTGTTATTTGTTGCTTTTCCCTTGCTGCTTTTAAAATATTTTTTTGTGTTTGGGCTTTATTAATTTGGTTAATATATGTCTTAGGATGTTTTTGTCTTGGGTTTATCCTGTTTGGGACTATCTGGGTTTCTTGGACTTTAGTGGCTATTTCCTTCCCCATTTTAGGGAAATTTTCAACTATTATCTCCTCACATATTTCCTCATGCCCTTTCCTTTTGTCTTCTTCTGCTGGGACTCCTATGATTCGAATGTTGGGATATTTAACATTGTTGCAGAGGTCTCTGAGGTTATCCTCATTTGTTTTAATTCTTTCTTCTTTTTTTTCCTCTCTGCTCCATTTATTTCCACCATTCTTTCACCTCACTTATCCTCTCTTCTGCCTCAGCTATTCTACTGTTGTTTCCCTCCGGAGTGCTTTTGATCTGAGTTATTGCATTATTCATTATTGATCAACTCTTCTTTATTTCTTCTAGGTCCTTGTTTAACACTTCTTGCATCTTCTCAGTCCTTGTCTCAAGACTATTTATCTGAAACTCCATTTGGTTTTCAAGATTTTGGATCATCTTTACTATCATTATTCTGAATTATTTTTCAGGTAGACTCCCTATCTTCTCCTCTTTTGATTGGTTTGGTGGGCATTTACCATGTTCCTTTACCTGCTGAATATTTCTCTGCCTTTGCATTTTGTTTAGATTGCTGTATTTGGGGTGATCTTTCTGTAGGCTGGAAATCTGTAGTTCCTTTTTGTTGTGGAGGCTGCTCCCTGTGGGTTAGTTTTGACTAGTGGGTTGTCAAGCTTTCCTGGTTAGGGAAGCTTACATCTGTATTCTGGTTGGTGGAGCTGGATCTCTTCTCTCTGGAGTGCAATAAAGTGTCCAGGAATGAGTTTTGGGGTGTCTATGGGTTTGACATGACTTTGGTCAGACTGTATTTTAGTGTTCAGGGCTGTGTTCCTATGCTGGAGAATTAACATGGTATGTCTTGCACTGGAACTTGTTGGCTCTTGGATGGAGCTTGGTTTCCATGTAGGTATGGAGGCTTTTGGATGAGCTCTTGTCGATTAATGGTTCTGGAGTCAGGAGTTTCCTAGTGTTCTCAAGTTTTGGATTTAATCCTCCTGTCGCTGGCATTCAGTCTTATTCTACAGTAGCCTTAAGACTTCTCCATATATACAGCACAGATAATAAAAGATCTAGGTTAACAGTGAAACAATTCTCCACAGTAAGGGACATCCAGAGAGGTTCACAGAGTTACATGCAAATGGGAAGAAGGATGAGGGAGATAGAGGTGACCAGGAGGAAAGGAGGAGCAGTCAAAAGGCTAGACAGCAATCTAGCCAGTAATTACTTCCCTATGTGCTCACCACAGTCTGGAACACCCAGAGAGGTTCACAGAGTTACACAGAGAGGAGAAGAGGGAGGAGGGAGATAGAGGTGACCAGGAGGAGAAGAGGGGCAATCAAAAGGGGAGAGACTGATCTAGTGGATAATCAGTTCCCTAAGTGTTCTCCACAGCCTGGAACACCCAGAGAGATTCACAGAGTTAAGTAGAGAAGAGAAGGGGGACGGAGGAGATAGAGATGACCGGGGGGAGAAAAGGGAGAGTCAAAAGGGGAGAGAGCAATCAAGCCAGTAATCACACCCCTAAGAGAAAATGGATACTGACGATTATATTCTTAAAGGTAAAAAATTGATAACAAATACCAGAAATTAAAGATTAAAAATCTAGAGTAGAGGTTACACTCTCAAAAATACAATATTAAAAATACAAAATAAAATCAATCATAAAAACTATGAAAAAATATATATATGGAATTTGCTTTTAAAGTAGGGTCTGTTTTTGGAAGGTGATAGTAGGTTATAAAAATGAAAATTAAAGGGCTAAGAAATAACTTTAAAATGTAAAAAATTAAAAAGTGATAATAGTAAAAATATATCTAGGAATTTCTCCTGAGCTGTTGTGGGCACTGTGGGGTCAGTTCAGTTTCAGATAGTTCCTTGTTCCACCTTGAGAAGACTCAAGGTCTATAGACCCCTTCCAAAACTTAGTCAGTGTTAACTACAGGGTTTTAATCTGTTGCATCTGTCACTTCCAGAGTGGTTTCCTCTTCTTTGTTTATTTTGGCTTCCTCTCTTTCCAAGTCTCTTCAGTGTCTAATTTCCACTCTGACACAAGGGGGCAAAGATGGTCACTTAGTTAGGTTCACTTGTTAAGTTGTGTTGTGGGGAGGGAGGAACACAGCAAACAAATATCGCTGGTGTGTTTGGGGAGTGCTTGCAGTGCATGGACCACAGTGGGTCTGCCCCAGCTCAAGGAAGCATGTGCTTTCCTGGCCTAAACTGCTCAGGTTTCAGGTTGCTCAGCAGGGGCACTGTCCCAAGCAGACGCTGTGTTTTGTGCCCTTCCCAGGTCCGAGCAGCTCAGGCAACCAGCTGCTTGGCGAACACACTGTCCCAGGTGGGCTATGCATCTTAATCACCTTCCTGGTCCCAGCTGCTTGGTTTCCCAGGTGCGCTGTGAGAGGACTCTCTCAGGTGTGCCATGTGTCTCCTCTGGGTAGGGTAGTTGATCTCAGGCTGCGACCCTCCTGCGGATGTCAACCGTTCAGGATCCCAGGAAGACTTATATAGCACCTGGGAGCCTGCTCTCAGTTTGTTGGAGGATGCTGGTCTGTAGGGCTGAGAATGGAATAGCCCTTGGCCTTCCAGCTCTGGCTGTCACCTGCCTGCCTCTGCCTCCTGTGGTGGGGGAGGGACCTGTGTGCATCTGGCTAGCTCTCCTTTGGTATCACTCAGTCCTTTGTTCTGTGAGAGGGCCAGGCTGTGCATTAGGTTAGAGCCTTTTGCAGGAAGGTTTTTTTTTTTTTTTCCTCTCCCTGCCTATCTTACAGTTTGGATTGCTATCTCAGGTAAGCTCCCTCAGATTGTTCTCAAGGCATTCAGGCCCGGTCCTTACCCTAAGCATTCAAGCCGCTCCTCCCTGTTCAGCCCCTGCTCACTAGTGGCCAACCCGAGCATCTGGGCTACTTCTCTGCTGGTAGTTGCCGTTAGGTGCGTATTCTGAGGTTATTTTATTTGCTTGTTTGTTTGTTTTTTCCTGCCGGTTATGTTGCCCTCTGAGATTCCAAAACTCCCCACAGACCTGCCAGTGAGAGGGTTTCCTACTGTTTTGAAACTTCTTCACAACTCCCTCCCCACAGCGGGTCTCTGTCCCTAACTCTTTTAATTCTCTTTTTCTCTTTTATATTTTGTCCTACCTCCTTTCAAAAAGCATGGGCTGCCTTTCTGGGTGCCTGGTGTCCTCCACCAGCGTTCAGAAGTTGTTTTGTGGAAGTTGCTCAGCATTCAAATGGTCTTTTGATGAATTTGTAGGGGAGAAAGTGGTCTCCTTGTCCTATTCCTCCACCTTCTTGCTTTTTAAACTTTTGTATTTACCACAGGATTGACTGTGTGGTGGTTTATGTTATAACCTCCATGTTTGTAGTCATATGGTTCACTATGAAGGAGAACGGTTTTAATACATATTTTGTTAAATACCTTTCTCGAAAATTATTTCTCTGGACGCCATCATTTTAAAGAACACTCTGTCACTTTTATTTTCATTCTTATAATTTTTTGTAATTTGTCCCTGGTTACTTCAGTGAGTGGTTGAATTATGACTCTTGTAGGGATCAGTATTGTAACTTCCATACTTCTGAATTGAAGCACATCTGTTTTGAGGATATTTTATTTTTTCAATCTGGGGTTTAGTAAATTTCTAATATGTGCTACTTTTTGTGCATTCTATTTTAGAAGGCAAAACAGTTGATTCCCCCACCCTCTCAACCCTCCAACTATGCTTAATTCGAGAGTATTGTGAAAGTAGCAAAGGCACTGACGTTACTACCCCCTCACAGCATTCTGAGTTTAGAAGAGATGCTGCCAGGACATCTATAGATTTCACAATAATCCCCAGACGTGAAGCTCATTGAGGTTTAGAAAAATCAACTTTTCAAAGCTCATTTGTGCCAGTCACACTTTTGAAGTCAATGACATACTTTATTCTCTGCAGTTTGTTTTTGCTCATTTAAGGATCTTGCTGTATCAGGGCCTGCTTTACTTTGACAATTAGTGCTTCTTCTCACCCCTTTGGAAAACAGGGTGGGTGATGAAGAATTGGTTGAGAATGTTTGTGATGGACTTCTACTGAAATGGATGATTTAGCCCAGCCTTTTTTGTCATGGTTTTCTTCTCTTTCTTGTGGATTTGTCCTGAGTAGTAATCAGTTCTGTGGACATAACTCACATTTTTGTGGCCTCCCTTTTGAATCTTGAGAGCCAGGAGAAGTATGGAACCTGAGGACCCAGAGGACAGAAGCCAACAGGGACAGAGAGGGATTTTCCTCCAGATTTGTAGTGCACAAAGTTGTTTCATTCTGATTCTTTGTGACCCCATGGACTGTAGTCCACCAGGCTCTTCTGTCCTTGGGATTCTCAGAGCAAGAATACTAGAGTGTGTTGCCATGTCCTCCTTCAGGGGATCTTCCTGACCCAGGGATCAAACCAATGCCTTTTTTGTCCACATGCATTGGCAGGGGGGTTCTTTACCACTAGCACCTCCTGGGAGGTCCCCAGATTTGCACTAGACTTTGGAAATCTGAAAGGTGATTTATTTCCTTTCTATTATCTTTATTGTCTAGCTGAGGGATTGTCCAGAGAGAAGGCCTTAGTAAGTGCTTTACAGCCTCTGTCACTGAACCCAGGTATGCTGCTGTCATGTGTGCACCACAGACAACATTCAGGGGATAGATTTGGCTGTTATTTCTTAACAAGAGTTCATTTACAAACACTGGCTGCAGTTAGGCAGCCCCAGGTCTATACTTAGGTAATACATAACAGGTAAATTTATTGTGTCAGTTTGACTTTCTTTCCATCTCTAGCCATGTGTGGTCATCAGCCAGTCATATAATATAGTACTGATATATGATAAAAACTGAATCACTCTCCTGAAAAATACAGGTCCTCTCCCTATGTTGTGTTGCTCACTGTCCAAGGGGCTGCCAGGTGGGCAGGTACAGTGGCACAGTATTTCATGGGGGACTGATAATTGAGTGGTCTATGTGACTGGAGCATACTGTCCACTGTGAGGGGTAAGGGTGGGAGAGGCATCTGTAAAGAGTGTCGTTGGTACCCAGAGCCATTGGTGGAGTCTTCTGGTAGATGGATTTAGGAATTGGAACTCAATCACAGTGGGGAACCGCTGGAGGGTTTTAATCAGAGGAGAGAGCATTCTAGGTGCTTGTGGAGTCTTGACCTAGGGTTGTTCTGTGGGTCTGACTTGGAGGCTGGAAGATTCTGTGGAAGATGGTGTGGGAATCCGAGAGTGTGGAGGTGCTGTTCTTAGCTATGGGAGCAGTGCTGGGGATGATGAAGGGGCAGATGATACTGGTAGACTAGTGGTGCTCAAATGTGAGCAGGCATTAGAATCACCTGGAGGACTTGGGAGCATACTTGTTGTTCAGTTTAGGTCTTATGGAATTTGAGGATAATATACTGAAAGATATGCAAAAGTAATCAATTATTTGAGCCTAGGGGGAGAGAGATGGAGTCTCTGATTGTGCAGACGATCCCTGAAGCTGTTAGGCATTGAAGAGTGCCCACAGGATGAGAATCCAGCAGGGCCTGACATGCAGATGAACATTTATGCAATGGGCAGGGGAAAGCTGCATGGGACAGGTGAAGAGCAGTTAGAGAGGTGGGGCAGAGAGAGATAAAAGACAGATGGAAGAGTAAGTGATACCAAACCATGCTAAGAGGTCAAGGAAGAGTGAGGTTGAAAAGTAGTCATTGAATTTGCCAAAATTACTGTTAGTAACCTTGCAGATGTAGAGAGCAGTCTAGGTTGGATGTATGTGTGTTTTTTGAGGGGATGCTGGCCATGTCTCTGCATGTTGAAGCTGGATGAAGGGCCAGGGTGAGCTGGGGAGAAAGGAAAGGGTCAGTGCAGGAGTGTGGTGAGCAACAGAGGCCTTGAGTCAGGGTTGTGATGAGAGTAGAAGGAGAAATACCTTTTTAAATAAAAGCCTGGGCGTGTTTAGAGCATGTGCAGATGCTGACAGGAGGGACCCTATAGAGAAGGAGAATTGATGGATAGCATGTTGTCCTCAGAGTGTCAGAGGGATAGGAAGTGTAGCTCAGCTCAGGGTTGGCCTGGGACACGACTAGCAACACCTGTGTGTGAAGAGAGACCGGGAAAGGGGGATGCAGTGCAAGTGGGCTTTCTTTATCTGTGGCTCACGGGAAGGTGAGGGGATGCTGGCAGCGTCCGTGTTTGCTGTGCGTTAGGAGACTTTGACCTCTGCACTGAGTGAGTAGGGGCTTGTAAGGGCAAATGTTTAAAAATAGTGTGGAAATGTTTCATGTGGATGCACAGAACCATCACTGAAGACTGGCAGGGTGAAAGGGGGTACTTCTGGGGACTGGTGGGGGTACAGGGTAGGGATATGTTGGTTTCTCCCCAGCACTGGGTGCAGCAAAGGTGAAACAGTGCACACCTCTCTGGCTGGTGCTTTGCTGGATGGTGATACATCTGAAGGTCAGTGATGATGGGAATTGGGAGTAGAGTTGACAGGTGAGGTCACTTGAGCTCAGAAAGGAGTGACTTACCTGTGGCTGAAGTACTTTGGACAGCCAGAAATCTGTCTCCTGACAGTCAGGTCAGTTGCTTTTCTCCACACCACCCTGCCTTCGTGAAACAGATTCTCAATTTCCCTGTGTTCTTGGTGGTTAATAGTCCCAGCACACTCATTAATGAGGTTGGGTATGAGTGTTTTCTTTAACAAAGTACTCCTGTGACCTCTGTGAATTTTCTGTAAAGAATTTTGGACATTTTTAAAGCTGTTTGAGAAAGATGCTGGGGATCCTTGTAGTAAATACTAGGGATTCAAAGATCGAAGACAGCCTAGGAAGAGTGGAGCAAGTATTAGTAGCCTGAGAAATCTGTGTGAAAAATAAGGACCTCAGATGTACTTTAAATACTGCCCTCAGAGGAGGACTTTTAAAATGAGAATGTTTCCATGATGATTCATGCAAAAATGTTGGTGTCACTGGTTCACTTGGAACAATCGCCTGGAAGAAGATCAGTTTTGGTCAGAGACTGAAGGGATGGGCTAAGGGTGCTACGCAGAAATGTGTTGGCATGTCCAGATACCCATGAGTTTAGAGAGACCACACTTGAGCCTGCAGGTAGGAGTACGTTGCTTGGGTGTCATCACCATTGTTTTCAAAAGCCAAACTTCTTGAGGCACCTGATGGTCCATAGTGAAAGTCTTACAGATTCTGTGAGAGGCATGAGAATAGGCTAGCCTTGAAAGCAAAGTCAAAATATAACTGAAATTAGGGATTGGTGTGAATGGAATCTGAAAATGGCCTCATTTTGTAGTAAATATTGGTTGTATGTTGTCTGTATATCTATTGAAGGTGGATAGGGAAGAGGACAGTTAGGCACGTGGAGTCCTTGGGTCACAGGACACAGTGGAGAAAACCTTTCTTTCTAGTTTTCTATTACAAATGCAGCCAATATTTACTAAAATGGGAAGGGAGATTCAGATTACAAGTAGATGGCAGCAGAAGCCAAGGCAAGATCCGAGAAGTAATCCTGCATGACGCAGCTTAGATGCCAATCTTGACTTAATGCTTTGCAAAAGGAGCTGTTCGGGAGACAAGCTCTGTGATTCCTGCACCTAGTGGGAGAGGGTCTTTGAGGGGCCCTGTTGGTGCATCCACCACCCTTCTGCCCTGGTGTCAGTTACAAAACTGAAATACAGTGGTCTTCGTATGCTGACTGATTTCACAGTATTTGGGAAAAATATGTGCTGAAGTTTGCTATCTAATAAGACATAATTTACTCCCACAGAGGATATATTGATTTGATTTAAAAATCTGTCAATTTATTGGTTGCTCATTTGATAGTGTAATTTCAGTTGGCAACTGCAATGGGCACATAGTTTAAAGTGGTATCATGGGACTTCTCTGGTGGTCCAGTGGCTAGGACTCTGTGCTTCCACTGCAGGGGGCCTGGGTTTGATCCCTGGTTAGGGACCTAAGATCTCACATGCAGTGCAGCATGGCCATAAAAGAAGAATTTCATCCTGACAAAGCAGAAGTTTGAGACTCGCTGTGAATACCAGCAGTGAGGGCCTACAGGTGGGTGACGCTTGCCTCAGTGTGAGCAGGAAAGCATGGGAGGGATGATTAGGTCCACGGCAAATGCAGGTTGAGTGAGTTCACATGGTCTGGTTGGTTGCCACAGTCCAGGAGTTAGGAATGAGGAGATTCAGGGAACTGGGACTTATTTCTTGCTCTTGATGCCATGGGACACATCCTGTAGATGATCTGGGGCTTTGAGGATCGTGGTAACAAAACTAAGTGGTTTCCAAACTTCAGCACTTCTCTGCTTTGCAGAATAAGTAAATGAATAAGTGTGCCAGTAGCAGTGAAGGGGGAAGATGAAAGTGGTCTCAGGTCCCCTATCTTTGTCATCAGGGAGCTTTTTTTCTGTTTTTTAAGTGTTTATTTTCACAGTGCCTCCCCCAAAGTAGACCTTTCCCCAAAAGGGAAAGTGGAAGCATTAGTCACTCAGTTGTGTCTGATTCTTTGTGACCCATGGACTGTAGCCCGCCAAGCTCCTCTGTCCATGGTATTCTGCAGGCAAAAAGACTGGAGTGGGTTGTTACTCCCTTCTCCAGGGGATCTTCCCCAGGAATCAAACCCGTGTTTCCTGGGTTGCAGACAGATTCTTTACCATCTGAGCCACCAAGAAGGCCTCAATGAATTCCGTTTTTACAGCTATATCATTAACAGCAAAAACCTATGAAAAGCAGTCAGCATGTTGAAGGGCCAAGCACTCGGCTGAGTGTTTAACAGGGATCACTTATTAGATTAATTTAAATTTAAACCATTTGCTTATTTAATCCTACTTTCATTTTATGATGTGAAAACTGAAACTTAATGTCACTTGGTAAGTCACATAGTTTTGTCAGCAGCAGATGGAATCCAAATCCAGAAAAGCTGACTCCACATCTGGTGCCTCATCTTCACCTCCCACAGCGGACCTGTTGCCAAAGCTGTTGATTCAGAGACACTACTGCCATCACACAGGCAGGGGCAAAGACCTCCAACCCCTGCCCCCTCCGTAGTAGAGCATCCTCCCATAAGTTATGGGTGGCCATCAGCCTATAGGCATGGTTCTCTGTGGAGCACGTGGTTCTGAAGTGTTTACTACTGAACAAAATCCATGTGTAAGTGGACCTGCATCATTCCGACCCAAGTTGTTCAAGGGTCAGCTTTCTCTCTAGAAACTTGGGCCTTGTTTGTCTTCCTTGCCATCACTCTGGTGTAGCTCACTTAAGCCTCTTACTTGGCTTCCATGGTTCCCTTCTGCCCCTCAGCTCCTTCCCCACAGATGAATGATCCAGTCACACCTGCTGAAGCTGCTCACCCTCACCTGAGGTGACACCAGAGCCCTCACTCACACCTGCAGGGTCCTTTCAGTGACCTCCTGGCTGGGGCTGTATCCTCATCTGCTACTCCTCTATGCCACATTAGTATGCTGCCCAGAGAGCTTCCTAAGATTCTAACCTGGCCCCTGCTCTTGGAAAGTTCGATTGCCTGGGCCTGAGGTTGACTTCTGGAAATAGGGGTTTTGATCAGCCAGCGTTGGGAAGGCCTTGCTCTTCGAAATATATTCTGTGAAAATTAGTTACTGCTTCTCCATGGAAGCTGTTTTTTTTTTTTTTTTCCCTTTAACTCCAAGGAGTTCCTACCTTTGAATTCTCATGAGGTTGAGCTCAGCTGATGAGGGCTGCTGGGCTAACACAAACTTAATGACCCAGGCTCTTTCCCAGATGGCTCATTAAGGCTTTAGTTCCCTTTCTGTGTGTCATTGAAAAACTACTCAGCTGAGAGAGATGAAGCTGGTGGTTGATGGAATCTTCAGTGTAGCTAATGCCATATCTAATTCCTTACAGGAACGTCCTCTGTTCAATTCTTTCATTGTTCTTATTTGAAAAAAGTTGAGAGGTAAAATGCAGATATTCAGACCTGGAAGTGTAACTCTGAATAAATCCCTATCTTTAACAAAAAAGATGATTAAATTTCATCTTATTTAATATTTACTGTGGCCCAAGGCCTAATTCTGATTTTCCTTCCTTTATATATTTATAAGCATGTTCTTCTGAATTTTACTTTTGAAGTATAAGGGTTTGTGGAACATTGAAGTTACAGAATACGAAGATTGAGAATAAAATAATTATTTGTGTGTTTGTCAAAATCTCAAACAATCTTGGAGAGAAAAATTTTAAACCTTTTCAGTAATCTTGTCTACAGGGTATGTATTGTAGATTAAGAAGTTATGTAATGCATGCACAGATATAATGGGTTTTTTTACAGATTAATTTTTATAGATATTTTTATCTCTACTATTATCACATACTCAGTATTTCTGGGGGTTTCCCAGGTAGCACAGTGGTACAGAATCCACCTGCCAATGTAGAAAATGCAAGAGATGTGTGTTTAATCTCCTTGCGTCAGGAAGATTCTCTGTAGTAGGAAATGGCAACCTGCTCCAGTATTCTTGCCTGGAAAATCCCATAGACAAAGGAGCCTTGTGGGCTACAGTTCATGCGGTTGCAAAGAGACACAACTGAATGACTGAGCATGCGCCTACACACACACACACACACACACACACACACACACACATACAATATTTCTGTTTGATTTGTAAACTATTTAATTGTTCCACGTAAATGTGCATGCATAGAATTCAGAAAGGTATATTATTGCTGTGAAGTCGTGTCTGACTCTTCGTGACCCCATGGACTGTAGCTGTAGTCCACCAGGCTCCTCCATCCATGGAATTTTCTAGGCAAGAGTACTGGAGTGGGTTGCCATGTCCTTCTCCAGGGGATCTTCTCAACCCAGGTATTGAACCCGGGTCTCCAGCATTTCAGGCAGACGCATTATCATCTGAGCCACCAGGGAATCGCTACAGACACCTTGTACCTCAGAAAAGTATAATGTATTATAAATGTGAGATTCTTTCACATCTTTTTTCTGTTAAGGCCAAGCATTTCTATTGCATATCATTCTATAGCATTTATTCTGTTGTGGTGATGATTTTTATTGCCCTATTTGTGCAGAAGAGTAATTAGGTTGCAAGTCTGCTTGGCAAGTCTCTATGCTGGGTAAGTATAGCAACGGAGGTGCTAAATTCCAGTCAAAAATAGAACTCAGCTTCATTTTGAAAGCTCCTTTCCATTCATGCCCAGCCATCCAAGTATCACATATTTAGCTCTACCCTCTTCTGGTGATTTTAAATTATGGAAGGAAATTGCCAGAACAGAATTTCAGTAGGAAATGGCAGCCCAATCCAGCATTCTTGCCTGGAAAATCCCATGGATGGAGGAGCCTGGTAGACTACAGTCCATGGGGTCACAGAGAGTCAGACACGACTGAGCGACTTTAATTTCACTTCCACTTCCACAACACAAGGGTGAGGGCTACCCTGTGAGCAGTCGACAAGCTGCCTATAATTTATAGTGAGCTCAGTGTCTGCAGGTCAGCCAGCTGGTCAAGCTGCAGTACTGATTGTTGAGAAAATCCCTGTGTAAGTGCACCCCTGCAGTTCAAACTCTTGTTTCAAGAGTCAGCAGTACTTTACAAACTTGCAGTAGCTGGACATTTTAAAATTTCGGCACCACGAAATACATTGACTGGAAAATTAATTGTAATAATTTTATTTTTAAAATGTAAAATAAAAGAGAGAACATCATTTAAATTAGAGAGAAATGGAAGCTGCTTTCTACATTGCTCAATAAAAGTGTCATTGCAGTTTTCTTTCTCCGAGTACTGATGAAAGTAAATACAGAATAGTTCAGGTTGCAGTTATATTAGGGAAAGTAATCTAGTATTTTGAATGATGATGATGAAGTTAAAGGATTTTTTGTGTTCTTCTGAATGAGCACTTTCTCAGTTCAAGCTTGGGACAACTCCCTTGAGTGGAATTTTCAGTTAAAAGACACATCCTTTTTAGAGACAAGTTTTTATTACATTGAATTTGCTAAGCAGTATATCTCCTTTAGCTAAAGGATTGACTTGTGTTGCAATATTCTTTCACTTTTAAGGATTTGTACAAAATTTTGTGAAGGAGCTTGTATTAAGGCATAAAGATCATGGATGCTTACAGACATGCTGCTGCTGCTAAGTCATTTCAGCTGTGTCTGACTCTGCGACCCCATAGATGGCAGCCCACCAGTCTCCCCCATCCCTGGGACTCTCAAGGCAAGAATACTGGAGTGAGTTTCCATTTCCTTCTCCAATGCATGAAAGTGAAAAGTGAAAGTGAAGTTGCTCAGTTGTGCCCGACTCTTAGTGACCTCATGGATTGCAGCCCACCAGGCTCCTCCGTCCATGAGATTTTCCAGGCAAGAGTACTGGAGTGGGGTGCCATTACAGATATGGTGGGCTACAAATCAGATGTAGTGAACACCAGGGGTTGGTGGGCACTGGTTAACTTCTTTTGTACTCAGCAGTAAATGACCAGTGATCAGACAAGACATCAGACCATCCCATATTCTCCTCAGATATGAGCAAAAAGTGGTGTCTGAGCATGAGGAGAGTTTCACAAGGTAAGACCAAACAAACACAATTAAGACACCTCCTGCTCAGAATCGTTGGATCATAACTTTAACTGACATCACAATGACATTTAATAATAATTTGAGATTGAAATCCAGCTAAAGAGCACCGAGCTAGGGGGTGAAAACTGACTTTGTTTCTAAACTCTGTTTCTAGTTGTGTTACCACACTGGTACAATGAAGGCCTGCAAATAACAGTAATATTTGTGGAATCCTTACTTTGCCAAGGATTTTACATGTCATTTGATCTTATAACACCTTCTAACTTCTTGGGAGCTATTATTATTGTCTGTTTTAGAGAGAAGGGAGCCTGGGCATTGCAATTAGCAGGAGATGGTCCCCATCTAAGTCTGTTGAACTCTGAAATGCCTCCTCTTGACTACTGTATCTGTTGTGCAGAGGCCATTGGGTGTTTTAGAATCTTTACAGTCTATGGACACAAACATGTTAGCATCTCCCAAGTATGAAGTTGAAGTGAAAGTCATTTAGTTGTGTTCAATTTTTGTGACCCCATGGACTACACAGTCCATGGAATTCTGCAGGCCAGGAGTGGGTAGCTTTTCCCTTCTCCAGGGGATCTTCCCACCCTAGGGATTGAACCCAGGTCTCCTGCATTGTGGGTGGATTCTTTACCAGCGGAGCCACAAGGAAACCCCAAGTATTGTGGAGTGAGTAGCCTATTCCTTCCCCAGTGGATCTTCCCGGCCCAGGAATTGAACCAGGGTTTCCTGCATTGCAGACAGATTCTTTACCAACTGATCTATGAGGGAAGCCCAGACATCTCACAAGTATGGTCTAAGGCAAATGCACAGGTTCTAACAGGACCCTCCCTATGTTAACAACTTGGTATTTATTGTTATTATTTTTAAAATGTTATTCACTTATTTTTGTTTGTGCTGGGTCTTTGCTTTGTGAGTGCTTTTTTTCTATTCATGGCAAGTGGGGGCTTCTCTCTAGTTGTGGTGTGTGAGCTTCTCATTGTAGTGGCTTCTTTTGTTGCAGATCAAGGGCTTTTGAACTTGCAGGCTTCAGTAGAACTTGGGCTCAGTAGTTGTGGCACATGGACTTAGTTACCCCACAGCATGTGGAGTCTTCTTGAGCCACGGTTGAACCCGTATCCCCTGCAGGCAGATTCTTAACCACCAGGGAAGTCCAAATCCTTGGCCTTTAGAAATGGCTGCTCAGGGCCTGTTTTGTGTAACTGTGTTTGCACTCTGGAGAGTAGCTTGTCTCCGAAACGATCACTATAGCTGTGGTCATAGTGGCACCTCTGACGACTAATCAACCCATCAGTCTCCCTGGAAGCACCATCCAGGCACCTTGTCTATAAGAGGTAGAGCTTGTCATGGATTTTTACCTGGCTTCTCAATGGCTGCAGGTGGTTGGTGACACATTTTAAGGCTGAGTCTTTGTTTTAGCTTCTGTTTCTGTGAAAGAGACTCAACAGCAGCTGTAAGAAATGTGCGATTGATACTTCTCTTTGGTCTATATGTCCCTGGGGCAAATTGTCAAAACTCACCTTCTGCTAATACCTTTGAGAAAGCATAGGTGCCAATATGGGAAGCCTGGATTTCGAGGGAGGGGCATCCTGTCCAGAAACCTCAGAAATGCTGTTTTCCATAGTTACTACTTCTAGTGAAGAATGTTTCATTACAAGCATTTGGAAATTCTCACCATAGCTTGGCATTGTGTGTGTTAGTCATTCAGTCGTGCCCAACTCTTCTTGACCCCAGGGACTGTAGCCCGCCAGGCTCCTCTGTGCATGGAATTCTCTAGGCAAGGATACTGGAGTGAGTTGCCATTCCCTTCTCCAGGGGATCTTCCTGACCCAGGGATCAAACCCAGGTCTCCTGCATTGCAGGCAGATTCTTTACTGTCTGAGCCATGAGGGGAGCCCCCAGCTTGGCATTGGTCAGTATCTAATTATGAGCCTGGATAGCTAATGAGCAGTGCTCTGCCCTTTCCTGAGTACGACTCTGTGGTCCCAGCAGTGAGACCAAGGAAGGCAGCCCTGGTTCTCAGCCCTCTTTGCTTGTTCCTCCTCACGGTTGGCTACCTCCAAGGGCCCTGATATTGATAGCATATACATCACACTCCCCTCCATCTAATTCAGTCCTTGTCTCTCCCCCAGGCTCTGGCTAAACCAGTGTGTCCTCCTCTGGGTCCTTCTGTTACTCTGAGCTATTTTCCCTCCCACCCCACTGATTTCTTTTACTTCTACCTTTAACTTTAAGTTGGTTTCTTTTTATCAGTTCATAACTGTTTGAAATCCCACACACACACACACACAAAAACAACTATGATACACCATGTCCACAGGCAAAGGAGAAGCCCCAACAAGACAGTAGGAGGGGCAAAATCACGTTTAGAATCAAACTTCATAACTGCTAAAAATGCTTGGAGAGCTTAAACAAAACCTTGTGTGCACCAGCATCCAGAGACCCCACAAGAGACTGGGGTCCCTGCCTTTGAATGTCTGAGTGTCTCCTGCAGAAGCACAGGTCAGCAGAGGCCTGCTGCAGGAACAGGGGCTCTGGCTTCAGCACACCTGGGAGGTGTGGTGTGTGAGCCCCACCACAGAGCCACTGAGTAGACAACCTACAAACTGGAGAACAATTTTCCCAAAGAAGTTCTCACACTGTTGTGAAAGTTCTAGGGCCTGCAACAGATTTCCTAACCTGGAGATCCAGAAAAGGGACTGAGAACCCCAGGGAATTTGATTTTGAAGGCCCGTGAGATTTGATTATAGAACTTACAGGGAACTAGGGAAACAGACTCTTGGAGAGCACAAACAGAACCTTGTGTGCACTGGGACCCAGGAGAGAGGAGCAGTGACCCTACAAGAGACTGAGCCATACTTGTCTGTTAGTGTCCAGGAGTCTTGGGCAGAGGCATGAGTAAACACTGACCTGCCATGGGGTCAGGAACATTGAATACAACAGTGCCCACATATGTCCTTTTGAAGGAGGTTGCTGCATAAGCCCTATCATAGTCTGGCCTCAGGCCAAACTACAGGGAGGGAACAAAGCCCCACCCATCAACAGAAAATTGGATTAAAGATTTATTGAGCATGTCCCTGCCCATCAGACCAAGACCCAGATTCCCCCATATCCAGTCCCTCCCATCAGGAAGCTTCTACAAGCCTTTTATCCATCAGAGGGCAGGCAGAATGGAAACCACAATTACAGAAAACCAACCAGCGGCGGGCCAGCACACTAAGCGCAGGCGGCGGTGGCAGGCCACCACACTAAGCACGGCTGAGAGCTACCCCACGTCTGAAGTCAGGGACAGCGGCCCAGAGTGCCAGGCTGTGACGGCGCAGAAATGGCCTTGAGGAGCCACCCCACGTCATAGGTCAGGGGCGGCGGCCGAGAGGAGCTACCCTGCATCCGAGGACAGTGGCGGCTGGGAGGAGACACCCCGTGTCTGAGGTCAGGGTCGGCTGGGAGGAGACACCCCGCGTCTGAGGTCAGGGTCGGCTGGGAGGAGACACCCCACGTCTGAGGTCAGGGTCGGCTGGGAGAAGCCACCTCGCACCCGAGGCCAGGGGCAGCAGCTGGGAGGAGCCACCCACGCCCTAGGCCAGGATCAGCGGCCAGGAGGAACAACCCGAGGAGTGGTGGCTAAGCAGGCACAGGAGGGCCTAGAGGAGCTATCCCAAGTTGAAGGTCAGGAATGGTGGCAGTAAGGAGATACCATTCGTCCAAGGTAAGGAGCAGTGGCTGTGCTTTGCTGGAGCAGCCATGAAGAGATACCTCAGGCCCAAGGTAAGAGAAACCCAAGTAAGATGGTAGTGTTGCAAGAGGGCATCAGAGGGTAGACACATTGAAACCATACTCACAGAAAACTAGTCAATCTAATCACACTAGGACCTCAGCCTTGTCTAACTCAATGAAACCAAGCCATGCCTGCGGGGCAACCCAGGATGGGTGGGTCATGGTGGAGAGGTCTGACAGAATGTGGTCCACTGGAGAAGGGAATGGCAAGCCACTTCAGTATTCTTGCCTTGAGAACCCCATGAACAGTATGAAAACGCAAAATGATAGTACACTGAAAGAGGAACTCCCCAGGTCATTAGGTGCCCAATATGCTACTGGAGATCAGTGGAGAAATCACTCCAGAAAGAATGAAGGGATGGAGCCAAAGCAAAAACAATACCCGGTTGTGGATGTGACTGGTGATAGAAGCAAGATCCGATGCTGTAAAGAGCAATATTGCATAGGAATCTGGAATGTTAGGTCCATGAATCAAGGCAAATTGAAAGTGGTCAAACAAGAGATGGCAAGGGTAACGTCGACATTCTAGGAATCAGCAAAATAAAATGGACTGGAATGGGTGAATTTAATTCAGATGACCATTATATCTACTACTGCGGGCAGGAATCCCTCAGAAGAAATGGAGTAGCCATCATGGTCAACAAAAGAGTCTGAAATGCAGTACTTGGATGCAATCTTAAAAATGACAGAATGATCTCTGTTCGTCTCCAAGGCAAACCATTAAATATCACAGTTATCCAAGTCTATGCCCCAACCAGTAATGCTGAAGAAACTGAAGTTGGACGGTTCTATGAAGACCTACAAGACCTTTTAGAACTAACACCCAAAAAAGATGTCCTTTTCATTATAGGGGACTCAAATGCAAAAGTAGGACGCCAAGAAACACCTGGGGTAACAGGCAAATTTGGCCTTGGAATGCGGAATGAAGCAGGGCAAAGACTAATAGAGTTTTGCCAAGAACATGCACTGGTCATAGCAAACACCCTCTTCCAACAACACAAGAGAAGACTCTACACATGGACATCACCAGATGGTCAACACTGAAATCAGATTGATTATATTCTTTGCAGCCAAAGATGGAGAAACTCTATACAGTCAAAAAAAAAAAAAACAAAAAACAAGACCAGGAGCTGACTGTGGCTCAGATCATGAACTCCTTATTACCAAATTCAAACTCAAATTGAAGAAAATAGGGAAAATCGCTAGACCATTCAGGTATGACCTAAATCAAATCCCTCATGATTATACAGTGGAAGTGCGAAATAGATTTAAGGGCCTAGATCTGATAGATAGAGTGCCTGATGAACTATGGAATGAGGTTCGTGACATTGTACAGGAGACAGGGAACAAGATCATCCCTGTGGGAAAGAAATGCAAAAAAGCAAAATGGCTGTCTGGGGAGGCCTTACAAATAGCTGTGAAAAGAAGAGAGGTGAAAAGCAAAGGAGAAAAGGAAAGGTATAAGCATCTGAATGCAGAGTTCCAAAGAATAGCAAGAAGAGATAAGAAAGCCTTCCTCAGCGATCAGTGCAAAGAAATAGAGGAAAACAACAGAATGGGAAAGACTAGAGATCTCTTCAAGAAATTAGAGATCCCAAGGGAATATTTCATGCAAAGATGGGCTCGATAAACGACAGAAATGGTATGGACCTAACAGAAGCAGAAGATATTAAGAAGAGGTGGCAAGAATACACGGAAGAACTGTACAAAAAAGATATTCACGACCCAGATAATCATGATGATGTGATCACTATTCTAGAGCCAGACATCTTGGAATGTGAAGTCAAGGGAGCCTTAGAAAGCATCACTACGAACAAAGCTAGTGGAGATGATGGAATTCCAGTTGAGCTATTTCAAATCCTGAAAGATGATGCTGTGAAAGTGCTGCACTCAATATGCCAGCAAATTTGGAAAACTCAGCAGCGGCAATAGGACTGGAAAAGGTCAGTTTTCATTCCAAATCCAAAGAAAGGCAATGCCAAAGAATGCTCAAACTACCGCACAGTTGCACCCATCTCACAGGCTAGTAAAGTAATGCTCAAAATTATCCAAGCCAGGCTTCAGTAATACATGAACCGTGAACTTCCAGATGTTCAAACTGGCTTTAGAAAAGGCAGAGGAACCAGAGATCAAATTGCCAACATCCGCTGGATCATGGAAAAAACAAAAGAGTTTCAGAAAAACATCTATTTCTGCTTTATTGACTATGCCAAAGCCTTTCACTGTGTGGATCACAATAAACTGTGGAAAATTCTGAAAGAGATGGGAATACCAGACCACCTGACCTGCCTCTTGAGAAACCTATATGCAGGTCAGGAAGCAACAGTTAGAACTGGACATGGAACAACAGACTGGTTCCAAATAGGAAAAGGAATACGTCAAGGCTGTATATTGTCACTGTGCTTATTTAACTTATATGCAGAGTACATCATGAGAAATGCTGGACTGGAAGAAACACAAGCTGGAATCAAGATTGCCGGGAGAAATATCAATAATCTCAGATATGCAGATGACACCACCCTTATGGCAGAAAGTGAAGACGAACTAAAACGGCTCTTGATGAAAGTGAAAGAGGAGAGTGAAAAAGTTGGCTTAAAGCTCAACATTCAGAAAACGAAGATCATGGCATCCAGTCCCATCACTTCATGGGAAATAGATGGGGAAACAGTGTCAGACTTTATCTTTTTGGGCTCCAAAATCACTGGAGATGGTGACTGCAGCCATGAAGTTAAAAGACGCTTACTCCTTGGAAGAAAAGTTATGACCAACCTAGATAGCATATTAAAAAGCAGAGACATTTCTTTGCCGACTAAGGTCCGTCTAGTCAAGGCTATGGTTTTTCCTGTGGTCATGTATGCGTGTGAGAGTTGGACTATGAAGAAGGCCGAGTGCCGAAGAATTGATGCTTTTCAGCTGTGGTGTTGGAGAAGACTCTTGAGAGTCCCTTGGACTGCAAGGAGATCCAACCAATCCATTCTGAAGGAGATCAACCCTGGGATTTCTTTGGAAGGAATGATGCTAAAGCTGAAACTCCAATACTTTGGCCACATCATGCAAAGAGTTGACTCATTGGAAAAGACTCTGATGCTGGGAGGGATTGGGGGCAGGAGGAGAAGGGGACGACCAGGATGAGATGGCTGGATGGCATCACGGACTCAATGGATGTGAGTCTGAGTGAACTCCGGGAGATGGTGATGGACAGGGAGGCCTGGCGTGCTGCAGTTCATGAGGTCGCAAAGATTCGGACACAACTGAGCGACTGAACTGAACTGAATTGAACCAAACTGATCACTTGGATCACAGCCTTGTCTAACTCAGTGAAACTATGAGCCATGTCATGTAGGGTCACCAAGATGGACAAGTCATGGTGGCAAGTTCTGACAAAATACAGTCCACTGGAGAAGGGAATGTCAAACCACTTCAATATTCTTGCCTTGAGAATCCCATAAGCAGTTTGAAAAGGTGAAAAGATATGACACTGATGGATGAACACCCCAAGTCGGTAGGTGCCCAATATGCTACTGGAGAAGAGTGGAGAAATACCTCCAAAAATAATGGAAAGGCTGAGCTAAAGTAGAAACAATGCCCAGTTGTGGATGTGACTGGTGATGGAAGTAAAGTTCAATGCTTTAAAGAACACTATTGCATAGGAACCTGAAATGTTAGGTTCATGAATCAAGCTAAATTGGGAGTGGTCAAACAGGAGATGGCAAGTAAGCATCAACATTTTAGGAATCAAACTAAAATGGACTGGAATGGGCTAATTTAATTCAGATGACCATTATATCAACTACAGCAGGCAAGAATCCCTTGAAAGAAATGGAGTAGCCCTCACAGTCAACAAAAAGTCCAAAATGCAGTACTTAGGTGCAATCTCAAAAATGACAGAAAGGTCTCTGTTCATTTCCAAGGCAAATCTTTCAGCATCACATTAATCCATGTCTATGCCCCAAACACTAATGCTGAAGAAGCTGAACAGTTCTATGATAAGCTACAAGACCTTCTAGAACTAACACACACACACACACACAAATGATTCCTTTTTCATCATAGGGGACTAGAATGCAAAAATAGGAACTCAAGAGATACCTAGAGTAACAGGCAACTTTGGCCTTGGAGTACAAAATGAAGAGGGCAACGACTAACAGTTTTGCCAAGAGAACACACTGGTCATAGCAAACACCCTCTTTCAACAACACGAGAGAAAACTCTACACATGGACACTACTAGATGATCAATACTGAAATCAGATTGATTACATTCTTTGCAGCTGAAGATGGAGAAGCTCTATACAATCAGCAAAAAAAAAAAAAACAAAAAACCAGGAGTTGCCTGTGGCTCACATCATGAAATTCTTATTGCCAAATTCAGACTTAAATTGAAAAAAGTAGGGAAAAACACTAGACCATTCAGATACGACCTACATCAAATCCCTTATGATTACACAGTGGAAGTGGCAAACAGATTCAATGGATTAGATCTGATAGACAGAGTGTCTGAAGAATTATAGACAGAGGTATGTGACATTGTATGGGAGACAGTGATCAAGACCATCCCCAAGAAAAAGAAATGCAAAAAGGCAAAATAGTTGTTTGAGGAGGCCTTACAAATAGCTGAGAAAAGAAGAGTCATGAAAGGCAAAAGAGAAAAAGTTATATCCATCTGAATGCAGAGTTCCAAAGAAAAGCAAGGAGAGATAAGAAAGCCTTCCTGGTGATCAACGCAAAGAAATAGAGGAAAACAATAGAATATAAAAGAAAAGAGATCTTCAAGATAATTAGAGATACCAAGGGAACATTTCATGCAAGTCCAGTTCAGTTGCTCAGTTGTGTCGACTCTTTGCGATCCCATGGACTGCAGCATGCCAGGCCTCCCTGTCCCTCATGAACTCCCGGAGTTTACTCAAACTCATGTCCATTGAGTCAGTGATGCCATCCAATCATCTTATCCTCTGTCATCCCCTTCTCCTCCCACTTTTAATCTTTCCCAGCATCAGGGTCTTTTCCAATAAGTCAGTTCTTCACATCAGGTGGCCAAAGTTTTGGTTTCAGCTTGAACATCAGTCGTTCCAATGAACATTCAGGACTGATTTCCTTTAGGATGGACTGGTTGGATCTCCCTGCACTCCAAGGGACTCTCAAGAGTTTTGACCACAGTTCAAAAACATCAATTCTTCGGCACTCAGCTTTCTTTATAGTCCAACTCTCATATCCATACAAGACTATTGGAAAAATCATAGCTTTGACTAGACAGACCTTTGTTGGCAAAGTAATGTTTCTGCTTTCTAATATGTTGTCTTGGTTGGTCATAGCTTTTCTTCCAAGGAGCAAGCATCTTTTAATTTCATGGCTGCAGTCAACATCTGCAGTGATTTTGGATCCCAAAACAATAAAGTCTGCCTCTGTTTTGTTTTGTTTCATTTTGTTTTCCTACTGTTTCCCCATCTATTTGCCATGAAGTGATGGGACCGGATGCCATGATCTTCGTTTTCTGAATGTTGAGTTTTAAGCCAACTTTTTCACTCTCCTCTTTCACTTTCATCAAGAGGCTCTTTAGTTCTTCACTTTCTGCCATAAGGGTGATGTTATCTGCATATCTGAGGTTATAGATATTGCTTCTAGCAAGCTTGATTCCACCTTGTCCTTCACCTAGCCCAGCATTTCTCATTATGTACTCTGCATATAAGTTAAATAAGCACAGTGACAATATACAGCTTTGGTGTACTTCTTTTCCTATTTAGAACCAGTCTGTTGTTCCATGTCCAGTTCTAACTGTTGCTTCCTGACCCGCATACAGATTTCTCAAGAGGCAGGTCAGGTGGTCTAGTATTTCCATCTCTTGGGTAATTTTCCACAGTGTGTTGTGATCCACACAATCAAGGGCTTTGGAATAGTCAATAAAGCAGAAATAGATGTTTTCCTGGAACTCTCTTGCTTTTTCGATGATCCAGTGGATGTTGGCAATTTTAACTCTGGTTCCTCTGTCTTTTCTAAATCCAGCTTGAACATCTGGAAGTTCGCAGTTCATGTATTGCTGAAGCCTGGCTTGGAGAATTTTGAGCATTACTTTACTAGCATGTGAGATGAGTGCAATTGTGTGGTAGTTTGAGCACTTTTTGGCATTGCCTTTCTTTGGGATTGGAATGAAAACTGACCTTATCCAGTCCTGTGACAACTGCTGAGTTTTCCAAATTTGCTGGCATACTGAATGCAGCACTTTCACAGCATCATCTTTTAGGATTTGAAATAGCTCAACTGGAATTCCATCACCTCCACTAATTTTGTTCATAGTGATGCTTAAAGGTGGACACAATAAGGGACAGAAATGGTATGGACCTAACAGAAACAGAAGGTATGAAGAAGAGGTGGCAAGAATACACAGAAGAACTATACAAAAATGATGTTAATGACTCAGATAATGATGATGGTGTGATCACTTGCCTAGAGCCATACATCCTGGAGCGCAAAGTCAAGTGAGCCTTAGGAAACATGGAGGTGATGGAATTCCAGCTGAGCTATTTCAAATATGATGCTGTGAAAGTGCTGCACTTAGTATTCCAGCAAATTTGGAAAACTCAGCAATGGGCATAGGACTGGAAAAAGTCATTTTTCATTCTAATCCCAAAGGATGTTCAAACTACCACATAATTGCACTCATCTCACATGCTGGCAGGAGAAGGCAATGACAACCCACTCCAGTACCCTTTCCTGAAAAATCCCATGGACGGAGGAACCTGGTAGGCTGCAGTCCATGGAGTCACCAAGAGTCGGATACGACTGAGTGTCTTCACTTTCACTTTTCACTTTCATGCATTGGAGAAGGAAATGGCAACCCACTCCAGTGTTCTTGCCTGGAGAATCCCAGGGATGGGGGAGCCTCATGGGCTGCTGTCTATGTGATTGCACAGAGTCAGACATGGCTGAAGCGACTTAGCAAGCAAGCAAGCAAGCACATGCTAGGAAAATATGCTCAAAATTCTCCAAATGAGGCTTCAATAGTATGTGAAGTGAGAACTTCCAGATGTTCAAGCTGGATTTAGAAAGGGCAGAGGAACCAGAGATCAAATTGCCAACATCTGTTGGATCATTGAAAAAGCAAGAGATTTCCAGCAAAACATCTGCTTCTGCTTCTTTGACTATGCTAACGTCTTTGACTGTGTGGATCACAACAAACTGGAAAATTCTTAGAGAGATAAGAATACCAAACCAGCTTACCTGATTACTGAAAACCTGTATGCAGGTCAAGAAGAAGCAACAGTTAGAACCGAACATGGAACAGTGGACTGTTTCCAAATTGGGAAAGAACTATGTCAATGTTGTATATTGTCACCCTACTTATTTAACTTATATGTAGAGTACATCATGTTAAATGCCAGGCTGGATGAAGCACAAGCTAGAATCAATATTGCAGTGAGAAATATTAATAACCTCAGATATGCAGGTGAGACCATCATTATGGCAGAAAGTGAAGGGGAATTAAAGAGCCTCTTGATGAAAGTGAAAGAGCAAAGTGAAAAAGCTGGCTTAAAAACAACATTCAAAAGACAAAGTTAACCGCATCTGGTCCCATCACTTCATGGCAAAGAGATGGGGAAACAATGGAAACAGTGACAGACTTTATATTCTGGCTCTAAAATCACTGCAGATAGTGACTGCATCCATGAAATTAAAAGATGCTTGCTTCTTGGAAGAAAAGCTATGACCACCCTAGATAGAATATTAAAAAGCAGAGATTTAATTGACCAACAAAGGTCTGTCTATTCAGTTATATTTTTTTCCAGTAGTCATGTATGGATGTGAGAGTTGGATCATGAAGAAAGTTGAGCACCAAAGAATTTATGCTCTTTAACTTTGGTGTTGGAGAAGACTCTTGAGAGTCCCTTGGACTGCAGGGAATTCAACCCAGTCAATCCTAAAGGAAATATGCCCTGAATGTTCACTGGAAGGACTGATGTTGAAGCTGAAAATCCAGTACTTTGACCACCTGATGTGAAGAACTGACTCACTAGAAAAGACTTTGATACTGGGAAAGATTGAAGGCAGGAGGAGAAGGGGACAAGGATGAGATGGGAAGGGAAGAGGATGAGATGGTTGGATTGCATCACCTACCTGATGGATGAACAGGAAAACCTAGCATGCTGCAGTCCATGGGGTCACAAAGAGCTGGACATGACTGAATGACTGAACTGAACTTAAAATTGGTTTCTTTTTATCGGATGATAGTTGTTTGACATCTCTATGTTTGTTGGCTTTCTCTTTGGTTCCCTTAATTTCAGTGTGTGTGTGTGTTTGTGTACATCAGTAGTGTCATACAGCATTTTCCTACCAGGCTATCCCCTCCCTCTGCCTGCTCTCATACCACTAGGAACCTCAGCACAATGGCCCATTAGCCTGTCTCCATTTCTACTGTGAGCTGGAGGCCCAGGCTCGGATCCTGTCCATAGAAACAGTCGTGCTACATACCAATTACGAAATTCTGTTTCTGAAACACTTGCTGCTCTACTAAGCAGGTCTGTGCAGAGATGAACTTGCATTTCTCAGTGTTTGACCTCCTGGATTTTCCTCCTTACTGCTCATAGCTTTTAATTCTCCTCCTCAGAGCTGTCAGCAGTTTTTGCAGAAAGTCCACAGAAATTTCAGGAGGCCTTTTCTGAGCCGCTTGCTTACTCTTGACTGCTCAGCACATGTTTAATCCCCTGCCACCTGCTGTTGGCCCTTCCCTGTTTCAAATGTCTTTCCTTCTTCTCAGCAACCATCCAACCCACTCATTCTGCACTGGGACTCCTTCTCATTTTAGTGGGAAGTCTATAGTTTTATGTGGTCTTCCTTGATTTCATCTTATACGAATTGATTTTTTTCTTTTTACAATTGCCTGGAAAACTTGCTTCTACTTTTCTACCAGTATTTTATCCTTTATTTTCCAATTTCCAAGCCCATCAACATATTTCAGATATTTCTGAAATGATGACTAATCCCTTAATTTTGAAAATTCATTTTCCTTACTTCTAGTTGGATCTCAGGCAAATTTAAACAACACTTCCTGGAAAGTCGCTTTCAATTCACTTGCTATAAAACAGGATTTTTTTCTCCTTTCTTCTTCCTGTTGCTAAAATGTATTGATAGAAAGTAGAGTCCTTACAATTCTTCCCCCACCCCCTTGTCTTTACACATGCATGTGTGCATGTGCACTGGCTTGCATGCAAGTGCCCAGCTCCCATCACATCTGCAGGCTCTGATTGTACATGTCTCCCTGCTGAAAGCCTTGACCTCCATGTTCCATTGACATCTCAGATTCTGCTTATCTGAAATCAGATTCCTTTGCAAAATGTCAAGTGATCCTTCTTTCTTGGAGGCATGAAGGTGGCTTCCTTCCACCTGCCTGTGTCCTGGGGCCCTGTGGCCCCCACTTGTGCCACTCAACTCTCAGAAAGCCTACCTCTGAGCCAAGGACTGCCACCACCTCCTTTGGGCAAGAGCCTGGATCAGTCTTCACATTTTCCCATCTGCTTATTGTCATGGCTTATTCTCACCAGGACTGGGTCTGCTCTGCTTTGCTGAGGGCCCCTGTTGCTGCTCATGTGGTGTACACCCCTGCCTTCTCTTCTCTCCATTGTGACTGTCCCCAGTTCCCCGAGAGCCCTACAATTCTCTGTCCCTGGTCTGCAGACTTCAACCTTGTCCTGAGTGCTCTCGAGCCTTTAGTTTTTGTTTCCAATAATAATTTTCATTTCTTTAGTGTCCAGTGTTGTTTTTAAATACTTTTAAAATCCTTCCAGAAAGTTTTTCTGATCATCTTAATCAAGGGGAACCTGGCTTCATATTGAATCACCGCCACAGAGGTACTTTTCCTGAGATTCCAGTCAGTCTTCCATTTTATAGTATATTTGCATCTTTTATAAAATGCCCATGGGGTTTTGACAGAAGTGTTTTGAGTTAAGACACACTTGAGTTTGAGTCCTAGCTTGTTTGCCTTGTAACTAGATGATTTGGGGCAAATTCTTTATTTGAGGCTCAGTTTTTTCATCCACAAAGTGAGGAAAGTCAAAGGGATATTGGTAAGGATTAAATGACATATCAAGTACTTAGGTAAGTGAAGTGATGTTTGGAGTGTATAGTTAGATCCCCAGGGGGTTTGGGTCTTGGCACTTGCCCCATGGCTTTGGGCAGCTCCTATGCCCTCTATGGGCCTCTATTACCACTTGGTAAAGATGGACGGTTGATGACCACATGCCCAACACAGAGTGGGTGTCAGAGCCATCTTATCATTGTTCTTGTCGATATATGCATACCTGGATATCTCCAGTCAGTGTTCACGTATCTCATTCTTCCTTAGTTCTCCCTCCTGAATCCTCATAAGCTGGTTGTTTACAGACAAGGAACCACAAGGCTCCACAGCTAAGCTTCTAGAAGATGTTGGTGCTGAGATTTATGATTTAAATTGAGGAGTTTCCTGGCTTAAAGTTCATGTACTTTGTGTGAGTTCATGATGAAGCTAATATGCAGTAGGGGATTCTGCCTGTGTTAGTATCCATGCCCACCTAGGAATAGCCCACCTTCATGTCTCAGGGGAGCTCCTGCTTAACTGGGGCTGAGGAGCACACAGACCACATGTGAAAGAGGAATTGCAGATGCTAAATATGCTGTGGGAACACAGAAAATACATGCTTAACTCCCTGGGGTAGGACAGGGGGAGAAGCCCCCCATCACACCCAGAGAGGGGGCATTCATAGTGGTACTTGAAGGCCAAGTAGGAGTTTGCCAGGTGGAAAGCCAAGAGGTCTTTGAGAGAAATCATCTGCGCCAGAAGCATGGTGCTCTGATGGATCCTGGCACATCCAGAAAACAGGGAGTCAGCTGGGGTCTCAGGAGCAAAGGGGTTCTTGAGGAGTATGGGAGGAGATGTGGTGGGCAGATGGTCATGGGTTAGGGCACATGCATGGGCCAGACCAGGACACAGAATTCCATCTCAGAATCATTGAAGATTTGTAAGGTGTTTTCTGGCAAGTGATGTGTTTGCTTGTCTTTGCTTTAGCTGAGGTCTCCTTGCACAGTGGGAGGTGGCTGCATGAGTGTGGCAACCAAGAAAGAGATTATTGAAATCTTTTAAACAAGGTTTGAGAGCTGGATCAATTGAGGTGAATGACAGTCTCATTTTAGAGATGGGTCTGAATTGGAGATGGTTGGTTTCAACTACTGACTAGACTTAGAATGTGCAGGGTTGTGCAAAAGTCAACAGGTTTCTAGATTGGGAGATTGGATGGAATATGTAATTTTTGAGTAACTTTAAATAATTCATACTCTCAAAAAATTTTAACAATTCTGTTTGTCAATGAAAGGATTCCTTAGTTACATCATTTAACAGCAAACAGCAAACCTAATTAGATGCCTTTTTAAAATGGCTGGAATCTTTCAGCTTAGTTTGAGGCAGATCAAAACCATTCATTTAAATTCCATTCCAGTCTGCTTATGAAATTTTATTTTAGGATACTTCAGATTCATTGATTACTTGCTGAAAAGACTGAAGTCTCTGCATGGGAGCTTCTATTTGATTCATCTGTGTTGCTCATGCTGTGGTTTCAAGGGCATGCTGGGGATGTCTTGCTCCATGCTGGGTGTGGGAGGTGGTGCTAGCAGGCTTGCATCTCTGAAACAGAGGCCATGAACTTGCCTCAAAGGAAGGGCTTTTAAAAAAAAAAAAAGAAAAAGAAAAACAAAGACACTTCTAATATCTGAATTAGAGCAGGACAGGGTCAGCAGGCACTTTGAGCCTGGGATGGTAAGAGAAATCCACTTTTGTGGTGAAAAGCCTCATGAAACATAGAAAAGGTGTATTGGGCCCGTCACCCAAAAAGTTAAAGTAAAATGTTCTCACCAGGAAGATGGAATTTGAGTGTCTGCAGGTGAGTAAAGGTTGAACAGACATGGCTGTTAATCATCTGAGCAATAATTTATGCTAAAGACAAGAAAATAGGAAAACTAAGGCTTAGAAACAAAAATATATTTTGCTACTTGAGAAGCCCTTTGAAATGTTTAGAAACAGTGAAAGAACAGAATTTATCATTTGGAGTTCATTTTCTCTTTTTTAGTGACTTATTTTTTTTTATTTAATTGGAGGGTAATTGCTTTACAACGTTATGTTGGTTTCTGCCATACAACATGAAGTACTTATAACTCTATACATATCTCCTCCCTCTTGAGCCTCCCTTCCATGGCCCCTGCATCCTATCTCTAGATCATCTAGTGTCTTCATTCCTTCCATGCAGATAGGTTTATCAGTACCATTTTTCTAGATTCCATATATATTCATTATTTGTTTTTCTCTTTCTAACTTACTTCACTCTGTATAACAGGCTCTAGGTTCATCCACCTAACTGCAACTGACACACTTTAATATGTACCACAACTTCTTTATCCATTCATCTCTCAGTGGACACCTACGTTGCTTCCATGTCCTTGCTGTTGTAAATAGTGCTGCAGTGTATTTTGCGGTACATGTGTATTTCAGAATTGTGGTTTTCTCAGTTTATTTGTCTAGTAAAGGGGTTGCTAGATCATATGGTCGTTTTATTCCTAGTTTTTAAGGAGCCTCCATCTGTCCTCCATAGTGGCTGTATCAGGTTATGTTCCCAGCAACAGGGTTCCCTTCTCCACATATTCTCCAAGCATTTATTTTTTGATGGTGGTCATTCTGACTTGTGTACTTGTGTTAGTCACTCAGTCATGTCGGACTCTCTGTGATCCCATAGACTGTAGCCACCAGGCTCCTCTCTCCATGGAGTTCTCCAGGCAAGAATACTAGAATGAGCTGCCATTCCCTTCTTCAGGGAAACTTCCCAACCCAGAGATCAAACCCAGGCCTCCTGCATTGCAGGTGGATTCTTTACCATCTGAGTAGTACCTGGGAAGTAGTCCCAGCTGGGAAGTACCTGGTGTGAGGTGATACTTCATTGCAGTTTTTATTTACATCTCTAGTAATGAGTGATGCTGAGCATCTTTTCATGTGTTTATTGGCCATCTGTATGTTATCTTTGGAGAAATGTCTGTTTAGGTTCTCTGCCTATTTTGATTGGATTCTTTGGTTTTCTGATTTTGAACTGCTTATATGTATCAGAGACTAATCCTTTGTCAGTTGCTTCATTTGCAATTGTTTTATCCAATTCTGAGGGTTGTCTTTTCCTCTTATTTACAGTTTCCTTTGTTATGCAAAAACTTTTAAGTTTATTTAGGTCCCATGTGTTGACTTTTGTTTTTATTAAAATTATCCTAGGAGGTGGGTCAGAGAGGATCTTACTGTGATTTATGTCAATGAGCATTCTGCCTGTTTTCCTCTAAGAGTTTTATATTTTCTGACCTTACATTTAAGTCTTTAATCCATTCTGAGTTTATTTCTGTGTATGGTTAGGAAGTGTTGCAGTTTCATTCTTTTATATTACATGTAGCTGTCTAGTTTTGCCAGAACCACTTATTGAAAGCGACGTCGCTCAGTCGTGTTTGACTCTTTGCGACCCCGTGGACTGCAGTCTACCAGGACCCTCTGTCCATGGGATTTTCCAGGTGAGAACACTGGAGTGGGTTGCCATTTCCTTCTCCAGGAGATCTTCCTGACCCAGGGACTGAACACCTGGGGCACCTGCATTGTAGGAGCCACCAGGGAGCCACTTGTTGAAGAGGCTGTTTTTTCTCCACTGTATGTTCTTGCCTCCTTCATCAAAGATAGGTGCCCATAGATGTATGGGCTTATTTATGGGCTTTCAATCCTATCCCATTGGTCTGTATTTCTGTTTTTATGCCAGTACCATACTCTCTTGATGACTGTAGCTTTGTAGTAGTATAGTCTGAATGGATTCTTCTGGCTTCATTTTTCTTTCTCAAAACTCATGTATACCTGTGGTGGATTCATGTCAATGTATAGAAAAACCAATACAGTATTGTAAGTAAAAAAATAAAATTTAAATTAAAAAAAAGAAAGAATGCTTTGGCTATTCAGGGTCTTTTGTGTTTCCATACAAATTGCAAAATATTTTTTTTCTAGTTTTGAGAAAAATGTCATTTGTCATTTGATAGGGTATGCATTGAATCTGTAGATTGCTTTGGGTAGTATAGTCATTTTCACAATATTTCTTCTTCCAATCCAAGAACATTGGTTATCTGTCCATATGCTTGTGTCATTTTTTATTTCTTTCATCAGTGTCTTACAGTTTTCTGCCTACAGTTCTTTTGTCGCTTTAGGTAGTTTTATTCGTAGGTATTTTATTCTTTTTGTTTCAGTGATAAATGTCATTTTTCCTAAATTTCTCTCTCTGATTATTCATCGTTAGTGTATTGGAATGCAGAAGATTTCTGTGTATTAATCTTGTATCCTGTAACTTTGCTAAATTCATTGATTATATTCTGGTGGCATCTTTAGGGTTTTATATGCATAGTATCATGTCATATGCAAATAATGAGAGTTTTACATCTTCTTTTCCAACTGCTGCTGCAGTTGCTGCTGCTACGTTGCTTCAGTCGTGGCTGATTCTGTGCTACCCTATGGTCAGCAGCCCACCAGGCTCCTCTGTCCCTGGAATTCTCCAGACCAGAATACTCAAGTGAGTTGCCATTTCCTTCTATACTTTTCCAACCTGCATTCCTTCTATTTCTTTTCTTATTGATTACTATGTCTAGGTCTTCTAAAACTATATTGAATAACAGTGGTGAGAATGGGTACCCTTGTTTTGTTCCTGATCTTAGAGGAAATGCTTTCAGTTTCTCACCATTGAGAACAATGTTTGCTCTGGGTTTGTCATATATGACCTTTATCATGTTGAGGTAGGTGGCTCAGTGGTAAAGAATACATCTCTTAATGCAGGAGACGTGGATTCGATACCTGGGTCAGGAAGATACCCTGGAGAAGGAAATGTCAATCCACTCCAGTATTCTTGTCTGGGAAATCCCATGGATAGAGGAGGCTGGCAGGCTACAGTCCGTGTGGTCACAAAAGAGTTGGACACAGCTTAGTGACTAAATAACAACAAAAGTTTCCTTCTGTGCCAATTTTCTGGGATGTAAGGATTCTTCAACATATGTAAATCAATCAATGTGATACAAAATATTAACAAATTAATAACAAAAAAACATGATCAGCGCAATAGATATAGAGAAGTTTTGCACAAATTAAGCATCCATTTATGATTTTTAAAACTCTCCGATTTTCTGGAGAGGTTTCTTTTTTTTCTTTTTTTAATTTAAATTTATTTACTTTAATTGGAGCTAATTACTCTACAGTATTGTACTGGAGAGTTTTTAAAATCATAAATGGATACTTAATTTTGTGGAGAACTTCTCTACATCTGTTGCGATGATCATATGTTTTTGTTTTTAGTTTGTTAATATTTTGTATCACATTGATTGATTTACATATGTTGAGGAATCCTTACATCCCTGGGATAAACTCCACTTGATCATGTTTTTCTTATTTCTTGAGGTAGAATTGTATTGCTCTATACTTCCCTCATAGAACTGCTTTTGCTGCATTCCATAGGTTTTGGGTTGTCATGTTTTCATTGTCACTTGTTTATAGGTATCTTTTGGCTTCCTCCTTGATTTCTTAGTGATCTCTTGTTTATTTAAAAGTGTATTGTTTAGCCTCCATGTCTGTGGGTTTTTTTAAACAGTTTTTTCCTGGTAATTGATATATAATCTTATAGGATTTTGGTCAAAAAAATAAAAAAACAATTCATACAACTGTAATTTTCTTAAATTAACCAGGGGTTGACTTTGTGACCCATGCTGGGATCTTTCCCGGAGAACGTTCCATGTGCACCTCAGAAAAAATTGTATTTTACTGCTTTTGGATGGAACCTCCTGTAGATATGTTAGGTCCATATGAGCTAAGGTATCATTTAAGGCTTATATTACATTATTAATTTCTGTTTGGATGATCTATCTTTTGGTCTGAGTGGTAGTGTTAAAGTCTCCTGCTGTTACTGTGTTACTGTTGATTTCCCATTTTAGAGTTGTTAGCATTTGCCTTATGTATTGTGGTGTTCCTATGTTGAGTGAATATATATTTATAACTGTTATATCTTCTTCTTGGATTGATCTGTTGATTATTATGTATTATCATTTCTTGTCTGTTGTAATATCCTTTATTTTAAAGTCTGTTTTATCTGACATGCATATTGCTACTCCAGCTTTCTTTTGATTTACATTCGAATGAAATCTCTTTTCCCAGCCCCTTACTTTTACTCTGTACATATCCCTTGGCCTGAAGTATGTCTATTGTAAACCGCATATATATGGATATTGTTTTTGTATCCATTCAGTCAGTGTGTATCCTTTGGTTGGAGCATTTAATCCATTCCATTTAGGGTAGTTTATATATATATATATATATGATTCTGTTATCATTTACTTTATTGTTTGGGGTTTGCTTTTGTAGGGTCTTTACTTTCCTTGTGTTTCTTGTCTAGAGAAGCTCCTTTAGCATTTGTTGTAAAGCTGGTTTCATGTTGCTGAGTTCTCTTAACTTTTGCTTATCTGTAAAGCTTTCAAGTCATGGCCAACCTAGATAGTATATTCAAAAGCAGAGACATTACTATTCTGACTAAGGTCTGTCTAGTCAAGGCTATGGTTTTTCCTGTGGTCATGTATGGATGTGAGAGTTGGACTGTGAAGAAGGCCGAGTGCCAAAGAATTGATGCTTTTGAACTATGGTGTTGGAGAAGACTCTTGAGAGTCCCTTGGACTGCAAGGAGATCCAACCAGTCCATTCTGATGGAGATCAGCCCTGGGATTTCTTTGGAAGGAATGATGCTAAAGCTGAAACTCCAGTACTTTGGCCATCTCATGCAAAGAGTTGACTCATTGGAAAAGGCTCTGATGCTGGGAGGGATTGGGGGCAGGAGGAGAAGGGGACGACAGAGGATGAGATGGCTGGATGGCATCACTGGCTCAATGGACGTGAGTCTGAGTGAACTCTGGGAGTTGGTGATGGACAGGGAGTCCTGGAGTACTGCAGTTCATGGGGTCGCAAAGAGTCGGACACGACTGAGTGACTGAACTGAACTGAAAGCTTCCAATTTCTCCATCCAGTCTGAATGAGATCTTTGCTGGGTAGGGTAATCTTGATTGTAGTTTTTTTGTTTGTTTGTTTTTTCATCGCTTTCAGTATATCCTGCCACTCCCTCTGGCCTGCAGCGTTTCTGCTGAAAGATCAGCTGTTAACCTTATGGGGATTCCTTTGTATGTTATTTGTTGCTATTCCCTTGCCGCTTTCAACACTTTTTCTTTGTGTTTAATTTTTGTTAGTTTGATTAATATGTGTCTTGGTGTGTTTCTCTTTGGGCTTCTCCTGCATGGCACTCTCTGGGCATCCTGGATTGGGGTGGTTATTTCCTTTCCCACGTTAGGGAAGTTTTAAACTATAATCCCCTTAAATATTTTCTAATACCCTTTCTTTTATCTTCTTCCTCTTGGGCCAAATGTCAGTGTGCTTAATATTGTCGTGGAGGTCTCTGGGACTGTCCCCCTTTTTTCTTTTCATTCTTTCTTTATTCTTCTCTGCTTCCATTATTTCCACCATTGTATGTTCCAGCCCACTTATCCAGTCTTCTGCCTCAGTGACTCTGCTGTTGTTTCACTCAAGTGTATTTTTTATTTCAATTACTATGTTGTCATTGCTGATTGTCTGATTTTTGTTTCTTCTAGGTCTTTATTAAACACTTTTTGTATATTCTCAAGCCACACCTCAATCCTATTTATCTATGCCTCCAGTTTATTGCTGAGATTGTGGATCATCTTTACTATCATTACTCTGAATTCTTTTGCGGGTAGACTGCCTATTTCCTCTTCACTTGTTTGGTCTTGTGGTTTTTTACCATGCTCCTTCATCTGCTCTATGTTTCTCTGTCCAAAATTAATGTGTTTGGGGTCTCCTTTCCAAGCTTGCAAGGTTTCAGGTTCCTTTTACTTGCGAGGTTTATTCCCCTGGGTGGGGTTGGACCAGTGTCTTGTGAAGTCTTCCTGGTAGAGGGGGGACTGGTACCTGTGTTCTGGTGAGTGGATCTAGGTCTTGTCTTTCTTAAGGGCAGTGCTATATCCAATGGTGTGTTTGGAGTGTCTTTGAGCTTGGTATGGCTTTGGGCAGCTCTGGTACTGGAGCTTGATGGCCTTGGGTTGGTCTTGGTGTTAGTAGTAAGATGGAGGCCTTTGAAAGAGCTCTCATTGATTAATATGCCATGGGGTTGGGAGTTCTCTGGTTGTCCAGCATCCTGGACTCAGGTCTCCTACCTTGGAGGTTTCAGGCCTGACCTCTGGCTGGAGCACCAAGACTCTACACAGCACAGAGAAGAAAGAGAAGGAGATAGAAATAGTGAAGAGAAAGAGATAGAAAAAAATAAAGGAAAAAAACCTCAAACATACAAACAAAGAACGGACAGACAAAACCCTGAAACAAATGGTAAAACTAATCAGACACAAACACAAATAAAGTCACATACTCACATTCACAAAAAGAAAAGACAAAGGGAAAAAAAGAAGAATGAAAAGAGGAACTAATAAGAGAGTATTCAGACCAATAAGCAAACCCATAAATGAAAACAAACACTGAAAACTAGTAAAATACAAAAACCAAAGACATGGAAAAAATACAATATAGTGAAAAAGTACTGTAGACATAGGAAAAAATAAAATTTAAAAATAAAAGCATAAAAAAGAACAGGTAATTAGAAAATAAAAATTAAAGGAATAATAATAATAAAAGCAATAGAACATAGCAGAAAAAATGACAAAAATATAGAGATAGTGTTAATAAGAAAAAATATTTTCTCTGGACTCAGTTGTGAGTGTCCTCTCCCCCACAGTGAAGTCCAGCCAATCTGCCTACTCAGGAAGTCCTCCGATACTACTAGGAAGTTCTCTGGACCTGCCTAGGGCACTGTGAGGTCAGCTCAGACTTGGATCTGGCCTTACTCTAGCTTGTATTTGCTTCCAGAGCCCACCATTGCCCCCAAAGTCCATAGTCTCAAACAACTGGGGGAATTTCATTCCAACTGGGTGAATTTGCTGTGGTTGCACAAGCAAATTTCCTTCCTCTTTAGGCACACAATCCCTGGTGTGCTCCATTTTGGTTTTGGCCTTGCCTGTGTTTGTAGGCTACCCTCTGGCATCTGTTTCCCACCCAGACAAGGGGAAAGAGAAAGAAGCAGCTGTTTAGGGCTCCCTTGCTCAGTGTGGCCAGGGAGAGGGAGGGATACGGCAGTCAGAGTTGTGATGTGTGGGGACTGCCTGCAGCAGCAGAGGCCTGTGGGTAGTTGCTATAGCCTGAGGTGAGCCGTGCACTCTCCTAGGGGAATTGCCCTGGGTCCCTCAATAGTGCTAGTGTGCACAGGCTCCCAGAATGGTGTCCGCAGTGACCTGCACCTGCTTACAGCTTGGCGGGATTCCACACACTCACCTCTGGGGTCATAGACTACAGTCTTGTCTCTGCACCACCCCCATCCCTCACTAGCCTCTGGCACACAAGCTGGCCTTGGCAGCAGCCGGACAGCATTCCTGCCTCTGTGGTCACAGACTGTAGCCATGGCTCATCTCATCTGTGGCACTTGCAAAGGCTGCATCATGCTGTCTGTGAGCTTGTGCAGTTAGAGCTTCCCTGCAAAAATGATCTCTTGCCTCCCTGGGAGGCCCAGGTTTTTCTGTGGACTTCCTCAGCTGTATCATACTAGCCCCCTCGGGTTGTCTTCATGGCAGTCACTCCCAGTCCTCTCCCTGGGATCAGATATCCAAAGCCTGAGCCTTAGTTCCCAGCCCCTACGTGCCCTGGAAGGCATGCAGACAAGTGTCTCAGGATTGGCAGTGATAGTTAGCTTCCATCCCTGTGTAGAAGTCTCTCAGTATTGCCTTCCACACACCTGTTGCTGCACTCTCCTCTGAGGTTCCAAGATTCCCCCTGCTCCCCCCCATGAGCGGTTTTCCTGGTGTGTGGAAACTTTCCCACAGCTTCCCTTCTTCACAGCTCCCTCCCAGAGGTGTGGGTTCCAAGCCAAATCCTTTGTATCTCTCTTTTTTTCTTATTCCTTTTCCCTACCCCATTATGTAGAGATTAGCTTGCCTTTTTGGACGGTCTTCTGCCACTGTTCAATAGGTGTTCTGTAGGAGTTGTTCCACATGCAGATGTATTTTTGATGTGTTTGTGGGGAGAGAAGTGATCTCTACATCTTACTCCTCCGCCATCTTGAAGACCTCCTTCATTTCCTCTTAATTGTATTTCTGAAATCCAGACAATGAAAATTAAAGCTTTTTTTTTCAGTCGCAGAAATTGTGTAGCTATTGACTTGCTTAACAGTTTGCATTGTTTACTCTGACAGATGATTTTGTCCCAAGCAGTGCTGTGCTATTAGTAATACTTTATGGTGAGACCATCTTCTGTGGAAATGGAGGAAACTTTATAGCATTTTCCAGTGCATCAGGAGTGAAGTCATTGGTTTCAGTTAATGATTTCTGAGAGTTGAAGTGTGTGTGTAGCAGTGTGAAATCTGTGGGCATATGTGCCTTCACTGAAATGGTGTGGTTTTTTTTTTTTAAGTCATTGTTATACTAGTTCAGTGCTTTCCTGGAAATGTCAGTCACTGAGAGAAGTAATAGCTTTGCTGTCTGGGTCATCTGAAGGTGAGAGTAGCAAATGATTATGATATTAACTATTATTATTAACTGCATTTGGTGCTATTTATTGAATATTTAATAGAGCTTTAAGGATTGTGATTGCAAAAATTATCTCAAGCTATAGGTAGCTCAATGGTAAAGAATCTGCCTGCCAATGCAGGGGATGCAAGAGACCTGGGTTCAGTTCCTGAGTCAGGAAGATGCCCTGGAGTAGGAAATGGCAACCCACTCTAGTATTTCTTGCCCAGAAAATCCATGGACA
Source organism: Capricornis sumatraensis (assembly GCF_032405125.1). Lineage (NCBI taxonomy): Eukaryota > Metazoa > Chordata > Mammalia > Artiodactyla > Bovidae > Capricornis > Capricornis sumatraensis. Next base: position 107,047,672 of record NC_091069.1, read on the forward strand.
GAAGAACCTGGAGGGCTATAGTCCATAGGGTCTCAAAAAGTCAGACATGACTGAGCACACACACATGCATCCTCATTTTACCCAGGGAAGAGTGAGGTTCATGGAAATTAAGTAACTTCAAAATTAAAAATAGGAACCAAGGTGCTAATTGCCACAGCATCCTACCTCTTTCATTTATTTTTTTTTCTTTCAGCTAGATAATACTAGAAGCAATGTTACATATTTAAACTAGATAGAATGTCAAGTTATATTCAGCTTGGATTTTTTAAAAACCATCAGTTTTCAGGGCCTCAGTGTATAGGCTCTGTGTATTGCAGGACATCTTGTATGTTTAGTTGGATGTAGGAAACCTTGCTTTTAGGGAGAGGATTTACAATCACTTTGATTAAGTCAGCTGACCACCCTGAATGATGTTCACACTACTGCTGTTACATAATAAGTATATTCTAATCCGTGCCATGAGTAAGGTCGGTGAGACATGTTTCCTCTCTAATGTTTGATTAGGAAAGAGACATTTACACTTGAGTGACATTTTTGTTCCTTCATAGTCAACTGACAATTCAGTTGTTAAGGTGAATAAAAATGAACTTCTAGGTTAAATACTTCTTAAAAATCACAGAAGTCCATCTACTCTTCTCTGCCTGAGTTTGATCCACCTGACGGGATCTTCCAAGGTTGTGCCTTCCCACCTCATCCCTCTTGTCAGTACACCACTGACCAACTCACCTGTCCAGTAATTGTGTCTGCTTAATAGTTAAGCAACTTCCTTCTAAACCCTGAATTCAGCCCCTGTTCTATCCAGATTGTCTTAAGGTATCTTGTTGAGAAAATGATGGGTTGAATGTTGGTAATTTAAGTGTTTGAATTCAGATGTCACGTCTTGGAAGAATTGTGCTAATCAGTACCACGTTTGTATGCTCAATAACATATTTGATATTCATTCTTTGGAATCATAATTCTTACTCTTGTCCTCATGTGAATATCCTCTACTTCCCAACTATACACTGTGCTAGTAATGCCACCAAGGAGAACTCATATGATGTTTTCTCTCCAACTGACTTCTTAATATTTGGATAAACAGAGCTTGACCAACCACATCCTCTATAAAATTAATCAGAAACAGGAATTACACTATATCCAGTTCCCTATCTTTATTTGTGGGATTAAATCAAGTACTACAAAATAGTATACTACTACTACTACTACTACTAAGTCACTTCAGTCGTGTCCGACTCTGTGCGACCCCATAGATGGCAGCCCACCAGGCTCCGCCGTTCCTGGGATTCTCCAGACAAGAATACTAGAGTGGGTTGCCATTTCCTTCTCCATTGCATGAAAGTTAAAAGTCAAAGTGAAATCGCTCAGTCGTCTCTGACTCTTAGTGACCCCATGGACTGTAAGCCACCAGGCTCCTCCATCTATGGGATTTTCCAGGCAAGAGTACTGGAGTGGGGTGCTATTGCCTTCTCCAACAAAATAGTATACACATTATTTTATCTGGAGCCAACAAAAAGGCTTAAGGAAAGTCATTGTAAAAGCTTTTCCCCCAACTTGATAGCTTTGTTTCCTTTAATTCTGAGAATGTATGTTATTTGTATTATGTTACTATTGGTAGAATATTATTGTGGTAAAATAAAGGCAAAGACTCACAAGAAATTTTGAGAAGTTGGGCTATTCAACTAATACCAAATTATGAAGTGTACCTTTTCTTCATACCCTATGAAATGTCTCTTTATCCATCTTCAATATGATAACTGGAGCTTAGAGTGAGTTGGTATGGCCTCATTAGGAATATATTAATATCAGCATCTCTAAATGACCTCTAGTCATTGGAAAGATATTCTCCATTGTCCCAGGCTCAACATGAATTTCCCCTGCCCTTATATCTAACTTCTTTGTCTATTCTATTGAACAGTAACAGCTTTACTCCTGACAAAGCTGAACCATCACATCCCTTTTCCTGGTCATGAAGTTCAAAATGGTATTCCTCACCGTCCTGAAAGTCAGGTGTTACTTTGCTCTGACTATGAGAAGTGGAAGACTAGTGAAACCAGATAATAGCATCTTCACAGTGAAACATGCTTTGCTCTAACTTGTCACCAAGTCAGGAACCCCATCACACCTACTGGCTCAGAACTAGGTGTGAGGAGATTCCCTTCCATGTATTGAAAACTCTGACTGTTATTTGTTGTTCTTTGTTGTTGTTGTTGTTGCAAATAATATGTGTTCACTGAGAAGAAATGTATAAAAGCCCAAGGTCATGGCAGTTTGGACATTTTTACTTTCTCTTGAGCTCTTACAAAATTTTCAAACCATCTCAGTGAATAAGAATTATTTTCATCCATATATGTATCCACATGTGCAATTCTTTTAATGTTGTTTTAAGTTTTTACTTCCTGTTTCTTTTTAAACTTGTTTCCTCATTAATAAAACAAGCTTGTTAGAATAACAAATAAAATCCTGGGTTGATGTGACTTCAGTGGTGAATTTCACTTTTTAAAGAAGAAATAATACCAGTCCTACATAATCTTTTTCAAAAAATAGAGGAGAAAGGAATACATTCTACTTATTATGAGACTAAAATTTCCCTAGTACCAGTTGCAGACAGAGTCACTAGGAAATTGTAGCTGTGTCCCGGATAGAAAATTAGTGGGACATTCCTTAACAAAATATTTCCAAATTTAAGCTCGTGATACATAAAAGGGAATGCAACGTTGGTTTTGAACATTTGAAAATTAAAGCATAGGGGAGAAAAGAAGGATATGATCATCTTAACAGATGCAGAGAAAGCCTTTGACAAAATTTAGTGCTCTTTCATAGTAAAACATCTTGGCAAACTAGGAAGAGAACAGCCTCACACCGGTAGGTGATACCTATGAAGAACGTACAGCTGACATCAAATTGAATAGTGAAAGATGGAATGTCTTGAACCCAAGAATAGGAACAGGCAGGGTTGCTTACTTTACCTGTTGAGGGAGTATCTCACATGCTGCATTGTTTTTATACATACTATCCTAGTCAATACTACCCTGGAGGTTCTAGCCATTGGACTAAGACAAGAAGAAGAAATAAAAGACATAAAGATTAGAGAGAAGAAAAGCATTCTCTGTGCAAATGACATGATTGTTTATGTCAAAAATTCCAATGATGGTACTAAACAGCAATTACCCATAAACTATGAATTTATTTCTTTATTTATTTTGGTTTCTTTTATTTTACTTATTTTAATTTGAGGCTAATTACTTTACAATATTGTAGTGGATTTTTTTTTTAATTTTTATTTTTACTTTAGTTTACTTTACAATACTGTATTGGTTTTGCCATACATTGACATGAATCCGCCATGGGTGTAAATGAGTTCCAAATCCTGAAGCCCCTCCCACCTCTCTCCTCATATCATCTCTCTGGATCATCCCCGTGCACCAGCCCTAAGCATCCTGTATCCTGTATCAAACATAGTCTGGTGATTCGTTTCTTATGTGATAGTATACATGTCTCAATGCCATTCTCCCAAAACATCCAACCCTTTCCCTCTCCCTCAGAGTCCAAAAGTTCATTCTACACATCTGTGTCTCTTTTGCTGTCTTGCATACAGGGGAATCATCACCATATTTCTAAATTCCATATATATGTGTTAGTATACTGTATTGGTGTTTTTTCTTTCTGGCTTACTTCACTCTGTGTAATCGGCTCCAGTTTCATCCACCACATTAAAACTGATTCAAATGTATTCTTTTTAATGGCTGACTAATACTCCATTGTGTATATGTACCACAGATTTCTTATCCATTCATCTGCTGATGGACATCTAGGTTGTTTCCATGTCCTGGCTATTATAAACAATGCTGCAATGAACATTGGGGTACACGTGTCTCTCTCAATTCTGGTTTCTTCAATGTGTATGCCCAGCAGTGGGATTGCTGGGTCATAAGGCAGTTCTATTTGAAATTTTTTAAGGAATCTCCACACTGTTCTCCATAGTAGCTGTACTAGTTTGCATTCCCACCAACAGTGTAAGAGGGTTCCCTTTTCTCCACACCCTCTCCAGCATTTGTTGCTTGTAGACTTTTAGATCACAGCCATTCTGACTGGTGTGGAATGGTACCTCACTGTGGTTTTGATTTGCATTTCTCTGATAATAAGTGATGTTGAGCATCTTTTCATGTGTTTGTTAGCCATCCGTATGTCTTCTTTGGAGAAATGTCTGTTTAGTTCTTTGGCCCATTTTTTGATTGGGTCATATATTTTTCTGGAATTGAGCTGCATAAGTTGCTTGTATATTTTTGAGATTAGTTGTTTGTCAGTTGCTTCATTTGCTATTATTTTCTCCCATTCAGAAGGCTGTCTTTTCACCTTGCTTATAGTTTCCTTTGTTGTGCAGAAGCTTTGAATTTTAATTAGATCCCATTTGTTTATTTTTGCTTTTATTTCCAGTATTCTGGGGGTGGATCGTAGAGGATCCGGCTGTGATTTATGTCGGAGAGTGTTTTGCCTATGTTCTCCTCTAGGAGTTTTATAGTTTCTGGTCTTATATTTAGATCTTTAATCCACTTTGAGTTTATTTTTGTGTGTGGTGTTAGAAAGTGATCTAGTTTCATTCTTTTACAGTTAGTTGACCAGTTTTCCCACCACAACTTGTTAAAGAGATTGTCTTTACTCCATTGTATATTCTTGCCACCTTTGTCAAAGATAAGGTGTCCGTAGGTGCGTGGATTTGTCTCCGGGCTTTCTATTTTGTTCCACTGATCTATATTTCTGTCTTTCTGCCAGTGTCATACTGTCTTGATGACTGTGGCTTTGTAGTAGAGCCTGAAGTCAGGCAAGTTGATTCCTCCAGTTGCATTCTTCTTTCTCAAGATTGCTTCGGCTATTCGAGGTTTTTTGTATTTCCATACAAATTGTGAAATTATTTGTTCTGGCTCTGTGAAAAATACCGCTGGTAGCTTGATAGGGATTGCATTGAATCTGTACATTGCTTTGGGTAGTATACTCATTTTCACTATATTGATTCTTCCGATCCATGAACATGGTATATTTCTCCATCTATTAGTGTCCTGTTTGATGTCTTTCATCATTGTTTTATAGTTTTCTATATATAGGTCTTTAGTTTCCTTAGGTATATATATTCCTAAGTATTTTATTCTTTTCGTTGCAATGGCGAATGGAATTTTTTCCTTAATTTCTTTTTCTACTTTCTCATTATTAGTGTACAGGAATGCAAGGGATTTCTGTGTGTTGATTTTATATCCTGCAACTTTACTATATTCATTTATCAGCTCTAGTAATTTTCTGGTGGAGTCTTTAGGGTTTTCTATGTAGAGGATCATTTATCCTACTCAAACTCTTCCAGAAAATTGCAGAGGAAGGTATACTTTCAAACTCATTCTATGAGGCCACCATCACCCTAAAAACCAAAACCCAACAAAGGTACCACAAAACAAGAAAACTACAGGGCAATATCACTGATGAACATAGATGCGAAAATCCTCAACAAAATTCTAGCAATCAGAATCCAACACACATTAAAATGATCATACACCATGACCAAGTGGGCTTTATCCCAGGGATGCAAGGATTCTTCAATATCCGCAAATCAATCAATGTAATTCACCACATTAACAAATTGAAGAATAAAAGCCATATGATTATCTCAACAGATGCAGAAAAGGCCTTTGACAAAATTCAACATCCATTTATGATAAAAACTCTCCAGAAAGCAGGAATAGAAGGAACATACCTCAACATAATAAAAGCTATATATGACAAACTCACAGTAAACATTATCCTCAATGGTGAAAAATTGAAAGCATTTCCCGTAAAGTCAGGAACAAGACAAGGGTGCCCACTTTCACCACTACTATTCAACATAGTTCTGGAAGTTTTAGCCACAGCAATCAGAGCAAAAAAGAAATAAAAGGAATCCAAATTGGAAAAGAAGTAAACTCTCACTGTTTGCAGATGACATGATCCTCTACATAGAAAACCCTAAAGACTCCACCAGAAAATTACTAGAGCTGATCAATGAATACAGTAAAGTGGTAGGATATAAAATCAACACACAGAAATCCCTTGCATTCCTATAGACTAATAATGAGAAAATAGAGAAATTAAGGAAACAATTCATTCACCATTGCAATGAAAAGAGTAAAATACTTAGGAAAATATCTACCTAAAGAAACTAAAGATCTATATATAGAAAACTATAAAACACTGGTGAAAGAAATCAAAGAGGACACTAATAGATGGAGAAATATACCATGTTCATGGATCGGAAGAATCAATATAGTGAAAATGACTATACAACCCAAAGCAACGTACAGATTCAATGCAATCCCTACCAAGCTACCAGTGGTATTTTTCACAGAGCTAGAACAAATAATTTCGCAATTTGTATGGAAATACAAAGAATCTCGAATAGCCAAAGCAATCTCGAGAAAGAAGAATGGAACTAGAGGAATCAACTTGCCTGACTTCAGGCTCTACTACCAAGCCACATTCATCAAGACAGTACGGCACTGGCACAAAGACAGAAATATAGATCAATGGAACAAAATAGAAAGCCCAGAGATAAATCCACGCACCTATGGACACCTTATCTTTGACAAGTTCAGTTCAGTCGCTCAGTCATGTCCAACTCTTTGCGACCCCATGTATCGCAGCACACCAGGCCTCCCTGTCCATCACCAACTCCCGGAATTCACTCAGACTCACGTCCATCGAGTCAGTGATGCCATCCAGCCATCTCATCCTCTGTCGTCCCCTTCTCCTCCTGCCCCCAATCCCTCCCAGAATCAGAATCTTTTCCAATGAGTCAACTCTTCTCTTGAGGTGACCAAAGTACTGGATGATGCTTTAGCATCATTCCTTCTGAAGAAATCCCCGGGCTGATCTCCTTTAGAATGGACTGGTTGAATCTCCTTGCAGTCCAAGGGACTCTCAAGAGTCTTCTCTGACACCACAGTTCAAAAGCATCAATTCTTTGCCACTCAGCCTTCTTCACAATCCAACTCTCATATCCATACATGACCACTGGAAAAACCATAGCCTTGACTAGATGGACCTTATTCCGCAAAGTAATGTCTCTGCTTTTGAATATGCTATCTAGGTTGGTCATAACTTTTCTTCCAAGAAGTAAGCATCTTTTAATTTCATGGCTGCAATTACCATCTGCAGTGATTTTGGAGCCCAAAAGAATAAGGTCTGACACTGTTTCCACTGTTTCCCCATCTATTTCCCATGAAGTGATGGGACCGGATGCCATGATCTTCGTTTTCTGAGTACAGTTTGTTGAGTACAGTTACTTATATTTTATAACTGTAAGTTTGTACTTTTTCACTATCTTCACCCATTTCATCTACCTTTCACTCCCCACCACTGGTAATTATTGATATATTCTCTGTGAGCTTTTTGAAAAAAAAATTTGACATATAATTTAGATGATATTGTATTTTTCTTTCTCTGTCTGACTTATCTCAGATAACATAATGGTCCATCCATTTGTCTCAAATGGCAAAATTTTATTCTTTTTTTCTAATGGCTGAAAGTTTCATTGTATATATAGACCACATTTTCTTTATCTGTTCATCTGTTAATGTGCATTTAGAATGTTCCCATATCTTGGCTGTTGGCTGTTGTAAAAGTGCTGCTATGAACATGAGAGCACAAATATCCTCTTGAATCTTGCTGTTAAAGTGCTTCACTCAATATGTCAGCAAATTTGGGAGACTCAATAGTGGCCACAGGACTAGAAAAGGTCAGTTTTCATTTCAATCCCAGGGAAGGGCAATGCCAAATAATATTCAAACTACCATACAGTTGTACTCATTTCATATGATAGCAATGTTTTACTCAAAATCCTTCAAGCTAAACTCAACAGTTTGTGAACCAAGAACGTCCAGGCATATAATTCAGCTTTCAAAGAGGCAGAGGAACTATAGATCAAATTGTCGTTGGATCATGAAGAAAGCAAGGGTGTTACAGATAAACATCTGCTTCTACTTCATTGACTAGTTGAAAGCCTTTGACTCACTCTGTGGATCACAACAAACTGTGGAAAATTATGAAAGAGATGGGAATACCCAGATCATCTTACCTGTCTCCTAAGAAACCTGTGTAGGGGTCAAGAGGCAACAGTTAAAACTGGACATGCAATACCTTACTGGTTCCAAATTGGGAAAGGAGTAGGACAAGGCTGTATATTGTCACCCTGCTAACTTAACTTATATGCAGGGTATATCATGTGACGTGTCAGGCTGGATGAATCACAACCTGGAATCAAGATTGCTGAGACAAATATCAACAACCTTAGATATGCAGATAATTCCACTCTAATGGCAGAACGTAAAGAGGAACTAAAGAGCCTCTTGATGAGGGTGAAAGAAGAAAGTAAAAATGCTGGTTTGAAACTCAAAAACATAAAGAAACTAAGATCATGGTATTTGGTCCCATCACTTCATGGCAAATAAATGGGAAAAAATAAAAACAGTGGCATATTTTCTTTTCTTGGTCTCCAAATCACTGGATGGGGACTGCTGCCACAAAATTTTGAAATGCCTGCTCCTGGGGAGAAAAACTATGATAAACCTAGACAGCATATTAAATCAGAGATATAGCTTTGCCAACAAATGTCCATATGATCAAAGCTATGTTTTTTCCAGTAGTCATGTATGAATGTGAGTGTTGGACCATAAAGAAGACTAAGAATTGATGTTTTCAAATAGTGGTGCTGGAGAAGACTCTTTAGAGCCCTTTGGACAGCAACGAGTTCAAACCAGTCAATCCTAAGGAAATCACCCCTAAATATTCTTTGGAAGGAATAATGCTGAAGCAGAAACTCCAATACTTTGGCCACCATGATGCAAAGAACCGACTTATTGAAAAAGATCCTGATTATGAGAAAGATTGAGTGCAGGAGGAGAAAGGGGTGACAGAGCATTAGATGGTTGGATGCCATCACCAATTCAATGGACATGAGTTTAAGCAAACTCCAGGAGATGGCAAAGGACAGGGAAGACTGGCATGCTGCAGTCCTTGGGAGTACAAAGAATCGGACATGATTTAGCAACTAAACAGCAACAACAATTCATTTTCTTCTAATATTCAGAAGTGCAATTGATAGATCACATGGCTGCTCTGTTTTTAAAATTTTTGAGGAGCCTCCATACTGTTCTCCATAGTGGCTGCACCAATTTACATTCCCACCAGCAGTGTAGGAGGTTCCCTTTTCTCCACAGCCTCTCCATCACTTATCTCTTGTAGGTCTTGATGATCACCATTTTTAGAGGCTTTATGTGATATCCCATTGTGGTTTTTATTTGAATATCTCTGATGATTAGTGACGCTGAGCCCCTTCTTATATACCTTGGGCTACAGATGTCTTCTTTGGAGAAATGTGTATTTAGTTCTGTGCCCATTTTAAAAATTGGATTTTTTGTTTTTAAGTTGTATGAGTTCTTTATAAATTTTGGACATGAACCCCTTATCTGATACATGGTTTGCAGATTTTTTTTCCTGTAGGTTGCCTTTGTGATTTTGCTGTGCAATAGCTTTTAAGTTTGATGTAGTCTCACTGGTTGATTCCCCCCGCCCCTCCCCCCCTTTTTTTGTGCTTTTTGTTTCATGTCTATAAAATCATTGCCAAGGCAAGTAATGAGGAGCTTCTTCTCTATGTTTTCTTCTAACAGTTCTGTGGTTTCAGGTCTTATATTTAAGTCTTTAACCCATTTTGAATTAATGTTTCTGAGTGGCATATGGTAGGGATCTGGTTTTATCTTCTGAATGTGTTTATTCAGTTTTTCCAACACCATTTGTTCAAGAGACTATCCTTTCCCCACTACTTGTTCCTAGCCTCCTTACAAAAATGTTAATAAACTGTATATGTAGAAGTTTAATTCTGGATTCTCTATTTGATTCTGTTGGTCTATTTCTATGCCACTATCATGAAAGTATTTTTAACAGCTTCTTTAGAGGTGTATTCTGTGTTTGTGGCTGGAGAAAACAATTGATTTTCATGTTGATTTGATTTTCATATGTTGATTTTGTATGCAGCAACCATACAGAATTTATTATTTCTAATTGTTTATCTGCCCTATTTGAACTTTTTATGCATACAATCATGTCATCACGAATAACGGCAGTTTTATTTCTTCTCCAAACTTTTGTCTTGTTTGTTCAACAACTTCTAGACTGAATAGGAATACTTGTTAAATGGGTGGATTGGTGATAATGTCATTGTTTCTTCATTTCCAAACTAGCAAGGATAAACATTTCACCCTTTTAGCAGATTAAGCAAGTTCTCTTGTATAGTCAGCCCTCCAATCCATGGGTTTTGCATCCACAGTTGGTTGAGTCTGTGGATCAAAAATACTTGGGAGGCAGATTAATGGATAAAGATGTTGTTGCACATATACACAGTGAAATAGTATTCAGCCATAAGAAGGAACATATTTGAGTCACTTATAATGAGGTGGATGAACCTAGAGCCTATTATACAACGTGAAGTAAGTCAGAAAGAGAAAAATATTGTATTCTAATGCCTATATACAAAATCTAGAAAAATAGTACTGAAGAATTTATTTACAGGGCAGCAATGGAGAAAAAGACATAGAGAATAGACCTATGAACATGGGGAGAGGGGAGGAGAGGCTGAGATGTATGGAAAGAGTAACATGGAAGCTTACATTACCATATGTAAAATAGATAGCCAATGGGAATTTGCTGTATGGCTCAGAAAATTCAAACAGGGGCTCTGTATTAACCTAGAGGGCTGGGAGGGGGAGCGAGATGGGAGGGAGGTTCAAAATGGAGGGTATATACGTATACCTATGTCTGATTCGTGTTGAGGTTTGACAGAAAACAACAAAATTCTGTAAAGCAATTATCCTTCAATAAAAAAATAAATGAAAAAAAATACTTCAGAAAGCAAATTCCAGAAGTTTCCAAGAAGCAAATCTTGAATTTATTGAATGCTAGTGAAGATTTACATAACATTTAAATTGTATTTACAACTGTTTGCATAGCATTCTTATCGTATTAGGCATTTCAAGTAATCTAGAAATTTACTGCATGTGGGAGGCTGTGCATAGTTTATAACCTGCACCGTTTTATAAAAGGGATGCAAGCATCCATGTATTTTGGTATCTGTGAGGGTCTTGGAACACAGGGCAACCGTATTCCTAGTTTCTTAAGAGTTTCTGTCATAAATGAGTGATACCTTTTATCAAATGCTTTTCTTATAATCTCTACCGAGAAAATTTTTTCTCCTTTATTTTATTAATATGAAATATTACATGGACTTAATTTGTAAATGTTAAGCCTATATTATCTCCCTTAGAATTAACTCAGATTGTGATATATCATTCTTTTAATGTTTCACAGAGTTCAGTTTGCTATTATTATGTTGTAGATTTTGTTCATCCATGTTCAGGAAGGTTCTCAGCCTGTATTTTTCTTTTCTCATAATGTCCTTTTTAGATTTTGCTACCTGGGTTTTGTTGGTCTAAAAAAATATTGATAAGTTGAGGAATGTTCTCTCTTTTTCCTGTTCTCTTTTAGAAGAGTTTGTATAAGATTAGTGCTGTTTCTTCCTCTAATATTTAGGCAGAATTTGTCCATCTAGCCACCTGAGTCTGAAATGTTCTTTTATGAGACAGTTTAAAATTTTTAGTTTAATTTCAGTTATGGAACTATTCATGTTCTGTTGTATTATTGAATTTTAGTAAGTTTCACTTTTAAAATAATTTATTTCATCTGATATTTTTAAATGTTTGGTATAATGTTCTTTTAACATTTACTTGCCAGTTTTTAATGGCTGCTTCATTTCTCACATTTGTTAATTGTATTTTTCCATGATAGTTCTTGTCAGAGGTTATTGATGTTATTAGTTTTCCTTTTTAGAACACTTCTTTTGAGGTCATTTTATTAGTACTTTTATCTATTTCCTTCCTTCTCTCTTTGAACTACCTTGCTGGGCAATTTTCCCCTCCAAATTCTTGAGAATTTTTTAACTTGGATGTTTAACTTGTTAATTTTTCAAACTTTTATCACTTTAATATATGTATTAAAACCTAAAAACTGTTAATTCAGTTAGCATTCTTATTACTAATGCTTCATCAGATTTTTTTTATTTCATTTTCCCCCTGGTGGTTTAAAAATGATATACTCCTACCATTATTTTTGTGATGATTAAAAAAAAATGTGCTTTAGCTTTATTTTGTTACTTTGACTTGATTCCAGGAAAATTCACAAATAGAAATAAACAATATACTAGATAAAATAGTCAAAGCATTGGCAATGAAAATTTTAACTGAATTAGGGGAAAGAATAGATGAATGCAGTGAGATTTTTAACAAGGAGCTAGAAAATATAAAAAATACCTAATCAGAAACAAAGAATTCAACAAGTAAAATTGAAGGGAAAAAAAAAGCAAACACAGTAGAAGAAATGGAACGGCAGACTAGATGATACAGAAGAATGCATAAATTATCTGGAAAGTAAAATAATGAAAATCAATCATGATAGCAATAAAGAAAAGGAAATTCTAAAAATGAAAACAGTTTAAGAGATTTCTAGGATAACATTAAAAATACTAATATTCACATTGTATGGGTTACAGAGGAGGAGAGAGAGAAAAGGACATCAAAATGTATTTGAGAAAATTATGCTGTAAACCTCCTGAATCTGAACAAGGAAACATATCCAGGTACAGGAAGAGCAGAAGGTTCCAGAAGCAATGAATCCAAGCAGACCCACAATAAGACATATCATAATTAAAGTAGGAAAAGTTAAAGAGAGAATTCTAACAGCAACAAGAATAAAACAAGGAAGCACATATAAGGGAATCCCTGTAAGACTGTCAACTGATTTGTCTGCAGAAACATTGCAGGCCAGAAGGAAGTGGCATGATGTTTTCGAAGTGTTAAAAGGGAAAAACCTAGACTCTAGGATACTCTACCCAGAAAAATTATCATGAAGCAGAGATAAAGAATTACTTTGACAGGCAAAAACTAAATAATTTATTAATATTAAACCTACCCAAAAAAGAGTCTTCTCTAAGTGTAAAAGAAGTAAGAATTTATAGAAAGGGAAAATCCAACTACAAAAGGCCAACATAAAATAAGAACTGAGGATTAAGTGCTTAAACCAAGTATGAAAATAAAAGGCAAAAGAATGCTAAAATCAACTGTAACTGCAATAAATAGTGATGAGATAAACGTGAAGATCACCAAGATGACATCTAAAACAAAAACAGTAAGGGAGGGGAACAAAAAATGTAGATCTTTCAGAGTGTGTTTGAACTTACATGACTATCAATTTAAAACAAATAGTTACAGTTACAGGAAAATGCATATGAACACATGAAAAGCACAAATCAAAGGCCTATAATAGATACACTAAAAAGAGAAAGAAATACAAGCATGCTACTGAAGAAAACTATCAAACGACAGCAAGAGGTGAACTGTAGGTGTAAAGAAATGGATGTGTGCCATACTTTGTGACACTTTTTTACTTTTTTTTTTTGGCCCTAAGTCAAACTTTTTATGTTTGGCAGGAGAATGCACTTGCTGGAATGTCTAGATACACTCAAATATAGGCCTTTTGGCATTTTCAGACACTTGAGCTGGAGCAGTGCTGAGAGCAGAGAGGGAAGTGCCCACACTAAAATTATTGCCACATGTAGGGCAGCACATGTCCACTCACTGACGCTCCTCTGAGCATCAGTGGGAAGGCGACCATGCCTCTCAGGGAGTAATTGAGACTCTGCTTTAACTATAGGCTGAAGGGGATGAGATTTTCCAGTACAACAGCACCTCCACAGAACCAAGCTCTCCTCTTTAAGTAGAAAAATTTCAGCGAAGCACTCTTAGACTGACTTGCTCCAGTTACTATCATTTTGTAGTGGGTGCTCTAAACTGTCAGTTACAACTCTGAGTTATTTGGGGGTTATTATGGTTAGGTAGCTAGAATAGGGAAAGGGGGTTCAAGATTTTGGTCAGAAGAAGCAGTGACTAGAAGGAAAAAAAAAAAAAGAAAAGGGGAAGCCATGGCCCTGAGTGGGAACCTCTGGCAGAAAAGGCACCCAACAGGCTCCCTTCCCTGAAAACATACGGTCTCCCCTGATTGGTTTTGGGTGTATGTATGTACCTTCCCCTATTTGCATAGAATGTAACCAGTCAGGCCCCAGGAACCTGCTCAGGGGAAGGAACAAGGGAAGAGAGAAGCCAAAATGACAGGGCCACTCCTGCGGGGACTGTTCTACTCTCAGGCCTACGGAGTGTACTGCTTGTTGCTTGCCCAATACATCCTGCCTGCTTGAGATATAACTGGTGTGTTATTTCAACTCGTTGCCACAAGGAGACAAGAACTGAGGAAGAAGAACCAACCTGATATTATTTGTAAGCCAGTAAAAATTTAGGGAAAATCTGCTAAAGGAAACTTTCCTTTTTTTGAGAAAAATGGGTTTGTGGCCCATTTATGTTGCTTTTACATTGTGGTTTTTAATCTTCTGATCTTCCTAGGGTAGGAAGCTTCTGTTTGTTTTCTTTGATAGGAAGAAATGATCCAGTTCAACAAAAGCCAAAGCAGACTTTAAGAATTTAAGAAGTGGAGTAGTGTCAGGGAAGCATGTTCCTATTGTTACTCAGATATAGAACTATGGTTTAAGTCATTAAAAGACAATTTTTATTCAGCTTGACCCTTGAAGTTCCTTAATACTTATTGCGTGTCTGTTACATATACAAATATCAGGGGGAAAATAAGGGGTGATAGGGTATGGTTGGTGACTAGGGGCAAGGAGCTTACATATCCTGCTTGGGAAGATAACATACATTTCTGAAATGTTTAACAGAAACAAAATAGAGAAAATGACAAACATGGCTGGTTGAGAAATCCCACAGGGAAGTTTTAATTGAATTTAGTATGGTGACAGATGGCACAAATGCTCAGGGAACTTTGCTGACTACAGTTTGCTCAACTAGCTTCTTTTAGTAAAGCAAAGATTTTGTGTTCATTCTGTGGTGGTGTTGTGTACATATATAACAATTTTTCCTTCCTCTAAACAGGATTTTTTAAAATACAGGAAATGTGTGGTTATTATCATCAAACACAGATTAAAAAGTTAAGTGCCAAAAGACAAACTTTTCCATTTTTTTAAAACAAAGGACTATTCTAAATAAATTCTATTTCAGCACAATGAAATTGTTGAAAACTGTTACATCACAAAAGAAAAAAAATAATGTTTAGGATTTTGTTTTGTTTGTTTTAATGGTTAGTATTTGGGAATGAAATTATTGTTACCCTTATAGCTATTTTTTAAGTCTAATTTATTTTACTCTTCTATGAAATTTATACGGTTTCGTGTAGTTGAATATTAGTTTTCAAATGATACTGTCAAGTTTTTTAGGGCAAGGACTAAACACATTTATTCTTTACAGAACACTTTACAATTCTGAAACTCAAGAATGTTCTTGAAGATGTCTGGTTATTCATGTGTTTCCAGACAGCAATGGCTGCCACCTGCCTGATCCTTTTAATTTTTTTAATTTTTTAATTGAAGAATAATTGCTTTAGAGAATGTTGTGGTTTTCTGTCATACATCAATAAGAACCAGCCATACGTACACCCATGTTCCCTCCCCCCTGGACCACACTCCCATCTCAGTTCCCTGAGTCATACAGAAAATTTCCATTGCCTATCCATTTTACATATGGTATTGTACATTTCTATGTTATTCTCTCCATACATCTCTCCTTCTCCCTCCTCTCCTCCCCCCATGCCCATAGCTCTGTTCTCTGATTTTCGATCACTGTGCTGAAAATAAATTCATCAGTGCCATCTCTTAAGATTCCATATGTATGTGTCAGTATACAATATTTATATTTCTCTTGGTGACTTACTTCACTTTGTATAATAGACTCTAGGTTTGTCCACCTCAGTAGAATGGATTCAAATGCATTCCTCTTTATGGCTGAGTAGTATTCCACTATATGTATGTACTACAGCTTCTTTATCCAATCATCTGTCGATGGGCATCTAGGGTGCTTCCATTTTCTAGCTATTGTAAATAGTGCTCTAATGAACCTTGGGGTACATGTGTCTTTTTCAATTTTGGTTTGCTCAGGGCATATGCCTTGGAGTGGAGTTGTTGGGTCATATGGTGGTTTTATGCCTAGCTTTTCAAGGAATCTACATACAATATTCCATAGTGGCTGTATCAGTTTACATTCCCACCAGAAATGCAAGAGTGTTCCTTTTTTTTCACACCCTCTCCAGCATTTCTTGTTTGTAGACTTTTTGATGATGGCCATTCCGCCTGGTGTAATGTGGTATCTCATTGTAGTTTTGATTTTCATTTCTTCAATAATGAGTGATGTTCAGCATCTTCTCATGTGCATGTTAGCCATCTGTATGTCTTCTTTGAAGAGATGTCTCTTCAGGTCCCCTTCCCACTTTTTGACTGGGTTGTTTGCTTTTCTGGTATTGAGTTCTATGAGCTGTTTATATATTTTGGAAATTAATTATTTGTCAAATGTTTCATTTGCTATTATTTTCTCCCATTCTGAGGGTTCTCTTTTCACCTAGTTTGTAGTTTCCTTTGCTGTACAAAAGATTTTATGTTTAAAGTGAAAGTGAAGTCGCTCAGTAATATCCAATTCTTTGCGACCCATGGACTGCAGCCCACCAAGCTCCTACGTCCATGGAATTCTCCAGGCAAGAATACTGGAGTGGGTTGCCACTTCTTTCTCCAAATTTTTTTAGGACAGTCCTAAATCAAATCCCTTATTATTATACAGTGGAAGTGAGAAATAGATTTAAGGGCCTAGATTGGATAGATAGAGTGCCTGATGAACTATGGAATGAGGTTCATGACATTGTACAGGAGACAGGAATCAAGACCATCCCCATGGAAAAGAAATGCACAAAAGCAAAATGGCTGTCTAGGAAGGCCTTACAAATACCTGTGAAAAGAAGAGAGGTGAAAAACAAGGAGAAAAGGAAAGATATAAGCATCTGAGTGCAGAGTTCCAAACAATAGCAAGAGATAAGAAAGCCTTCTTCAGTGATCGATGCAAAGAAATAGAGGAAAACAACAAAATGGGAAAGACTAGAGATTTCTTCAAGAAAATTACAGATACAAAGGGAATATTTCATGCAAAGATGGGCTCAGTAAAGGACAGAAATGGTCTGGACCTAACAGAAGCAGAAGATATTAAGAAGAGGTGGCAAGAATACACAGACTGTACAAAAAATCTCTTCATGACCCAGATAATCACGATGATGTGATCACTCATCTAGAGCCAGACACCCTGAAATGTGAAGTCAAGGGGCCTGAAAAAGCATTGCTACAAACAAAGCTAGTGGAGGTGATGGAATTCCAGATGAGCTATTTCAAATCCTGAAAGATGATGCTGTGAAAGTGCTGCACTCAATATGCCAGCAAATTTGGAAAACTCAGCAGTGCCCACAGGACTGGAAAAGGTCAGTTTTCATTCCAATTCCAAAGAAAGCCAACGCCAAAGAATGCTCAAACTACCACATAATTGCACTCATATCACATGCTAGTAAAGTAATGCTCAAAATTCTCCAAGCCAGGCTTCAGTGATACGTAAACCGTGAAATTCCTGATGTTCAAGCTGGTTTTAGAAAAGGCAGAGGAACAAGAAATCAAATTGCCAACGTCCACTGGATCACAGAAAAAGCAAGAGAGTGCCAGAAAGACATCTATTTCTGCTTTATTGACTATGCCAAAGCCTTTCACTGTGTGGATCACAATAAACTGTGGAAAATTCTGAAAGAGATGGGAATACCAGACCACCTAACCTGCCTCTTGAGAAATCTGTATGCAGGTCAGGAAGCAACAGTTAGAACTGGACATGGAACAACAGACTGGTTCCAAATAGGAAAAGGAGTACGCCAAAGCTGTATATTGTCACTGTGCTTATTTAACTTATATGCAGAGTAGATCATGAGAAATGCTGGGCAAGATGAAGGACAAGCTGGAATTAAGATTGCTGGAAGCAATATCTATAACCTCAGATATGCAGATAACATCACCCTTATGGCAGAAAGTGAAGAACTAAAGAGCCTCTTGATGAAAGTGAAAGAGGAGAGTTAAAAAGTTGGCTTAAAGCTCAACATTCAGAAAACGAAGATCATGGCATCTGGTCCCATCACTTCATGGCAAATAGATGGGGAAATCTTAGGAAAATGAAACGAAACAAAACAGTGGCAGACTTTATTGTTTTGGGCTCCAAAATCACTGCAGATGGTGATTGCAGCCATGAAATTAAAAGATGCTTGCTCCTTGGAAGAAAAGCTATGACCAACCAAGACAACATATTAGAAAGCAGAAACATTACTTTGCCAACAAAAGTCCATCTAGTCAAAGCTATGGTTTTTCCAGTAGTCATGTATGGATGTGAGAGTTGGACAATAAAGAAAGCTGAGTGCCAAAGAATTGATGTTTTTGAACTGTGGTGTTGGAGAGGACTCTTGAGAGTCCCTTGGACTGCAGGGAGATCAAATCAATCCATCCTAAAGGAAATCAGTCCTGAATGTTCATTGGAACGACTGATGTTCAAGCTGAAACTCCAAACCTTTGGTCATCTGATGTGAAGAACTGACTTACTGGAAAAGACGCTGATGCTGGGAAAGATTAAAAGTGGGAGGAGAAGGGGACAACAGAGGATGAGATGATTGGATGGCATCACTGACTCAGTGGACATGAGTTTGAGTCAACTTTGGGAGTTCATGATGGACAGGGAGGCCTGGCATGCTGCAGTCCATGGGATCGCAAAGAGTCGACACAACTGAGCAACTGAACTGGACTTGCATGAAATGTTCCCTTGGTATCTCTAATTTTCTTGAAGATCTCTTGTCTTTTGTATTCTATTGTTTTCCTCTATTTCTTTGCGTTGATCACCAGGAAGGTTTTCTTATCTCTCCTTGCTTTTCTTTGGATCTCTGCATTCAGATGGATATATCTTTTTCTCTTTTGCCTTTCATGACTCTTCTTTTCTCAGTTGTTTGTAAGGCCTCCTCAAACAACTATTTTGCCTTTTTGCATTTCTTTTTCTTGGGGATGGTCTTGATCACTGTCTCTTGTACAAAGTCACATACGTCCATTGATAGTTCTTCAGGCACTCTGTCTATCAGATCTAATCCATTGAATCTGTTTGCCACTTCCACTGTGTAATCATAAGGGATTTGATGTAGGTCATATCTGAATGCTGTAGTGGTTTTCCCTAGTTTTTTCAATTTAAGTCTGAATTTGGCAATAAGGAGTTCATGATATGAGCCACAGTCATCTCCCGGTCTTTCCCCCTCACCCCCACCCCCCGCTGACTATATAGAGCTTCTCCATCTTCAGCTGCAAAAAATGTAATCAATCTGATTTCAGCATTGACCATCTAGTAATATCCAAGTGCAGAGTCGTCCCTCGTGTTGTTGAAAGAGGGTGTTTGCTATGACCAGTGTGTTCTCTTGGCAAAACTGTTAGCCTTTGCCCTCTTCATTTTGTACTCCAAGGCCAAAGTTACCTGTTACTCTAGGTATCTCTTGAGTTCCTATATTTGCATTCCAGTCCCCTATGATGAAAAAGACATCATTTTTTTTTTTCTTGGTGTTAGTTCTAAAAGGTCTTGTAGCTTACCATAGAACTGTTCAGCTTCTTCAGCATTAGTGTTTGGGGCATAGATATGGATTAATGTGATGCTGAAAGATTTGCCTTGGAAATGAACAGAGACCTTTCTGTCTTTTGTGAGACTGCACCTAAGTACCGCATTTTGGACTTTTTGTTGACTATGAGGGCTACTCCATTTCTTCCAAGGGATTCTTGTCTGCTGTAGTTGATATAATGGTCATCTGAATTAAATTAGCCCATTCCAGTCCATTTTAGTTTGATTCCTAAAATGTTGATACTCACTTGCCATGAACCTAACATTCCAGGTTCCTATGCAATAGTGTTCTTTAAAGCATTGAACTTTACTTCCATCACCAGTCACATCCACAACTGGGCATTGTGTCAACTTTAGCTCAGCCTTTTCGTTCTTTTGGAGTTATTTCTCCACTCTTCTAGCATATTGGGCACCTACCAACTTGGGGTGTTCATCTATCAGTGTCGTATCTTTTCAACTTTTCAAACTGCTCATGGGATTCTCAAGGCAAGAATATTGAAGTGGTTTGCCATTCCCTTCTCCAGTGGACTATGTTTTGTCAGAACTCGCCACCATGCCTTGTCGGTCCTGGTGGCCCTACATGACATGGCTCATAGTTTCACTGGGTTAGACAAGGCTGTAATCCAAGTAATCAGTTTGGTTAGGTTTCTGTAATTGTGGTTTCCATTCTTCCTGCCCTCTGATGGATCAGAGGCTTGTAGAAGCTTCCTGATGGGAGGGACTGGATGTGGGGGAATCTGGGTCTTGGTCTGATGGGCAGGGACATGCTCAATAAATCTTTAATCCAATTTTCTGTTGATGGGTGGGGCTTTGTTCCCTCCCTGTAGTTTGGCCTGAGGCCAAATGGTAGGGCTTATGCAGCAACCTCCTTCAAAAGGACATATGTGGGCACTGTTGTATTCAATGTTCCTGACCCCATGGCAGGTCAGTGTTGACTCATGCCTCTGCCCAAGACTCCTGGACACTAACAGACAAGTATGGCTCAGTCTCTTGTAGGGTCACTGCTTCTTTCTCCTGGGTCCCAGTGCATACAAGGTTCTGTTTGTGCTCTCCAAGAGTCTATTTCCCTAGTTCCCTGTAAGTTCTATAATCAAATCTCACGGGCCTTCAAAATCAAATTCCCTGGGGTTCTCAGTCCCTTTTCTGGATCTCCAGGTTAGGAAATCTGTTGCAGGCCCTAGAACTTTCACAACAGTGTGAGAGCTTCTTTGGGAAAATTGTTCTCCAGTTTGTAGGTTGTCTACTCAGTGGCTCTGTGGTGGGGCTCACACACCACACCTCCCAGGTGTGCTGAAGCCAGAGCCCCTGTTCCTGCAGCAGGCCACTGCTGACCTGTGCTTCTGCAGGAGACACTCAGACACTCAAAGGCAGGGACCCCAGTCTCGTTGTGGGGTCTCTGGATCCTGGTGCACACAAGGTTTTGTTTGAGCCCTCCAAACATTTCTGGCAGTTATGAGGTTTGATTCTAAACGTGATTTTGCCCCTCCTACTGTCTTGTTGGGGCTTCTCCTTTGCCTGTGGACATGGTGTATCTTAGTTTTTTTTTTGTGTGTGTGTGTGGGATTTCAAACAATTATGAACTGATAAAAAGAAACCAACTTTAAGTTAAAGGTAGAAATAAAGGAAATCAGTGAGGTGGGAGGAAAAATAGCTCAGAGTAACAGAAGGACCCGGAGAAGGACACACTGGTTTAGCCAGAGCCTGGGGGAGAGACAAGGACTGAATTAGATGGAGGGGAGTGTGATGTATATTCTATCAATATCAGGGCCCTTGGAGGTAGCCAACCGTGAGGAGGAACAAGCAAAGAGGGCTGAGAGCCAGGGCTGCCCGGGAACAGAATCCTAGGTCTCACTGCTGGGACCACAGAGTCGTACTCAGGAAAGGGCAGAGCACTGCTCATTAGCTATCCAGGCTCATAATTAGATACTGACCAACGCCAAGCTGGTGGCTCCCCTCATGGCTCAGACAGTAAAGAATCTGCCTGCAATGCAGGAGACCTGGGTTTGATCCCTGGATCAGGAAGATCCCCTGGAGAAGGGAATGGCAACCCACTCCAGTATTCTTGCCTAGAGAATTCCATGCACAGAGGAGCCTGGCGGGCTACAGTCCCTGGGGTCAAGAAGAGTTGGGCACGACTGAATGACTAACACACACAATGCCAAGCTAAGGTGAGAATTTCCAAATGCTTGTAATGAAACGTTCTTCACTAGAAGTAGTTACTATGGAAAACTCCATTCCTGAGTTTTCTGGACAGGACGCCCCTCCCTCGAAATCCAGGCTTCCCATATTGGAGCCTATGCTTTCTCAAAGGTATTAGCAGAAGGTGAGTTTTGACAATTTGCCCCAGGGACATATAGACCAAAGAGAAGTATCAATTGCACATTTCTTACAGCTGCTGTTGAGTCTCTTTCACAGAAACAGAAGCTAAAATAAAGACTCAGCCTTAAAATGTGTCACCAACCACCTGCAGCCATTGAGAAGCCAGGTAAAAATCCATGACAAGCTCTACCTCTTATAGATAAGGTGCCTGGATGGTGCTTCCAGGGAGACTGATGGGTTGATTAGTCGTCAGAGGTGCCACTATGACCACAGCTATAGTCATCGTTTCGGAGACAAACTACTCTCCAGAGTGCAAACACAGTTACACAAAACAGAGGCCCTGAGCAGCCATTTCTAAAGGCCAAGGATTTGGACTTCCCTGGTGGTTAAGAATCTGCCTGCAGGGGATATGGGTTCAATCGTGGTCCAAAAGGTCTCCACATGCTGTGGGGTAACTAAGTCCATGTGCCACAACTACTGAGCCCAAGTTCTACTGAAGCCTGCAAGTTCAAAAGCCCCTGATCTGCAACAAAAGAAGCCACTACAATGAGAAGCTCACACACCACAACTAGAGAGAAGCCCCCACTTGCCACAAATAGAAAAAAAGTGCTCACAAAGCAAAGAGCCAGCATAAACACAAATAAGTGAATAACATTTTAAAAATAATAACAATAAATACCAAGTTGTTAACATAGGAAGGGTCCTGTTAGAACCTGTGCATTTGCCTTAGACCATACTTGTGAGATGTCTGGGCTTCCCTCGTAGATCAGTTGGTAAAGAATCTGTCTGCAATGCAGGAAACCCTGGTTCAATTCTTGGGCCGGGAAGATCCACTGGGGAAGGAATAGTCTACTCACTCCAATATACTTGGGGTTTCCTTGTGGCTCCGCTGGTAAAGAATCCACCCACAATGCAGGAGACCTGGGTTCAATCCCTAGGGTGGGAAGATCCCCTGGAGAAGGGAAAAGCTACCCACTTCTGGCATGCAGAATTCCATGGACTGTATAGGCCATGGGGTCACAAAGAATTGAACACAACTGAGCGACTTTCACTTCACCTTCATACTTGGGAGATGCTAACATGTTTGTGTCCATAGACTGTAAAGATTCTAAAACACCCAATGGCCTCTGCACAACAGATACAGTAGTCAAGAGGAGGCATTTCAGAGTTCAACAGACTTAGATGGGGACCATCTCCTGCTAATTGCAATGCCCAGGCTCCCTTCTCTCTAAAACAGACAATAATAATAGCTCCCAGGGAGTTAGAAGGGGTTATAAGATCAAATGACATGTAAAATACTTGGCAAAGTAAGGATTCCACAAATATTACTGTTATTTGCAGGCCTTCATTGTACCAGTGTGGTAACACAACTAGAAACAGAGTTTAGAAACAAAGTCAGTTTTCACCCCCTAGCTCAGTGCTCTTTAGCTGGATTTCAATCTCAAATTATTATTAAATGTCGTTGTGATGTCAGTTAAAGTAATGATCCAACAATTCCGAACAGGAGGTATCTTAATTGTGTTTGTTTGGTCTTACCTTGTGAAACTCTCCTCATGCTCAGACACCACTTTTTGCTCATATCTGAGGAGAACATGGGATGGTCTGATGTCTTGTCTGATCACTGGTCATTTACTGCTGAGTACAAAAGAAGTTAACCAGTGCCCACCAACCCCTGGTGTTCACTACATCTAATTTGTAGCCCACCATATCTGTAATGGCACCCCACTCCAGTACTCTTGCCTGGAAAGTCCCATGGACGGAGGAGCCTGGTGGGCTGCAATCCATGAGGTCGCTAACAGTCAGGCACAACTGAGCAACTTCACTTTCACTTTTCACTTTCATGCATTGGAGAAGGAAATGGCAACTCACTCCAGTATTCTTGCCTTGAGAATCCCAAGGATGGGGGAGCCTGGTGGGCTACAGTCCCTGGGGTCACACAGAGTCGGACATGACTGATGCGACTTAGCAGCAGCAGCATATCCTTAAGCATCCATGATCTTTCTACCTTAATACTCCACTCAATATGTCAGCAAATTTGGAAAACTCAGCAGTGGCCACAGGACTGGAAAAGGTCTGTTTTCATTCCAATCCCAAAGAAAGGAAATGCAAAAGAATGCTCAAACTACCACATAATTGCACTCATCTCACATGATAGTAAAGTAATGCTCAGAATTATCCAACCCAGGCTTCAGCAATACGTGAACCGTGAATTCCCTGATGTTCAAGCTGGTTTTACAAAAGGCAGAGGAACCAGAGATCAAATGGACAACATCTGCTGGATCATGGAAAAAGCAAGAGAGTTCCAGAAAAACATCTATTTCTGCTTTATTGACTATGCCAAAGCCTTTGACTGTGTGGATCACAATAAACTGTGGGAAATTCTGAAAGAGAAGGGAATACCAGACCACCTAACCTGCCTCTTTAGAAATCTGTATGCAGGTCAGGAAGCAACAGTTAGAACTGGACATGGAACAACAGATTGGTTCCAAATAGGAAAAGGAGTACGACAAGGCTGTATGTTGTCACCCTGCTTATTTAACTTACATGCAGAGTACATCATGAGAAACGCTGGACTGGAAGAAACACAAGCTGGAATCAAGATTGCCGGGAGAAATATCAATAACCTCAGAATGCAGATGACACCACCCTTATGGCAGAAAGTGAAGAGGAGCTAAAAAGCCTCTTGATGAAAGTGAAAGAGGAGAGCGAAAAAGTTGGCTTAAAGCTCAACATTCAGAAAATGAAGATCATGGCATCCAGTCCCATCACTTCATGGGAAATAGATGGGGAAACAGTAGAAACAAGGTCAGACTTTATTTTGGGGGGCTCCAAAATCACTGCAGATGGTGATTGCAGCCATGAAATTAAAAGACGCTTATGCCTTGGAAGAAAAGTTATGACCAACCAAGATAGTACATTCAAAAGCAGAGACATTGCTTTGCCGACTAAGGTCCGTCTAGCCAAGGCTATGGTTTTTCCAGTAGTCATGTATGGATGTGAGAGTTGGACTGTGAAGAAGGATGAGCCCCGAAGAATTGATGCATTTGAACTGTGGTGTTGGAGAAGACTCTTGAGAGTCCCTTGGACTGCAAGGAGATCCAACTAGTCCATTCTGAAGGAGACCAACCCTGGGATTTCTTTGGAAGGAATGATGCTAAAACTGAAACTCCAGTACATTGGTCACCTCATGAGAAGACTTGACTCATCGGAAAAGACTCTGATGCTTGGAGGGATTGGGGGCAGGAGGAGAAGGGGACGACCGAGGATGAGATGGCTGGATGGCATCACTGACTCGATGGACATGAGTCTGAGTAAACTCCGAGAGATGGTGATGGACAGGGAGACCTGGTGTGCTGCGATACATGGGGTCGCAAAGAGTCGGACATGACTGAGCAACTGAACTGAACAAGCTGCTTCACAAAATTTTGTACAAATCCTTAAAAGTGAAAGAATATTGCAACACAGTTTAATCCTTTAGCTAAAGGAGATATACTGCTTAGCAAATTCAATGTAATAAAAACTTGTCTCTAAAAAGGATGTGTCTTTTAACTGAAAATTCCACTCAAGGGAGTTGTCCCAAGCTTGAACTGAGAAAGTGCTCATTCAGAAGAACACAAAAAATCCTTTAACTTCATCAACATCATCATTCAAAATACTAGATTACTTTCCCTAATATGACTGCAACCTGAACTATTCTGTATTTACTTTCATCAGTACTCGGAGAAAGAAAACTGCAATGACACTTTTATTGAGCAATGTAGAAAGCAGCTTCCATTTCTCTCTAATTTAAATGATGTTCTCTCTTTTATTTTACATTTTAAAAATAAAATTATTACAATTAATTTTCCAGTCAATGTATTTCGTGGTGCCGAAATTTTAAAATGCCCAGCTACTGCAAGTTTGTAAAGTATTGCTGACTCTTGAAACAAGAGTTTGAACTGCAGGGGTGCACTTACACAGGGATTTTCTCAACAATCAGTACTGCAGCTTGACCAGCTGGCTGACCTGCAGACACTGAGCTCACTATAAATTATAGGCAGCTTGTCGACTGCTCACAGGGTAGCCCTCACCCTTGTGTTGTGGAAGTGGAAGTGAAATTAAAGTCGCTCAGTCGTGTCTGACTCTCTGTGACCCCATGGACTGTAGTCTACCAGGCTCCTCCATCCATGGGATTTTCCAGGCAAGAATGCTGGATTGGGCTGCCATTTCCTACTGAAATTCTGTTCTGGCAATTTCCTTCCATAATTTAAAATCACCAGAAGAGGGTAGAGCTAAATATGTGATACTTGGATGGCTGGGCATGAATGGAAAGGAGCTTTCAAAATGAAGCTGAGTTCTATTTTTGACTGGAATTTAGCACCTCCGTTGCTATACTTACCCAGCATAGAGACTTGCCAAGCAGACTTGCAACCTAATTACTCTTCTGCACAAATAGGGCAATAAAAATCATCACCACAACAGAATAAATGCTATAGAATGATATGCAATAGAAATGCTTGGCCTTAACAGAAAAAAGATGTGAAAGAATCTCACATTTATAATACATTATACTTTTCTGAGGTACAAGGTGTCTGTAGCGATTCCCTGGTGGCTCAGATGATAATGCGTCTGCCTGAAATGCTGGAGACCCGGGTTCAATACCTGGGTTGAGAAGATCCCCTGGAGAAGGACATGGCAACCCACTCCAGTACTCTTGCCTAGAAAATTCCATGGATGGAGGAGCCTGGTGGACTATAGCTACAGTCCATGGGGTCACGAAGAGTCAGACACGACTTCACAGCAATAATATACCTTTCTGAATTCTATGCATGCACATTTACATGGAACAATTAGATAGTTTACAAATCAAACAGAAATATTGTGTGTGTGTGTGTGTGTGTGTGTGTGTGTGTGTGTAGGCGCATGCTCAGTCATTCAGTTGTGTCTCTTTGCAACCGCATGAACTGTAGCCCACAAGGCTCCTTTGTCTATGGGATTTTCCAGGCAAGAATACCGGAGCAGGTTACCATTTCCTACTACAGAGAATCTTCCTGACGCAAGGAGATTAAACCCACATCTCTTGCATTTTCTACATTGGCAGGTGGATTCTGTACCACTGTGCTACCTGGGAAACCCCCAGAAATACTGAGTATGTGATAATAGTAGAGATAAAAATATCTATAAAAATTAATCTGTAAAAAAACTTTATATCTGTGCATGCATTACATAACTTCTTAATCCACAATACATACCCTGTAGACAAGATTACTGAAAAGGTTTAAAATTTTTCTCTCCAAGATTGTTTGAGATTTTGACAAACACACAAATAATTATTTTATTCTCAATCTTCGTATTCTGTAACTTCAATGTTCCACAAACCCTTATACTTCAAAAGTAAAATTCAGAAGAACATGCTTATAAATATATAAAGGAAGGAAAATCAGAATTAGGCCTTGGGCCACAGTAAATATTAAATAAGATGAAATTTAATCATCTTTTTTGTTAAAGATAGGGATTTATTCAGAGTTACACTTCCAGGTCTGAATATCTGCATTTTACCTCTCAACTTTTTTCAAATAAGAACAATGAAAGAATTGAACAGAGAGGACGTTCCTGTAAGGAATTAGATATGGCATTAGCTACACTGAAGATTCCATCAACTACCAGCTTCATCTCTCTCAGCTGAGCAGTTTTTCAATGACACACAGAAAGGGAACCAAAGCCTTAATGCCATCTGGGAAAGAGCCTGGGTCATTAAGTTTGTGTTAGCCCAGCAGCCCTCATCAGCTGAGCTCAACCTCATGAGAATTCAAAGGTAGGAACTCCTTGGAGTTAAAGAAAGAAAGAAAAAAAAAAAAGCAAAAACAGCTTCCACGGAGAAGCAGCAACTAATTTTCACAGAACATATTTCGTAGAGCAAGGCCTTCCCAACGCTGGCTGATCAAAACCCCTATTTCCAGAAGTCAACCTCAGGCCCAGGCAATCGAACTTTCCAAGAGCAGGGGCCAGGTTAGAATCTTAGGAAGCTCTCTGGGCAGCATACTAATGTGGCATAGAGGAGTAGCAGATGAGGATACAGCCCCAGCCAGGAGGTCACTGAAGGGACCCTGCAGGTGTGAGTGAGGGCTCTGGTGTCACCTCAGGTGAGGGTGAGCAGCTTCAGCAGGTGTGACTGGATCATTCATCTGTGAGGAAGGAGCTGAGGGGCAGAAGGGAACCATGGAAGCCAAGTAAGAGGCTTAAGTGAGCTACACCAGAGTGATGGCAAGGAAGACAAACAAGGCCCGAGTTTCTAGAGAGAAAGCTGACCCTTGAACAACTCGGGTCGGAATGGTGTGGGTCCACTTACACATGGATTTTGTTCAGTAGTAAACACTTCAAAATCACGGTCTCCACAGAGAACCATGCCTATAGGCTGATGGCCACCCATAACTTATGGGAGGATGCTCTACTACGGAGGGGGCAGGGGTTGGAGGCCTTTGCCCCCACCTGTGCGAGGGCAGTAGTGTCTCTGAATCAACAGCTTTGGCAACAGTTCTGCTGTGGGAGGTGAAGACGAGGCACCAGATGTCGACTCAGCTTTCCTGGGTTTGGATGCCATCTGCTGCTCACAAAACTATGTGACTTAACCTATTACGTAATCCCTGTTAAACACTGAGCCAAGTGCTTGGCCCTTCAACATGCTGGCTGCTTTTCATAGGTTTTTGCTGTTAATGATGTAGCTGTAAAATCGGAATTCATTGAGGCCTCCTTGGTGGCTCAGATGGTAAAGAATCTGCCTGCAACCCAGGAAACATGGGTTTGATTCCTGGGGAAGATCCCCTGGAGAAGGGAGTAACAACCCACTTCAGTCTTTTTGCCTGCAGAATACCATGGACAGAGGAGCCTGGCGGGCTACAGTCCATGGGTCACAAAGAATCAGACACAACTGAGTGACTAATGCTTCCACTTTCCCTTTTGGGGAAAGGTCTACTTTGGGGGAGGCACTGTGAAAATAAATACT
Organism: Capricornis sumatraensis; assembly: GCF_032405125.1. NCBI lineage: Eukaryota > Metazoa > Chordata > Mammalia > Artiodactyla > Bovidae > Capricornis > Capricornis sumatraensis. The sequence continues at coordinate 107,076,646 of NC_091069.1, forward strand.
TAAAAAACAGGAAAAAAACTCCCTGATGACAAAGATAGGGGACCTGAGACCACTTTCATCTTCCCCCTTCACTGCTACTGGCACACTTATTCATTTACTTATTCTGCAAAGCAGAGAAGTGCTGAAGTATGGAAGCCACTTAGTTTTGTTACCACGATCCTCAAAGCCCCAGATCATCTACAGGATGTGTCTCATGGCATCAAGAGCAAGAAATAAGTCCCAGTTCCCTGAATCTCCTCATTCCTAACTCCTGGACTGTGGCAACCAACCAGACCAGGTGAACTCACTGAACCTGCATTTGCCGTGGACCTAATCATCCCTCCCATGCTTTCCTGCTCACACTGAGGCAAGCGTCACCCACCTGTAGACCCTCACTGCTGGTATTCACAGCAAGTCTCAAACTTCTGCTTTGTCAGGATGAAATTCTTTTTTGGCCATGCTGCACTGCATGTGAGATCTTAGGTCCCTAACCAGGGATCAAACCCAGGCCCCCTGCAGTGGAAACACAGAGTCCTAGCCACTGGACCACCAGAGAAGTCCCATGATACCACTTTAAACTATGTGCCCATTGCAGTTGCCAACTGAAATTACACTATCAAATGAGCAACCAATAAATTGACAGATTTTTAAATCAAATCAATATATCCTCTGTGGAAGTAAATTTTTTCTTATTAGATAGCAAACTTCAGCACATATTTTTCCCAAATACTGTGAAATCAGTCAGCATACGAAGACCACTGTATTTCAGTTTTGTAACTGACACCAGGGCAGAAGCGTGGTGGATGCACCAACAGGGTCCCTCAAAGACCCTCTGCCACTAGGTGCAGGAATCACAGAGCTTGTCTCCCAAACAGCTCCTTTCGCAAAGCATTAAGTCAAGATTGCCGTCTAAGTTAAGTCATGCAGGATTACTCCTCGGATCTTGCCTTGGCTTCTGCTGCCATCTATTTGTAATCTGAATCTCCCTTCCCATTTTAGTAAATATTGGCTGCATTTGTAATAGAAAACTAGAAAGAAAGGTTTTCTCCACTGTGTCCTGTGACTCAAGGACTCCACGTGTCTAACTGTCCTCTTCCCTATCCACCTTCAATAGATATACAGACAACATACAACCAATATTTACTACAAAATGAGGCCATTTTCAGATTCCATTCACACCAATCCCTAATTTCAGTTATATTTTGACTTTACTTTCAAGGCTAGCCTATTCTCATGCCTCTCACAGGATCAGTAAGACCTTCACTATGGACCATCAGGTGCCTCAAGAAGTTTGACCTTTGAAAACAATGGTGATGACACCCAAGCAACGTACTCCTACCTGCAGGCTCAAGTGTGGTCTCTCTAAACTCATGGGTATCTGGACATGCCAACACATTTCTGCGTAGCACTCTTAGCCCATCCCTTCAATCTCTGATCAAAACTGATCTTCTTCCAGGCGATTGTTCCAAGTGAACCAGTGACACCAACATTTTTACATGAATCATCATGGAAACATTCTCATTTTAAAAGTCCTCCTCTGAGGGCAGTATTTAAAGTACATCTGAGGTCCTTATTTTTCACACAGATTTCTCAGGCTACTAATACTTGCTCCACTCTTCCTAGGGTTCGATTCAAAGGCTTCGATCTTTGAATCCCTAGTATTTACTACAAGGATCCCCAGCATCTTTCTCAAACAGCTTTAAAAATGTCCAAAATTCTTTACAGAAAATTCACAGAAGTCACAGGATTACTTTGTTAAAGAAAACACTCATACCGAACCTTATTAATGAGTGTGCTGGGACTATTAACCACCAAGAACACAGGGAAATTGAGAATCTGTTTCAGTCAGAAGTTCTTGTTCTCACGAAGGCAGGGTGGTGTGGAGAAAAGCAACTGACCTGACTGTCAGGAGACAGATTTCTGGCTGTCCAAAGTACTTCAGCTGCAGGTAAGTCACTCCTCCTTTCTGAGCTCGAGTGACCTCACCTGTCAACTCCACTCCCAATTCCCATCGTCACTGACCTTCGGATGTATCACCCATCCAGCAAAGCACCAGCCAGAGAGGTGTGCGCTGTTTCACCTTTGCTGCACCCAGTGCTGGGGCGAAACCAACATTATCCCTACCCTGTACCCCCACCAGTCCCCAGAAGTACCCCCTTTCACCCTGCCAGTCTTCAGTGATGGTTCTGTGCATCCACATGAAACATTTCCACACTATTTTTAAACATTTGCCCTTACAAGCCCCTACTCACTCAGTGCAGAGGTCAAAGTCTCCTAACGCACAGCAAACACGGACGCTGCCAGCATCCCCTCACCTTCCCGTGAGCCACAGATACAGAAAGCCCACCTGCACTACATCCCCCTTTCCCGGTCTCTCTTCACACACAGGTGTTGCTACTCGTGTCCAAGGCCAACCCTGAACTGAGTTACACTTCCTATCCCTCTGACACTCTGAGGACAACATGCTATCCATCAATTCTCCTTCTCTATAGGGTCTCTCCTGTCAGCATCTGCACATGCTCTAAACACGCCCAGGCTTTTATTTAAAAAGGTATTTCTCCTTCCACTCTCATCACAACCCTGACTCAAGGCCTCTGTTGCTCACCACACTCCTGCACTGACCCTTTCCTTTCTCCCCAGCTCACCCTGACTCTTCATCCAGCTTCAACATGCAGAGACATGGCCAGCATCCCCTCAAAAAACACATACATCCAACCTAGACTGCTCTCTACATCTGCAAGGTTACTAACAATAACCTTGGCAAATTCAATGACTACTTTTCAACCTCACTCTTCCTTGACCTCTTAGCATGGTTTGGTATCACTTACTCTTCCATCTGTCTTTTATCTCTCTCTGCCCCACCTCTCTAACTGCTCTTCACCTGTCCCATGCAGCTTTCCCCTGCCCATTGCATAAATGTTCATCTGCATGTCAGGCCCTGCTGGATTCTCATCCTGTGGGCACTCTTCAATGCCTAACAGCTTCAGGGATCATCTGCACAATCAGAGACTCCATCTCTCTCCCCCTAGGCTCAAATAATCGATTACTTTTGCATATCTTTCAGTATATTATCCTCAAATTCCATAAGACCTAAACTGAACAACAAGTATGCTCCCAAGTCCTCCAGGTGATTCTAATGCCTGCTCACATTTGAGCACCACTAGTCTACCAGTATCATCTGCCCCTTCATCATCCCCAGCACTGCTCCCATAGCTAAGAACAGCACCTCCACACTCTCGGATTCCCACACCATCTTCCACAGAATCTTCCAGCCTTCAAGTCAGACCCACAGAACAACCCTAGGTCAAGACTCCACAAGCACCTAGAATGCTCTCTCCTCTGATTAAAACCCTCCAGCGGTTCCCCACTGTGATTGAGTTCCAATTCCTAAATCCATCTACCAGAAGACTCCACCAACAGCTCTGGGTACCAACGACACTCTTTACAGATGCCTCTCCCACCCTTACCCCTCACAGTGGACAGTATGCTCCAGTCACATAGACCACTCAATTATCAGTCCCCCATGAAATACTGCACCACTGTACCTGCCCACCTGGCAGTCCCTTGGACAGTGAGCAACACAACATAGGGAGAGGACCTGTATTTTTCAGGAGAGTGATTCAGTTTTTATCATATATCAGTACTATATTATATGACTGGCTGATGACCACACATGGCTAGAGATGGAAAGAAAGTCAAACTGACACAATAAATTTACCTGTTATGTATTACCTAAGTATAGACCTGGGGCTGCCTAACTGCAGCCAGTGTTTGTAAATGAACTCTTGATAAGAAATAACAGCCAAATCTATCCCCTGAATGTTGTCTGTGGTGCACACATGACAGCAGCATACCTGGGTTCAGTGACAGAGGCTGTAAAGCACTTACTAAGGCCTTCTCTCTGGACAATCCCTCAGCTAGACAATAAAGATAATAGAAAGGAAATAAATCACCTTTCAGATTTCCAAAGTCTAGTGCAAATCTGGGGACCTCCCAGGAGGTGCTAGTGGTAAAGAACCCCCCTGCCAATGCATGTGGACAAAAAAGGCATTGGTTTGATCCCTGGGTCAGGAAGATCCCCTGGAGGAGGACATGGCAACACACTCTAGTATTCTTGCTCTGAGAATCCCAAGGACAGAAGAGCCTGGTGGACTACAGTCCATGGGGTCACAAAGAATCAGAATGAAACAACTTTGTGCACTACAAATCTGGAGGAAAATCCCTCTCTGTCCCTGTTGGCTTCTGTCCTCTGGGTCCTCAGGTTCCACGCTTCTCCTGGCTCTCAAGATTCAAAAGGGAGGCCACAATAATGTGAGTTATGTCCACAGAACTGATTACTACTCAGGACAAATCCACAAGAAAGAGAAGAAAACCATGACAAAAAAGGCTGGGCTAAATCATCCATTTCAGTAGAAGTCCATCACAAACATTCTCAACCAATTCTTCATCACCCACCCTGTTTTCCAAAGGGGTGAGAAGAAGCACTAGTTGTCAAAGTAAAGCAGGCCCTGATACAGCAAGATCCTTAAATGAGCAAAAACACACTGCAGAGAATAAAGTATGTCATTGACTTCAAAAGTGTGACTGACACAAATGAGCTTTGAAAAGTTGATTTTTCTAAACCTCAATGAGCTTCACGTCTGGGGATTATTGTGAAATCTATAGATGTCCTGGCAGCATCTCTTCTAAACTCAGAATGCTGTGAGGGGGTAGTAACGTCAGTGCCTTTGCTACTTTCACAATACTCTCAAATTAAGCATAGTTGGAGGGTGAGGGTTGAGGGGGAATCAACTGTTTTGCCTTCTAAAATAGAATACACAAAAAGTAGCACATATTAGAAATTTACTATACACCAAGTTGAAAAAATAAAATAACCTCCAAACATATGTGCTTCAATTCAGAAGTATGGAAGTTACAATACTGATCCCTACAAGAGTCATAATTCAACCACTCACTGAAGTAACCAGGGACAAATTACAAAAAATTATAAGAATGAAAATAAAAGTGACAGAGTGTTCTTTAAAATGATGGCATCCAGAGAAATAATTTTTGAGAAAGGTATTTAACAAAATATGTATTAAAACCCTTCTCCTTCATAGTGAACCATATGACTACAAACATGGAGGTTATAACATAAACCACCACACAGTCAATCCTGTGGTAAATACAAAAGTTTAAAAAGCAAGAAGGTGGAGGAATAGGACAAGGAGACCACTTTCTCCCCTACAAATTCATCAAAAGACCATTTGAATGCTGAGCAACTTTCACAAAACAACTTCTGAACGCTGGTGGAGGACACCAGGCACCCAGAAAGGCAGCCCATGCTTTTTGAAATGAGGTAGAACAAAATATAAAATAGAAAAAGAGAATTAAAAGAGTTAGGGACAGAGACCCGCTGTGGGGAGGGAGTTGTGAAGAAGTTTCAAAACAACAGGAAACCCTCTCACTGGCAGGTCTGTGGGGAGTTTTGGAATCTCAGAGGGCAACATAACCGGCAGGAAAAAACAAACAAACAAGCAAATAAAATAACCTCAGAATATGCACCTAACGGCAACTACCAGCAGAGAAGTAGCCCAGATGCTCGGGTTGGCCACTAGTGAGCAGGGGCTGAACAGGGAGGAGCGGCTTGAATGCTTAGGGTAAGGACCGGGCCTGAATGCCTTGAGAACAATCTGAGGGAGCTTACCTGAGATAGCAATCCAAACTGTAAGATAGCCAGGGAGAGGAAAAAAAAAACAAAAAACAAAAAAAAAACCTTCCTGCAAAAGGCTCTAACCTAATGCACAGCCTGGCCCTCTCACAGAACAAAGGACTGAGTGATACCAAAGGAGAGCTAGCCAGATGCACACAGGTCCCTCCCCCACCACAGGAGGCAGAGAGGCAGGCAGGTGACAGCCAGAGCTGGAAGGCCAAGGGCTATTCCATTCTCAGCCCTACAGACCAGCATCCTCCAACAAACTGAGAGCAGGCTCCCAGGTGCTATATAAGTCTTCCTGGGATCCTGAACGGTTGACATCCGCCAGGAGGGTCACAGCCTGAGATCAACTACCCAGAGGAGACGCATGGCACACCTGAGAGAGTGCTCTCACAGCATACCCGGGAAACCAAGCAGCTGGGACCGGGAAGGTGATTAAGATGCACAGCCCACCTGGAACAGTGTGCTCGCCAAGCAGCTGGTTGCCTGAACTGCTCGGACCTGGGAAGGGCACAAAAGTCATACCCAACCAAGTCTGTGCTCCTGTGGAGTACCCGAGAACCTGAACCTGAGCAACTCAGACCTGGGAAGTGCCCCAAACACAGCGTCCGCTTGGGAAAATGCCACTGCTGATCAACCTGAAACCTGAGCAGTGTAGACCAAGAAAGCACATGCTGCCTTGAGCTGGGGCAGACCCAGTGTAGTCCATGAACTGCGAGCACTCCCCAAACACACCAGCGATATTTGTTTGCTGTGTTCCTCCCTCCCCACAACACAATTTAACAAATGAACCTAACTAAGTGACCATCTTTGCCCCCTTGTGTCAGGGTGGAAATTAGACACTGAAGAGACTTGGAAAGAGAGGAAGCCAAAATAAACAAAGAAGGGGAAACCACTCTGGAAGTGACAGATGCAACAGATTAAAACCCTGTAGTTAACACTGACTGAGTATTGGAAGGTGCCTATCGTTGGCTTAAAGCTGAACATTCAGAAAACAAAGATCATGGCATCCGGTCCCATCACTTCATTGGAAATAGATGGGGAAACAGTGGAAATAGTGTCAGACCTTATTTTTGGGGGCTCCAAAATCACTGGAGATGGTGACTGCAGCAATGAAATTAAAAGATGCTTAATCCTTGGAAGGAAAGCTATGATCAATCTAGATAGCATATTCAAAAGCAGAGACATTATTTTGCCAACTAAGGTCCTCTAGTCAAGGCTATGGTCTTTCCAGTAGTCATGTATGGATGTGAGAGTTGGACTGTGAAGAAGGCTGAGCACCGACAAATTGATGCTTTTGAACTGTGGTGTTGGAGAAAACTCCTGAGAGTCCCTTGGACTGCAAGGAGATCCAACCAGTCCATTCTGAAGGAGATCAGCCCTGGGATTTCTCTGGAAGGAATGATGCTAAAGCTGAAACTCCAGTACTTTGGCCACTTCATGCGAAGAGTTGACTCATTGGAAAAGACTTTGATGCTGGGAGGGATTGGGGGCAGGAGGAGAAGGGGACAACAGAGGATGAGATGGCTGGATGGCATCACTGACTCGATGGACGTGAATCTGAGTGAACTCCGGGAGTGGGTGATGGACAGGGAGGCCTGGCGTGCTGCGATTCATGGGGTCAGAAAGAGTCGAACACAACTGAGAGACTGAACTCAACTGAACTGATAGAACTTGAGCCTTCTCAAGGTGGAACAAGGAACTATCTGAAACTGAACTGACCCCACAGTGCCCGCAACAGCTCAGGAGAAATTCCTAGATATATTTTTACTATTATCACTTTTTAAGTTTTTACATTTTTAAGTTATTTCTTAGCCCTTTAATTTTCATTTTTATAACCTACTATTGCCTTGCAAAAAAAAAAAAGACCCTATTTTTAAAGCAAATTTCATTTTTTTCTTAGGTTTTATGGTTGATTTTATTTTCTATTTTTAATACTGTATTTTTGAAAGTGTAACCTCTACTGTAGATTTTTAACCTTTAATTTTGGTATTTGTTATCAATTTTGTACCTTTAAGAATATAATCTTCAGTATCCATTTTCTCTTAGGGGTGTGATTACTGGCTTGATTTCTCTCTCTCCTTTTGACTCTCCCTTTTCTCCCCCTGGTCACCTCTATATCCTCCCTCCCCCTTCTCTTCTCTACTTCACTCGGTGAATCTCTCTAGGTGTTCTGGACTGTGGAGAACACTTAGAGAACTGATTATCGGCTAGATCAGTCTCTCCCCTTTTGACTGCCCCTCTTCTCCTCCTGGTCACCTCTATCTCCCTCCTCCCTCTTCTCGTCTCTGTGTAACTCCATTAACCTCTATGGGTGTTCCAGACTGTGGTGAGCACATAAGGAAGAGATTACTGGCTAGATTGCTGTCTAGCCTTTTGACTGCTCCTCCTCTCCTCCTGGTCACCTCTATCTCCCTCATCCTTCTTCCCATTTCCATGTAACTCTGTGAACCTCTCTGGCTGTCCCTTATTGTGGAGAATTGTTTCACCATTAACCTAGATCTTTTATCATCTGTGCTGTACGGACGGAGAAGTCTTAAGGCTACTGTAGAATAAGACTGAAAGCCAGCGACAGGAGGATTAAATCCAAAACGAGAACACCAGGAAACTCCTGACTCCAGAAACATTAACCGACAAGAGCTCATCCAAAGGCCTCCCTACCTGCACGGAAACCAAGCCCCATCCAAGAGCCAACAAGTTCCAGAGCAAGACATACCATGCTAATTCTCCAACATAGGAACACAGCCCTGAACACTAAAATACAGACTGACCAAAGTCATGTCAAACCCATAGACACCCCAAAAACTCACTCCTGGACACTTCATTGCACTCCAGAGAGAAGAAACCCAGCTCCACCAACCAGAATACAGATGTAAGCTTCCCTAACCAAGAAAGCTTGACAACCCACTAGTCCAAACTAACCCACAGGGAGCAACCTCCACAACAAAAAGGAACTACAGATTTCCAGCCTACAGAAAGATCACCCCAAATACAGCAATCTAAACAAAATGCAAAGGCAGAGAAATATTCAGCAGGTAAAGGAACATTATAAATGCCTGCCAAACCAATCAAAAGAAGAGAAGATAGGGAGTCTACCTGAAAAAATAATTCAGAATAATGATAGTAAAGATGATCCAAAATCTTGAAAACCAAATAGAGTTACAGATAAATAGTCTTGAGACAAGGACTGAGAAGATGCAAGAAGTGTTTAACAAGGACCTAGAAGAAGTAAAGAAAAGTTGATCAATAATGAATAATGCAATAACTCAGATCAAAAGCACTCTGGAGGGAAACAACAGTAGAATAGCTGAGGCAGAAGAGAGGATAAGTGAGGTGAAAGAATGGTGGAAATAAATGGAGCAGAGAGGAAAAAAGAAGAAAGAATTAAAACAAATGAGGACAATCTCAGAAACCTCTGCGACAATGTTAAATGCCCCAACATTTGAATCATAGGAGTCCCAGCAGAAGAAGAAAAAAGGAGGAATTCGTTGGCAGCTGCAGGTGAAGCAGAGCCGAGAACGCTGCGAGAGGAACCTGTGAAGCGATTCCCACCGTCTCCGGAATCCGGCTCTACCCTGTCTTCTCCTTGGGCCTTGAAACCTGCTTGTCTGTCCTGCTTCTCCCTCGTTGCCCACAGCGTGCTTCCACCTTCAGTGTCAACACTAGGAAAAGAGAGAGACAGCTACACAAACCTACTGAGGTTGAAGCCAGTCAACCAAGCATAGTCTGTGATGTTCTGTTTGTACTAAATGAGGTAATCTCTGAACCCCATAAGTCATCCAGAAAAGACCACGGGCTGCTAGCTTGGACCAATCAAAATCTGTACCTGGATTAGATGGACCGTGTGTTTTCAGCCACTTTCTGCTAGCTTGGAGCAAATGTGTGGACATTCTCCTTTGGAGACAGGCTATGGATGGAGTCAAAGAACTTAAGATGAAGTGAACCTCTCTGAGTGTCCCTCAATGCGGAGAAACTTTTCATCTTTAACCTAGATGTTTTATCATCGGTGCTGTATAGATGGAGAAGTCTAGAGGCTACTGTAAAAATAAAACTGAAAACCAGAAGCAGGAGGCTTAAATCCAAAGCCTGAAAACATTAGAGAACTCTTGAATTCACGGAACAGTAAGCAATAGGAGCTCATCAAATGCCTTCATACCTACACTGAAACCAAGCTCCACCCAAGGGCCAACAAGTTCCAAAACAAGACATACTGCTCAAATTCTCCAGCAACACAGGAACACTCCCCTGAGCTTCAATATATAGGCAGCTCAAAATTATTCCAAAACCTTTGATGTCTCATAACCCATTACTGGTCACTCCACTGCACTCCAGAGAGAAGAAACCCAACTCCACCCACCAGAACTCCAACACAAGCCTCCCTAACCAGGAAACCTTGACAAGCCACTGATAGAACCCGACCCACAGTGAGGAAGCTCCATAATAAAGGGAACTCCACAAATTACCAGAATATAAAAAGGCCACCCCAAACGCAGCAATATAACCAAGATGAAGAGACAGAGGAATACTCAACAGGTAAAGGAACAGGAGAGTTGCCCACCAAACCAAACAAAAGAGGAAGAAGTAGGGAATCTACCTGAGAAGGAGTTCCGAATATTGATAGTGAAAATGATCCAAAATCTTGAAATCAAAATGGAATCACAGATAAATAGCCTAGAGACAAGGATTGAGAAGATGCAAGAAAGGTTTAACAAGGACCTAGAAGAAATAAAAAAGAGTCAAAATATAATGAATAATGCAATAAATGAGATCAGAAACACTCTGGAGGCAACAAATAGTAGAATAACGGAGGCAGAAGATAGGATTAGTGAAATAGAAGATAGAATGGTAGAAATAAATGATTCAGAGAGAAAACAACAAAAACAAATTAAAAGAAATGAAGACAATCTCAGAGACCTCCAGGACAATATGAAACGCTCCAACATTCGAATTATAGGAGTCCCAGAAGAAGAAGACAGAAAGAAAGATCATGAGAAAATCCTTGAGGAGATAATAGTTGAAAACTTCCCTAAAATGGGGAAGGAAATAATCTCCCAAGTCCAAGAAACACAGAGAGTTCCAAATAGGATAAACCCAAGGCGAAACACCCCAAGACACATATTAATCAAATTAACAAAGATCAAACACAAAGAACAAATATTAAAAGCAGCAAGGGAAAAACAACAAATAACACACAAGGGGATTCCCATAAGGATAACAGCTGATCTTTCAATAGAAACTCTTCAGGCCAGGAGGGAATGGCAAGACATAAAGTGATGAAAGACAATAACCTACAGCCCAGATTACTGTACCCAGCAAGGATCTCATTCAAATACGAAGGAGAAATCAAAAGCTTTACAGACAAGCAAAAGCTGAGAGAATTCAGCACCACCAAACCAGCTCTCCAACAAATTCTAAAGGATATTCTCTAGACAGGAAACACAAAAAGGGTGTATAAACCTGAACCCAAAACAATAAAGGAAATGGTAACTGGATCATACTTATCAATAATTACCTTAAATGTAAATGGGTTGAACGCCCCAACCAAAAGGCAAAGACTGGCCGAATGGATACAAAAACAAGACCCCTCTATATGCTGCTTACAAGAGACCCACCTCAAAACAAGGGACATATGCAGACTGAAAGTGAAGGGCTGGAAAAAGATATACCATGCAAATAGAGACCAAAAGAAAGCAGGAGTGGCAATACTCATATCCGATAAAATAGACTTTAAAACAAAGGCTGTGAAAAGAGACAAAGAAGGCCACTACATAATGATCAAAGGATCAATCCAAGAAGAAGATATAACAATTATAAATATATATGCACCCAATATAGGAGCACCGCAATATGTAAGACAAATGCTAACAAGTATGAAAGGGGAAATCAACAATAACACAATAATAGTGGGAGACTTTAATACCCCACTCACACCTATGGACAGATCAACTAAACAGAAAATTAACAAAGAAACACAAACTTTAAATGATACATTAGATCAGTTAGACCTAATTGATATCTATAGGACATTTCACCCCAAAACAACGAATTTCACCTTTTTTTCAAGTGCTCATGGAACCTTCTCCAGGATAGATCACATCCTGGGCCATAAATCTAAACTTGATAAATTCAAAAAAATTGAAATCATTCCAGCATCTTTTCTGACCATAATGCATTAAGATTAGATCTCAATTACAGGAGAAAAACTACTAAAAATTCCAACATATGGAGGTTGAACAACACACTTCTGAATAACCAACAAATCACAGAAGAAATCAAAAAAGAAATCAAAATATGCATAGAAACTAATGAAAATGAAAACACAACAACCCAAAACCTGTGGGACACTATAAAAGCAGTGCTAAGAGGAAAGTTCATAGCAATACAGGCATACCTCAAGAAACAAGAAAAAAGTCAAATAAATAACCTAACTCTACAACTAAAGCAACTAGAAAAGGAAGAATTGGAGAACCCCAGAGTTAGTAGAAGGAAAGAAATCTTAAAAATTAGGGCAGAAATAAATGCTAAAGAAACAAAAGAGACCATAGCAAAAATCAACAAGGCCAAAAGCTGGTTCTTTGAAAGGATAAATAAAATTGACAAACCACTAGCCAGACTCATCAAGAAGCAAAGAGAGAAAAATCAAATCAATAAAATTAGAAATGAAAATGGAGAGATCACAACAGACAACACAGAAATACAAAGGATCATAAGAGACTACTATCAGCAGTTGTATGCCAATAAAATGGACAACGTGGAAGAAATGGACAAATTCTTAGAAAAGTACAATTTTCCAAAACTGAACCAGGAAGAAATAGAAAATCTTAACAGACCCATCATAAGCACGAAAATTGAAACTGTAATCAGAAATCTTCCAGCAAACAAAAGCCCAGGTCCAGACGGCTTCACAGCTGAATTCTACCAAAAATTTCGAGAAGAGCTAACACCTATCCCACTCAAACTCTTCCAGAAAATTGCAGAGGAAGGTAAACTTCCAAACTCATTCTATGAGGCCACCATCACCCTAATACCAAAACCTGACAAAGATGTCACAAAAAAAGAAAACTACAGGCCAATATCACTGATGAACATAGATGCAAAAATCCTCAACAAAATTCTAGCAATCAGAATACAACAACACATTAAAAAGATCATACACCATGACCAAGTGGGCTTTATCCCAGGGATGCAAGGATTCTTCAGTATCCGCAAATCAATCAATGTAATTCACCACATTAACAAATTGAAAAATAAAAACCATATGATTATCTCAATAGATGCAGAAAAGGCCTTTGACAAAATTCAACATCCATTTATGATAAAAACTCTCCAGAAAGCAGGAATAAAAGGAACATACCTCAACGTAATAAAAGCTATCTATGACAAACCCACAGCAAACATTATCCTCAATGGTGAAAAATTGAAAGCATTTCCCCTAAAGTCAGGAACAAGACAAGGGTGTCCACTTTCACCGCTACTATTCAACATAGTTCTGGAAGTTTTGGCCACAGCAATCAGAGCAGAAAAAGAAATAAAAGGAATCCAAATTGGAAAAGAAGAAGTAAAACTCTCACTGTTTGCAGATGACATGATCCTCTACATGGAAAACCCTAAAGACTCCACCAGAAAATTACTAGAGCTCATCAATGAATATAGTAAAGTTGCAGGATATAAAATCAACACACAGAAATCCCTTGCATTCCTATACACTAATAATGAGAAAGTAGAAAAAGAAATTAAGGAAACAATTCCATTCACCATTGCAACGAAAAGAATAAAATACTTAGGAATATATCTACCCAAAGAAATGAAAGACCTATATATAGAAAACTATAAAACACTGATGAGAGAAATCAAAAAGGACACTAATAGATGGAGAAATATACCATGTTCATGGATTGGAAGAATCAATATAGTGAAAATGAGTATACTACCCAAAGCAATTTACAAATTCAATGCAATCCCTATCAAGCTACCACCATATTTTTCACAGAACTAGAACAAATAATTTCAAGATTTGTATGGAAATACAAAAAACCTCGAATTGCCAAAGCAATCTTGAGAAAGAAGAATGGAACTGGAGGAATCAACTTGCCTGACTTCAGGCTCTACTACAAAGCCACAGTCATCAAAACAGTATGGTACTGGCACAAAGACAGACATATAGATCAATGGAACAAAATAGAAAGCCCAGAGATAAATCCACACACATATGGACAGCTTATCTTTGACAAAGGAGACAAGAATATACAATGGAGTAAAGACAATCTCTTTAACAAGTGGTGCTGGGAAAACTGGTCAACCACTTGTAAAAGAATGAAACTAGATCACTTTCTAACACCGCACACAAAAATAAACTCAAAATGGATTAAAGATCTAAATGTAAGACCAGAAACTATAAAACTCCTAGAGGAGAACATAGGCAAACCACTCTCAGACATAAATCACAGCAGGATCCTCTATGATCCACCTCCCAGAATTCTGGTAATAAAAGCAAAAGTAAACAAATGGGATCTAATTAAAATTCAAAGCTTCTGCACAACAAAGGAAACTATAAGCAAGGTGAAAAGACAGCCTTCTGAATGGGAGAAAATAATAGCAAATGAAGCAACTGACAAACAACTAATCTCAAAAATATACAAGCAACTTATGCAGCTCAATTCCAGAAAAATAAATGACCCAATCAAAAAATGGGCCAAAGAACTAAATAGACATTTCTCCAAAGAAGACATACAGATGGCTAACAAACACATGAAAAGATGCTCAACATCACTCATTGTCAGAGAAATGCAAATCAAAACCACAATGAGGTACCACTTCACACCAGTCAGAATGGCTGCGATCCAAAAATCGGCAAGCAATAAATGCTGGAGAGGGTGTGGAGAAAAGGGAACCCTCCTACACAGTTGGTGGGAATGCAAACTAGTACAGCCACTATGGAGAACAGTGTGGAGATTCCTTAAAAAACTGCAAATAGAACTGCCTTATGACCCAGCAATCCCACTGCTGGGCATACACACAGAGGAAACCAGAATTGAAAGAGACACATGTACCCCAATGTTCATCGCAGCACTGTTTATAATAGCCAGGACATGGAAACAACCTAGATGTCCATCAGCAGATGAATGGATAAGAAAGCTGTGGTACACATACACAATGGAGTATTACTCAGCCGTTAAAAAGAATTCATTTGAATCAGTTCTGATGAGATGGATGAAACTGGAGCCGATTATACAGAGTGAAGTAAGCCAGAAAGAAAAACACCAATACAGTATACTAACACATATATATGGAATTTAGAAAGATGGCAATGACGACCCTGTATGCAAGACAGGAAAAAAGACACAGCTGTGTATAATGGACTTTTGGACTCAGAGGGAGAGGGAGAGGGTGGGATGATTTTGGAGAATGGCATTCTATCATGTATACTATCATGTAAGAATTGAATTGCCAGTCTATGTCTGACGCAGGATACAGCATGCTTGGGGTTGGTGCATGGAGATGACCCACTGAGATGTTATGGGGAGGGAGGTGGGAGGGGGGTTCATGTTTGGGAACACATGTAAGAATTAAAGATTTTAAAATTAAAAAAAATAAAAATAAAAATAAAAACTCTAAAAAAAAAAAAAAGAAAAGAAAAAAGGAAAGGGCATGAGGAAATATGTGAGGAGATAATAGTTGAAAATTTCCCTAAAATGGGGAAGGAAATAGCCACTAAAGTCCAAGAAACCCAGATAGTCCCAAAACAGGATAAACCCAAGACAAAAACATCCTAAGACATATATTAACCAAATTAATGAAGCCCAAACACAAAGAACAAATTTTTAAAGCAGCAAGGGAAAAGCAACAAACAACACAGAAGGGGATCCACATAAGCATAACAGCTGATCATTGAATAGAAATTCTTCAAGCCAGAAGGGAATGGCAGGACATACTTAAAGTGATGAAAGAGAAAAACCTACTACCTAGATTACTGTACCCAGCAAGGATCTCATTCAAATATGAAGGAGAAATCAAAAGTTTCACAGACAAGCAAAAGCTGAGAGAATTCAGCACCAGCAAAGCAGCTCAACAAATGCTAAAGGATCTTCTCTAGACAGGAAACACAGTAAAGGTTTATAAATCTGAACCCAAAACAGCAAAGTAAGTGGCAATGGGGTCACACTTATCAATAATTACCTTAAATGTAAATGGGTTGAATACCACAACCAAAAGACAATGGCTGGCTGAATGGATACCAAAACAAGATCCCTGTATATGCTGTCTACAAGAGACCGTCTCAAGCCAAGAGACATATACAGAATGAAAGTGAAAGGCTGTAAAAAGATATTCTATGCAAATGGAGACCAAAAGAAAGCAGGAGTAGCAATACTCATATTAGATCAAATAAACTTTGAAATAAAGGCTGTGAAAACTGACAAAGAAAAACAGTACATAATGATCAAAGGATCAATCCAAGAAGATATAACAATTATGAATATATGTGCACCCAACATAGGAGCACTGTAATATGTAAGGCAAATGCTAACAAGTATGGAAGGGGAAATTAACAGTAACACAATAATAGTGGGAGACTTTAATACCCTACACACACCCATGGAAAGATCAACCAAACAGAAAATCAGCAAGGAAACATAAACTTTAAATGATACAATGGGGCAGTTAGACCCAATTGATATCTATAGGACATTTCACCCCAAAACAATGAATTTCACCTTTTTTCTCAAGTGCACGTGGAACATTCTTCAGGATGGATCACATCCTGGGTCATAAATCTAGCCTTGGTAAATTCAAAAAAAATTGAAATCATTTCAAGCATCTTTTCTGATCACAATGCAGTAAGATTAGATGTCAGTACTGGAAAAAAATTTAAAATGCAAACATACGGAAGCTAAACAACATGCTCTGAATAACCAACAAATCACAGAAGGGATTTAAAAAAAAAAGAAATCAAAATATGCATAGAAACAAATGAAAATAAAAACACGCGAACCTAAAACTTACAGGATTCCGTAAAAGCAGTGCTAAGGGAAATGTTTGTAGCAATATAAGCTTACCTCAAGAAACAAGAGAAAAAATAAATAAATAACCTAACTTGACATCTAAAGAAACTAGAAAAAAGAAGAAATGAAGAACCCTAGGGTTAGTAGAAGGAAAGAAATCATAAAAATTAGGGCAGAAACAAATGAAAAAGAAGCAAAGGAGGCTATAGCAAAATTCAACAAAACTAACAGCTAGTTCTTTGAGAAGATAAATAAAATAGACAAGCCATTAGCCAGACTCATTAAGAAAAAAAAAAGAGAGAGAGAGAGAAGAATCAAATCAACAAAATTAGAAATGAAAATGGAGAAATCACAACAGACAACACAGAAATACAAAGGATCGTAAGAGAGTACTATCAGCAACTATACTCCAATAAAACGGACAACTTGGAAGAAAGGGATGAATTCTTAGGAGAGTATAACCTTCCAAAACTGAACCAGAAAGAAATAGAAAATCTCCACAGACCCATCACAAGCTTAGAAATCAAAACAGCAACCAAAAATCTGCCAACAAACAAAAGCCCAGAACATGATGGCTTCATGGTTGAATTCTACCAAAAATTTAGAGAAGAGCTAACACCTATCATATCCAAACTCCTCCACAAAATTGCAGAGAAAGGTAAACTGCCAAACTCATTCTATGAGGCCATCATTACCCTAATACCAAAACCAGACAAAGATGCCACAGAAAAAGAGAACTACAGGCCAATGTCATTAATGAACATACATACAAAAATCCTCAGCAAAATTCTAGCAAACAGAATCCAACAACATATTAAAAAGATCATACATCATGATCAAGTGGGCTTTATCTGAGGGATTCAAGGATTCTTCAATATCCACAAATCAATCAATGTGACATACCACATTAACAAATTGAAAGTTAAAAACCATATGATTATCTAAACAGATGCAGAGAAAGCCTTTGACAAAGTTCGACATCCGTTTATGGAAAAAAAAAAAACAAAACCCTCCAGAAAGCAGGCATAGAAGGACCATACCTCAACAGAATGAAAGCCATATATGATAAACCCACAGCAAACATTATCCTCAATGGCAAGAATTGAAACCATTTCCCCTAAATTCAGGAACAAGATAAGGGTGCCCACACTCACCACTACTATTCAACATAGTTTTCACATTTTAGCCACAGCAATCAGAGAAGAGAAAGAAATAAGAGGAATCCAGATTGGAAAAGAAGTAAAACTCTCACTGTTTGCAGATGACATGATTCTCTACATAGAAAACCCTAAAGACACCACCAGAAAATTACTCGAGCTAATCATTGAATATAGTAAAGTTGCATGATTTAACACAGAGAAATCCCTTGCTTTCCTATACACTAACATTGAGAAAACAGAAAGAGAAATTAAGGAAACAATTCCATTCATCATTGTGATGAAAAGAATAAAATACATAGGAATAAATCCGCCTGAGGAAACAAAAGACCTATATATAGAAAACTATAAAACACTGATGAAAGAAATCAAAGAGGACACAAATAGATGGAGAAATATACCATGTTCATGGATCAGAAGAATCAATATAGTGAAGATGAGTCTACTACCCAAAGCAATCTATAGATTCAATGCAATCCCTATCAAGCTATCAACAGTATTTTTCACAGAACTAGAAAACATAATTTCACAATTTGTATGGAAGTAAAAAAAACCCTTGAATAGCCAAAGCAATCTTGAGAAAGAAGAATGGAACTGGACGAATCGACCTGCTTGACTTCAGACTATACTACAAAGCTACAATCATCAAGACTGTATGGTACCAGCACAAAGACAGAAGTATAGATCAATAGAACAAAATAGAAAGCCCAGAGATAAATCCACGCACCTGTGGACACCTTATATTTGACAAAGGAGGCAAGACTATACAATGGAGAAAAGACAATCTCTTTAACAAGTGATGCTGGGAAAACTTGTCAACCAACTGTAAAAGAATGAAACTAGAACACTTTCTAACACCATACCCAAAAATAAACTCAAAATGGATTAAAGATTTAAATGTAAGACCAGAAACTATAAAACTCCTAGAGGAAAACAGAGGCAAAACACTCTCTGATATAAATCATACCAGGATCCTCTATGACCCACCTCCAAGAGTAATGTAAATAAAAGCAAAAATAAACAAATGGGACCTAATTAAACTTAAAAGCTTTTGCACAACAAAGGAAAGTATAAGCAAGGTGAAGATAGCCTTCAGAATGGGAGACAATAATAGCAAATGAAGCAACTGACAAAGAATTAGTCTCAAAAAAATGCAAACGGTTCATGCAAGCCAATACCGGAAATTAAAGGACCAAATTTAAAAATGGGCCAAAGAACTAGAAAGACATTTCTCCAAAGAAAACATATAGATGGCTAACAAACACATGAAAAGATGCTCAACATCACTCATTATCAGAGAAATGCAAATCAAAACCACAATGAGGTACATCTCATGCCGATCAGAATGGCTGCTATTCAAAAGTCTACAAACAATAAATGCTGGAGAGGGTGTGGAGAAAAGGGATCCCTCTTACACTGTCGATGGGAATGCAAACTAGTATAGCCACTATGCAGAACAGTGTGGAGATTCCTTAAAAAACAATATAGATCTGCCATCAATTCAGTTAGGTTTAGTTCAGTTGCTCAGTCATGTCCGACTCTTTGCGACCCCATGAATCGCAGCATGCCAGGCCTCCCTGTCCATCACCCACTCCTAGAGTTCACTCAGACTCACATCCATCGAGTCAGTGATGCCATCCAGCCATCTCATCCTCGGTTATCCCCTTCTCCTCCTGCCCCCAATCCATCCCAGCATCAGAGTCTTTTCCAATGAGTCAACTCTTCCCATGAGGTGGCCAAAGTACTGAAGTTTCAGCTTTAGCATCATTCCTTCCAAAGAAATCCCAGGGTTGATCTCCTTCAGAATGGACTGGTTGGATCTCCTTGCAGTCCAAGGGACTCTCAAGAGTCTTCTCCAACGTGACCTAGTCATTCCACTGCTGTGGATACACACTGCGGAAACCAGAATTGAAAGAGACATGTGTACCCCAATGCTCATCGCAGCACTGTTTACAATAGAGAGGGCATGGAAGCAATCTAGATGTCCATCAGCAGACGAATGGATAAGAAAACTGTGGTACCTATACACGATGATACATTACTAAGCTATTAAAAAGAACACATTTGAATCAGTTCAAATGAGGTGGATGAAACTCGAGCCCATTATACAGAGTGAAGTAAGCCAGAAAGAAAAACACCAATACAATATATTAATGCATATATATGGAATTTAGAAAGATGGTAATCATGACCCTATATCAGAGACAGCGAAAGAGACACAGATGTAAAGAGCAGACTTTTGGACTATGTGGGAGAAGGCAAGAAGGGGATGATTTGAAAGAATAGCATTGAAACATGTATATTACCATATGTGAAAAAGATGACCAATCCAAGTTTGATGCATGAGACATGGCACTCAAAGCCAGTGCACTGGGACAACCCTGAGGGATGAGATGGGGAGGGAGGTGGCAGAGGGGTTCAGGATGTGGGCCACATGTACACCCATGGCTGATTCATGTCAGTGTGTGGCAAAAACCACTACAATATTGTAAAGTAGTTAGCCTCCAATTAAAGTTAATAAGTTAATTTTAAAAATAAATTAAAAAAGAATAAAACCTGGGTGAGTAGTAAAATTGTTACTAACTTGAAACTATTTCAATCAAATAAAAAAGCAAGTAGTGAAAATAATTTAAAAATAAAATAAAAATAAAAACCTTGTGGGCTTCTGGTTCAATATGGCAGAAAAGAAGGATGTGTGCCCATCTCCACCTGCAAGAGCACCAAAATCACAACTAGCTGTTGAATAGCCATCGACAGAAGGACACTGGAACTCACCAAGAAATGATACCACACATCCAAAGAAAAAGAAACTGCAATGATATGGCAATCATTGCAAGGGTGCAATCGTGATAAAATCAAATCCCATACCCATTGGGAGGATGACTCACAAACTAAAGAACAATGATACCAACGAAGTTCTCCCACTGTTGTGAAGATTCTGAGCCCCACATCAGGCTTTCCAGCCTGAGGATCCAGGAAAGGGACTGGGAATCCCCAAGAAACCTGACCCTGAAGGCCAGCAGGATTTGATGACAGGACTTCCACAAGGCTGAGGGAAACAGAGATCCACTCTTCAAGGGCACAAACAAAACTTGTGTGCACCAAGACTCAGCAGAAAGGAGCAGTGCCCCCACTGGAGATGGAACCAGACCTACCTGCTAATGTTGGAGGGCTCCTGTGAAGGCGTGGGTCAGCAGTTGCTGCCACAGGGATGAGGGCACTGACGGCAGGAGTCCTGGAAGGTGTCCTTTGGTGTAAGTCCTCTTGGAGGTCACCATTAACCCTACCACAGAGCCAGTAGACTCCATGGCTGGATCACCTCAGACCAACAGGTGGGAGGGCAACCCCTCCCATTAGCAGGCAACTGGATTAAAACTTTACTGAGCACAGCCCTGCCCACCAGAGCAAGACCCAATTTTCCCCACAGCTAGTCCTTTCCATCAGGAAACCTACACCTGAGCCTCTAGCCTCATCCACCAGAGGGCAGGTAGACGAAGTAAGAAGAAACACAATCACACAGCAGCTAGAATGAAAATCACATTCTAGAAAATTAGTCAGGATGAAAAAGCAGAAAGTTATGTCTCAGATGAAGGGAC
Organism: Capricornis sumatraensis; assembly: GCF_032405125.1. Taxonomy (NCBI): domain Eukaryota; kingdom Metazoa; phylum Chordata; class Mammalia; order Artiodactyla; family Bovidae; genus Capricornis; species Capricornis sumatraensis. Next base: position 107,098,073 of record NC_091069.1, read on the forward strand.
AAGACAAAACCCCAGAAAAACAACTAAATGAAGTGGAGATAGGTAACTTTCCAGAAAAAGAATTCAGAATAATGATAGTGAAGATGATCCAGGATCTCGGAAAATGAATGGAGAAGATGCAAGAAATGTTTACCAAAAAAAACTAGAATAATTAAAGAACAAACAAACAGATGAACAATACATTAGAAGGAATCAATAGCAGAATAACTGAGGCAGAAGAATGGATAAGTGAGCTGGAGAAAAGAATGGTGGAAATCACTGCCTCAGAACAGAATATAGAAAAAAAATGAAGACAGCCTGAGAGACCTGTGGGACAACATTAAACACACCAACATTCACATTATAGGGATCCCAGAAGGAAAAGAGGGAGAGAAAGGACCCACAAAATTATTCGAAGAGATAATAGCTGAAAATTTCCCCAGCATGGGAAAGGAAATAGTCAGTCAAGTTCAGGAAGCAAAAAGAGTCCCAGGCAGGATAAACCTAAGAAGGAACACACAGAGACACATAGTAATCAAACTGACTAAAATTAAAGGCGAAGATAAAATCTTAAAAGCAACAAGGGAAAAACAACATACAAGGGACTCCCATAAGGTTATCAGCTGATATATCAATAGAAACTCTGCAAGGCAATAGGGAATAAATTCAGTGATAAAAGGGAGGAACTTACAACCAAGAATACTCTACCCAGTAAGACTCTCATTCAGATTTGACGAGAAATCAAAAGCTTTTCAGACAAGCAAAAGTTAAGAGAACGTGGCACCACCAAGCCAGTTTTACAACAAATGCTAAAATAACTTCTCTAGGCAGAAAATACAAGAGAAGGAAAAGACCTACAAAAAAATAAACCCAAAACAATTAACAAAATGGGAATAGGGTCATACATATCGAAAAATTACCTCAAATGTAAATGGATTAACCAAAAGACATAGACTGGCTGGGCAGATGGAAACATGTGCCTGTATGTACTTCAACTTAATGCATCACCCTACTTAACCACCCAAACTGTATGTAATTATTTTATATTGTTAGATTAATCATGTTTCCATCATGACTTGCAATGGTAATTCTCATTTATTTTTTTTTGTCTGGCTATTGATTGTGAAAACTGATGAACATCTTTTACTATTGTGATTATGTAGCTACTATTTGCTTAATACCATTGTATCATGATTGGTCAACAAAAAATAAACGAACTCTGTATCACTAAAACTACCATTTCCATTGGATCATCAAAAAAGCAAGAGAGTTCCAGAAAAACATCTACTTCTGCTTTATTGACTATGCCAAAGCCTCTGTCTGAGTGGAACTCAACAACTCTGGAAAATTCTTAAAGAGATGGGAATACCAAACCAGCTTACTTGCCTCTTGAGAAATCTGTATGCAGGTCAGGAAATAACAGTTAGAACAGGACATAGAACAACAGACTGGTTCCAAATAGGGAAAGGAGCACATCAAGGCTGTATATTGTCACCCTGCTTATTTAACTTATATGCAGAGTGCAGCATGAGAAAGGCTGGGCTGGATGAAGCAGAAGCTGGAATCAAGATTGCCAGGAGAAATATCAATAACCACAGATGTGCAGATGACACCACCTTGATGGCAGAAAGTGAAAAAGAACTGAAGAGCTTCTTGATGAAAGTGAAAGAGGAGAGTGAAAAAGTTGACTTAAAACTCAACATTCAGAAAACTTCTGGTCCCATCACTTCATGGCAAATAGATAGCGAGAAAGTGGAAACAGTGTCAGATTTTATATTTTTGGTCTCCAAATTCACTGCAGATGGTGACTGCAGCCATGAAATGAAAAGATGCTTGCTCCTTGGAAGAAAAGCTGTGACCAACCTAGACAGCATATTAAGAGGCAGAGACATTACTTTACCAACAAAAGTCCATCTAGTCAAAGCCATGGTTTTTCCAATGGTCACATATGGATGTGAGATTTGGACTATAAAGAAAGCTGAGCACGGAAGAATTGATGCTTTTGAACTGTGGCATTGGAGAAAATGCTTGAGAGTCCACTGGGCTGCAAGGAGATCCAACCAGTCTATCCTAAAGGAGATCAGTCCTGGGTGTTCATTGGAAGGACTGATTTTGAAGCTGAAACTCCACTACTTTGACCACTTTATGCAAAGAACTGACTCATTTGAATAGACTCTGATGCTGGGAAAGATTTGAAGGCAGGAGGAGAAGGGGAAGACAGAGGATGAGATAGTTGGATGGCATCATTGACTCAATGGCCATGTGTTAGAGTAAACTCCTAGAGTTGGTGATGGACAGGGAGGCCTGGTTTGCTGTAGTCCATGGGGTTGCAAAGAGTCAGACACGACTGAGTGACTGAACTGAACTGAAAACTACCATTTACTAGGAAAATTTGTAATCACTACTTAAAATCCAAATGCATATCAGAATTATCTTGGAATTTTTTGAAAAACACAAATGCCCAGGAATTGCTCTTTTTTCTCCAAAGCTCCAGATATGTTTCTAATGAGCAGCCATGTTTAAAAACAACTGGACTATATGATCATCTTTCACCTTTACCTAGTTAGTTTCACCTTTTCTATTTCATATTCAGTGTCCTCGTTTCATTTAGTTTACATTTTCCAATTTCTACATCTCTTTTCTTGTTGTTGTTCTTTCTTACACTATCAGGCATAGTAGAAAAGCTTTTGTATACATTTATATATAGAATGTATTATATATATATATATATATATATATATATATATATATACACACACACACAATAAAATACATAAATTTTTGCCAAGCTAAAAAATTTATGACGTTTTGATTCCACTTCCTTGACTTAGTATGAATAGGATGCTGGATTTCTAATTTATATTCAGTCAAAACTTTGATATAGTTCCACGTATGTTGACATCTAGTATTACTGCTAAAATCTAGAAAATCATTTATCTTAGTAATTTAAAAAAATGCATGAGGTTTAAAACTTCTAATCCAATTCCGAGTATATAAATACCATCCTGTTTAAAAAAAAAAAAAAGGTATTAACATGTGATACAATATTGTTAACAAAGGTGCAGATTATGTTCCAATTTTACAAAGTGTTATGCTATATTCAATATTTTTTCATACCTTATTTGCCTCTACATTTTATTGAATTGCATAGAGAAGTTTCAGCTGCATGGAAGAAATTCTGATAAACTGTTCACTTCTATCCTATTACAAATATTTTCTATTTCCTTGTTATGGCTTCTTAGATACACCCATCATTTAAAAGTGCACATTTATTTTCCAAATACATGGGATTTTTAAAATATCTTTGATACTAATCTCTCATTTATATTAATTTCTCATTTAAATGCTCTCTTCTCTGCAAACTCCCTCCGTGCTTTTTCAGTCTTCTAACTTTATCAAGGCTTTCAATGGCTAAATCAAAGATCTTTCTTGGTAAATGTCACAGTCACTTGAAAATAATGTGTGTTATTTTCAAATATCTTTTGATATTGATCACTAACATAATTCCACAATGATAAGAGCAAAGACCCTGTGTGATTTCAATACCTTTACACCAGGAAGTTTCTGGACTGTCCTATCTCCCTGGACATATTCCAGTGTCTCCTACTTATGGGGTCTTGAGTAGAATTTGTATCCTACTGTTGTTTGGAAATTGTATAAATCTTACATTAATTATGTTGAATTGGTTCATAGTGCTTTTCAGGTATACTGTATCTTTCTCTTCTCTATATACTCATTCTATTAATTTTTGAGAGCATGATATTGAAAGTCAACTAAAAATCTTAATTTATCTACTTAAAAAGAAATTCCTTCTCCAGAGGGTCTTCTGGACCCAGGATCAAAGCTGGATCTGCCTGCACCCTTGCCATCTGAGCCACAGGGAAGTCCCCTTAAAAAGAATAATTGTAATATACAGTTGAACTATATATAACTTTGTTCTGTATTTTCCAAGTCTCCTGTAAGTGTATTATATTTTCACAATTAAAAAATTAAAAAGGAGTATAAATTAAAGAAAATATGCAGGAGTACAGCCAGCAAGGAAAGAAACCAAGTTAGAACCTCTTGACATATATCCACTTATTACATCTTTTAGGAAATACCTATTTTTTAACTAAAACTGAAACTGGACCCCAAAAAAGGCCTTTGAAGAAAACTAAGAATAGTAAGCAGATTTCTTCCTGTTAATATTTATTGACCGTTCCCTTCAAAAATTTTACCCTATAAGGATTATCCAGCCAGGAAAACTAGGCATATCCATGTGGTACAGCCCTTGAGAGAGAAGAGTAAAAACAGACTCCAGCCCTTGGGTTCCTCTGCCTCAGGAATTCTGAGTAAAGCAGAGGTCCTTATAGATAGCAGCACTTTCATTCATTCAGGCCATATTACCTACAAAGGGAGCTGGACGCACATGCCACAGAGCATGGGAAAGTGACCACAGAAGTTTCAGCCTGAAATGGAACTGGGGGAGGGAATGGAGACTCTTGCACACATGCCCCCAGGAAGTAAGCTGAGGTGCCGAGAGGCTGCTTCCCTAAATGCCTGCTTTACCAGATGGCCAATGAACTCACTGCCTGGAAGCTGACTAGATGCCCCCTCTTCCTACTCTGTCCATAAATAGAACCTCCCCAAATCCTCAACTGACTTCCTGAATTGCAAGTCTTCTGCTATTCCCCAATAAACTCAATTTCTGGTCATTTGAGCTTGCCTCAGTTTACTTCCTTTATTAGGTTGACACTACAAATGAGTAAGAGATGTGCCAATATCTGCATACTTTCCCAGGGATGCATGTGGGCACTATGAAGTGGCCATGAACTCAACAGCAAGTGGGCATGATGGACTCACCTTCATGAGCCAATGCGCATAGCCATCAAAGATAGATACTATTATCCTCCATGAGAAATCTTAACCTGTGAGCCAGGGTAAGAGTCCCAACCTCTTCAGTTAGTGGAGGAGATGGACCAGAAACCACAGTCTAGGACTAGAGTCTGCTCTGACCACTCACGGAGACAGGATTCCTGCATTCGTCATAAACACAGGGACACAGTACTGCAACATCAGGAGGGCGCATCCATGGAAGGTTTAATGTGCATTGGGGGCACGCAAAGTGAGCAGCCTATTATGATACAGATTAGGTCCTCTGAGAGAAAATGCAGACACTGATGGTAAAGGAAGGTTTCTGAGGAGTGACATCTTATTCTGGAAGAGAGTAAACGAACTAGGAAGTAACAGTTCAGGAGCAGAAGCAGGAGCACTCACTCAGCCCCAGGGACCGTCAGAGAAACGGAGAAGCACTTCTGCATGTGAAGAATGGGATATGGAGGAACAGAAAGGGAGAAGCATGAACGTGTTGAAACAGGAGGCAGGTCAGGGAGGTCCAAGCAATCTGGTTTTCACTCTGATAGAAAAATCACTGAGAAGTTTTATGTAGGAAAATGATAGTCAAATGCACATCACGGGTCTCTCAACTGCCGGCACTGGTACTGGATACTCTGTTGGGAGAGGGGCCCCGTGAAGTGCTTGACTGTCTCCACTCACTAGATGCCAGCTGCACCCCTCCCCACAATGTGGTGACCAAATGTGTCCTCAGACACTGCCAGTCATACACTGAACTGAGAACCACAGTTCAGGAGCCAGGGCTGAGGACCCAAGACTATAATCGACAAGGTGGATGTGATAAGTAAGCAAGTGACAGCTGAGCTGAAAGGTGATTCTTCCTGATTCCTCTCATGTAATATGGCTGCACAACCTAGGCATCCATTTCCACACAGAATGCTCCAAGCGCACCTGTGCAAACTCCTCTCCACCTCTCAAACCCGCATCACCCACCAGTGTCATCACTGACCCACCTCATTGTGGACCCCTGCTGGCTTCCTCAGCAGAGCTTTCCACTCTCAGCCCCCCAGCCCTGTGTCTGCTTCTCAGTACATATTTCTCCATCCTAGGGGCATTCAATCTCAGCCGACACCTGAGCCCCTCAGTTCTAATCACTGCATGGACTGGACTTCAGAATCAAGAGGCCAGCTCTACCCCTCAGATCTTACACAATATCCTCCAGCCAAGCCTCCAAGGAACCATTCCCTCAACTCCTACACCTGCTCCTCACTATACTCTCCACTTTGTCTTAACTTATGAGATGGATTGTTGTTGTTCAGCTGCTCAGTTGTGTCTGACAATTTTCAATCCCACGGACTGCTGCATGCCAGGCTTTCCTGTCCTTTACTATCCTCCAGAGTTTGCTCAAACTCATGTCCATTCAGCCTATCCAACCATTTCATCTTCTATCCCCCTGCTTCTCCTCCTGCCCTCGATCCTTCCCAGCATCAGGGTCTTTTCCAAAGAGTCAGCTCTTCGCATCAGGTGACCAAAGTATTGGAGCTTCAGCTTCAGCATCAGTCCTTCCAATGAATAGTCAGGGTTGATTTCCTTTAGGATTGAGATGGATATGCCCACCTTTTCAGCATATAACCAATCGCCTAAGCTAGTAACCCCAGTTCCTCTGTCCTCCAGGAACTGTCCAATTCTACCATGTCCCAAAGAATCACAAATGCTAGGTGTAAAAAAAAAAAAAAAAAAAAAAAGAGGTCATCCTGCATGAAACCTGTTCTTGCTTTCTTATTCTGACACTTCATAGAGAATCACCACCCACCACAGATGTGAGTCAGAAGCCAAGGAAATCATCCAAACAAACTTCAAGATCTGAGAACTGTGAATCCTGAAAATTCCCCACATCTATCTTTTTCTTCCCAATGGGCCCTGTTTCAGTTCAGGACTGTTACCACCCAGGCAACTATTTTATTTATTTACTTATTGAATTATTTATTTTTAGGATTTATTTTCCTTACATTACAATATTGTATTGGTTTTGCGATACATCAACATGAATCTGCCACGGGTGTACACGTGTTCCCCATCCTGAACCCCCCTCCCACCTCCCTCCCTGTACCATCCCTCTGGGTCATCCCAGTGCACCAGCCCCAAGCATCCTGTATCGTGCATCGAACCTGGACAGGCACTGATTTTAAGTTTCTTCAATCCATTCTCCATTCTGCCATCAGAATATTTTTTTTTTAATAAATGCCAATCCGTTTATGGGTTAACTACTCAAAATTATTTAAAAGCATCAGCAGGATTACACAAATGTCCTTGTTTACACATCTGAACTCCTTCCTACCCATCATTCCCCAGCTACAGTCCAGAACCACCTGTTCTGGATGCATGGTCAACCTGCATCTCCATGCAGAGCATCCACACACTTCTCCTTTTACAGACAGTCCCTGTGGTCAACTCCTTGGGGACCCTCAGGTCCAGACCCGAGGACTATCTCCTGAGCTACAAGGAGACTCAGTCAGCTCTCCCTCTTGCTCCCCACACTGTGCATGCCTCCATGGGGATCCCATATACAACAATGGCATATATCAAATATTTACGTATTGTGCAAAATAGTTTACTTGTTTTCATGCTTTCTTCTTACTCAGAATACGATTTTACTCCTCATTTTACAGAAGGAACAAACTGTGAGAAATTAAGCCATTTACACAACAAAGTCTACGTAGTTAAGTGGAAAATTCAGGGCTTAATTCTAGGGCAGTCTGATTAGCAGCCACTTCAACCACTAAGCTCTAATAGTTTGTTTCTATGTTTTATTTAAGTCGGTTCAAGTCAGTTGAGAATAGAGGCTTTCTTTTTATCTGTGTGTCCCTGATAACTAGAGATGGGGTAAGAGAAAAAGGAGAAGCTGAAAAAACAAATGGAAGTCCTAGTTATATATCAAGACCCTGACCTAAGTGAAGAGGATCCATGTATTAAATAAATAAGCTACAAGGGTATAATGTTCAACACAAGGCATATAGCCAATACTTTATAATAACTATAAATGGAATATAACCTTTAAAAACCGTACACCACTATGTTGTACACTTGGAATCAATAAAATATTATATATCAACTATATCTCAATAAAAAATTAATAAATTAGAACAGGTAATGAGTAGTTCAGAGAAGGCAATGGCACCCCACTCCAGTACTCTGGCCTGGAAAATCCCATGGATGGAGGAGCCTGGTAGGCTGCAGCCCATGGGGATGATAAGAGTCGGACATGACTGAGTGACTTCACTTTCACTTTTCACTTTCCTGCCTTGGAGAAGGAAACGGTAACCCACTCCAGTGTTCTTGCCTGGAGAATCCCAGGGACGGGGGAGCCTGGTGGGCTGCCGTCTATGGGGTCGCACAGAGTTGGACACAACTGAAGTGACTTAGCAATCAGTAGTTATCTTGGTGTTCTTACAAAATATGTCTTAGAAACAAAGACTTTTTTTCAGTTCTGGAGACTAAAAGTCCAAGATCAAGGTGCCAGCAAGGGCTCCTTATCTGGTGAGAGCCCTCTTCTTCCTGACTATTGGTTGGTGCCTTCTGCCTGAGTCCTCACATTAAGATACTAATCCCATTTGCAGCAACATAGATGGAGCTAGAGATTATCATTCTGGGTGAAATAAGTCAGACAGAGAAAGAAATATCACTTATATGCTAAATTTAAAAAGAATTGAAACAAATGAACTTATTCACGAAACAGAAACAGACTCACAGCCTTAGAGAATGAACTTAAGGTTATCACAGGGGATGTGTCAGGGGAAGGGATAGTTAGGGAATTTGGAATAGACCTGTACACACACACACAAAGCTTACTTTCCTGCACCTCTGGAGGGGTCTGCACACCAGCCTTCTGTGTCTTTCGGTTTTGTGTCCACAGTGCCAGTGTTGGAGTTTGAACTTTTCGAGACACTCCCAACTGCTGGCTTCACGGAGTGTCCCTGGAAGGGCTGGGCTTCCAATGACAAGGGATATTTTTCTTTCTCAGTTGACAAACCAAGGCAAGGACATTTTCTGGGTCCCTGGGGACAGCAGGCACTCCAGGAGGGGTGGCCCCGAGTCCCAGCATGCAGGGGCCGGGCTGTTGCCACCCCCTCTTCCTCTCCCCCTGGAGGAGCCAGTGGCCCGGCCTGCCTTGGCCTCTGCATGGCCTTGGGTAGCTCTCACTGCTCACACCAGGTTCACCCGCATTCAGCGGCAGATTCATTTGACCTCCACAACCTGGAAGGAAGCTGGGTAAAGTGTCATTTCTACTACCCAGAAGAGGAAACAGGTGACTGGGCCCAGGTCACATGGCCCATCCATGCCAGTGCCCAAAGCCTGGTCTGCAGCTCTCATTCCTTGAAAGTCGTTCAGCTTCTCTAGCCAAGAAGGAGGACTCCCTGGATGAGCGGGTGTTTGGGGCAGGGGCTGCCTTGTGTGCCCAGGCTTTTTGCTCAGCAGCAGGCTAGCCCTTCACTGGGTATCTCAGAGCTGGGAGGCACTGTAGAGACCACTAGCTCCGGATCAGTGCGCCAAGGCGGCCAGGCTGGCCAGCGAGACCCAGCAGACCGTGTCATTTCCAGCCCTCCTGCACCTGTCTTCTGCTACTGGAGTCGGGGGTTGCACCTCCTTCCTCTGGGAGCGGCAACAGCTCTGGTGCCAGGGAAGACAAGATTCCTCTGGTAGGCACTGACCCTCCCTGGCCCCCTGAGGTCCTGCTGGATGGGAGGCGCTCGCAGTCGCACGTGCACCTAAAGGGAACCAGGTGGTACCTCACTCGCTCCAGGGTTCCCGCGCTACTCCCCTGTTCGCTGTTCCCCGTGGGGAAGCCGGCCGGGTTCAACCCCCTGCCCCGCCTGCCCTAAGTCCGAGCGCGCCTCTGAAGCCTTGGTTTCTTCGGAGCCCTGAGCGCTGCGTGTGCAGAAGGGATCCCGGCTCTTCTTTCTGGAGGGGCGGGCTTTGCACGGGGCGTGCCCGCAGTTTTCCGCGCCCCGCAAGCTCCCGGGGAGAGTTGTGGCTCCGGACCCAAGATGCGCGCCTGCCCGCCCGCTTCTCAGCTGGGTTTCCCATGGTCCAGCCTGTCGGCGGACAGAGAGAAGGCTCGACCCGGAGCACCCCACTCCCGGTCGGGCACACGCGGGAGGGGGCGGCCCAGCGGGCTGATTAGACAGGATCCAAGCAGGAAGTTTTGGTCCCCACCCTGGGCGGCCGACCCACCCCACGCGGCCTGGGCACCTGTACGCCCGTCCATCCATCCGTCTGTCCCTCGGGGCGGCGACCCCAGGAGGCCAGGATGGGGACCGGGGAGGCTCCGTCCGCGACGCCCCCACCCGCAGGCCAATCTGAGGCGGCAGGCGGGGCGGCTGCGCGCGCGCGCGGCCCAAGATAAGAGGCCAGGTGAGCCTACCTGCGCCGCGGGCGGGACGCGAGGAGGCGCGGAGCGGACCGGACGCGCGGCCGTCTGGCGGCATGTCAGATAGAAGGAAGAGCTCGGCCCCTCTGTCCAGGTGAGCCGAGGTCCTGACTGCTCCGGGGGCCACAGGCTCGGGGTCGCACCGTGCAGCCCCCGGGGTTCCGGCTCTCCTTACTCCTTGTGGACGCTGGCCCGAGCAGGCTGCCTGTCTAGCCCGGAGAGGCCGCTCTGGGCGCTGGGGAGGCGTTCAGGAGGTAAATGGTCAATTCTCAGCTTCTGAGCCGCCCCTGACTGCTTGTCTTTCTCTGAAAAGTCTGAGAGGCCCCTCCCGGGAAGAGGCGGCCACACTGCCTCGCAGGGTCAGTGAGTAGGCCGAGCCGGCAGGTGCCCTCCCAGGGATGGGCTCAGGCTCTGGGCACAGTGTTTCGGGGTGCTGTCAGCGCTGGGGAACTTCACGCTTGGCGCTCTCCCTCTCTGTGCTTCAGTCTTCACTCACGAGTGGGGCCTTCAAAGGGTCCAGGGACTGGGTGTCTCATCTTTGTCTGCTGAACATCTATCTAGTCAGGGTCAGAGAAGCCTGGGGGGTGGGTGTCCAGGAAGCAGCACCCTCATGTAATTGGTGACTCTGAACTCCGCTTGGGGCCCCCCCAAGAGCATCTCCTGACCCCCTGACACCACCCCCAGAAGACTGAGGCCCATGTAGTGGATGGGCAGCAGCTGCGTGGGCCCCTACTCCTTGACCCGAAGGCTCTCGCTGATAGAAATTGGCCCCAGGCGGGCGTTTGGGTGGTGAGGCCAGGCTGCCTCTGCAGGTGTGGGCAGACCCTCCTATCCGGATCTTGACCCTCCCCTCCCCCCAACCCTACAAGGACCCCAAGCTCCAGGGAACCCCCATGCCAGCACCTCCTCTACCAGGGCTGGGGTCCCCCTGGACTCTCTGTCCTCACTTCTCTACAGCAGAGGCCTGTGGGGTCTGGAGAGGCCTGTGGGGTCTGGAGAGGGGAGGATATGCCCCGAAAAAAGAGGTGCTTGGTGCTCTGGACGGGGGCCCAGCATCTCAGAGCCCAGTCACACCTAGGGAAGGTCTGTGCAGAGGGTGGGGCTGGTAGTCAAGGTCTTGGACTCTGTGTGGGTCTGATGTGTGAGTGTCTGTGTTTCCAGGCGGGGCCTGTCTGTGTTCGGGTGTGTGTGGGTCATGCGTAGTGTGGAGAAGTCTGGGTGGGTGGGAGATTCTGACATCGCCATTTGGGCCTTGGGCGTTCGCGTCCTCTCAGATGTACATTGAGGCTGATGGTGCAGGGCTGGTCTTTGCTGGCCCTCTGCCCAGAGGCCCTGGGGTCCTGTGGCTGCAGGGATGGGCTCGAGTGCCCTAGGGAAGCTGCCCTGCCTCCCCAGGGCCCTGGGCTGCCGCAGCTGTTGCCAATGCTTGCCCAGGAGGCAGCTGGAGCCAGGACCCTCCACCCCGCTCCCAGGAACAAGCCCCAGCTGGCAGAGGGAAGGGCTGTGAGTCACTGTCAAACGAGATTCCCGGGAGACGATGGGGTCATTGAGGAGAGGGTGAGGAGCGTGGCTCCAGGCAGGGCCCAGGTGGGCAGTGGAGGGCTAGTGGGCCCCCCATCCCTGGCGCCAGATCAAAATGCAGATGCCCAGCCCTGGATGGTGGGTCGGGTGCCCAGGACAGAGCGAGGGGTGAATCATTTCCCCACCTGGCCTCCTGCAGCCCTGCCACCTCCCAAGACACCTGGTTCTCCCTGGCACCTCTCCCTAGACCATCAGGGCTGGAGGGGACCTCACTGACCATCAACAATGGCCCCTTGCATGGGGAGGCCGGCTCCCCTCGGGCAGCACACAGGCCCTGGGTCAGAGGGCCTAGTGTCAGGCCTGCACCCGCTCTTCCCCTCCCAAGGGCTGCATGACCTGCTCTTTGAACCTGGGCCTCCATGAAATGCCCTGGGGCAGCCTCTGTGCCCTCCCCTGCTAACCCTTCCCAGGCAGCTGAGCCTTGACCTGTTACACAGCAGATTTCTGTGTGCCAATTCCCTTAGGAAGGAAAGGTTCTGCTGATCAACCTGCCCGCAGGGACACCCCTGCCCTCAGCTGCTGACCATGGGCACTGCAGACTCAGGAAGAAGGGCCTGGGGGAGGGAGCCAAACTGACTCTCCCCTGCACAGTGGGCAGGGAGTTTCCCGAGCCACAGAAGGGAACAGGAGATCCCTTTCTCTAAGGATGGAGCATGGGTGCTGGCAGGCCTGCCTGGAGCGGAGAGGGCTGCGTGTCCAAGTGCCAGCTAGGTGGTGAGGGCAGCGGGGGTGGCTACTGGGGCTTCAGTTGGTGGCCATGGCTCGAAACCCCCGAGTGTTGGCATGCACTGACCCTGGCGCTCTAAAGGACAAGCTGTTGGCCGCTGGGTCTCCCCAAACCCGCCTCCCCAGTCTGCACCGGAGCTCAAGCTGACCTGGGGAATCCCAGTCACCCCACTCCCTCTGACTGCTCAGCTCCTGGGCTCCTGAGAAGGTGGAGCCTCCCTGGGCATCCTTCCTAGCACTGGGCCTGTGGTTAACAGGCTGCCCTGGCCGGGAACCTCGGCTCCTTCTTTTACTGGCCATCCTGCCGTGGGTACCTTGTTGATCCTGTGAGCCTTGGAAGCCTCATCTGCAGAATGGAGGTGACCCCCCTGCATTCCTCAAGGTTGTGGGGGCCTCTCGTCAGTGGCGCTTGTGAGCACCCGGTGCTGTCTAGGCACATGTCAGAGCCCTCACTGCGTCCTTTGTTTATTGGTTTACTGGTCACTGTATTCACCAAACGCGTGTGCTTCTGAGTGCTGAGCACTGCTCTGGGCCCTTTGCTGTTGTTCAGTCCCTCAGTCATGTCTTCGCAACCCCATGGACCACAGCAGGCCAGGCTTCCCAGTCCATCACCAACTCCAGAGCTTACTCAAACTCATGTCTGTTGAGTCGGTGATGCCATCCAAGCATCTCATCCTCTCATTCCCTTCTGCCTTCAATCTTTCCAAGCATCAGAATATTTTTCAATAAGTTGGCTCTTCCCAACAGGTGGACAAAGTATTGGAGCTTCAGCTTCAACATTGGTCCTTCCAATATTCAGGGTTGATTCCCTTCAGGATAGACTGGTTTGATTTCCTTGCTGTCCAAGAGATTCTCAAGAGTCTTCTCCAGCACCATATTTCAAAGGCATCAATTTTTGTGCTCAGCCTTGTTTGTGGTCTAACTCTCACATCCATACATGACTACTGGAAAAATCATAACTTTGACTATGTGGACCTTCGTTGGCAAAGTAGTGTCTTTGTTTTTCAATGCACTATCTAGGGCTGTTATAGCCTTCCTTCTAAGGAGGAAGCATCTTTTAATTTCTTGGCTGCAGTCACCATCCACAGTGATTTTGGAGCCCAAGAAAACAAAATCTGTCGCTCCTTCCAACTTTTCTTCATCTATTTGCCATGCAGTGATGGGACTGTATGCCATGAGTTTCGTTTTTTGAATGGTGAGTTTTAAGCCAGTTTTTCACTCTCCTCTTTCATCCTCATCAAGAGGCTTTTTAGTTCCTCTTCACTTTCTGCCATAAGGATGGTATCATCTGCATATTTGAGGTTGTTGATATTTCTCCTGGCAATCTTGATTCCAGCTTGGGATTCATCCAGCTGCATTTTGCATGATATAGTCTGCATATAAGTTATAGATATAAGTTAATAGAGTCTGCATATAAGTTATAAGGGTGAGAATATACAGCCTTGTTATACTCCTTTCCCAATTTTGAACCAGTCCATTGTTCAATGTCCAGTTCTAACTGTTGCTTCCTGACCTGCATCCAGATTTCTCAGGAGGCAGGTAATGTGGCCTGGTATTCCCATCTCTTAAAGAATTTTCCACAGTTTGTTGTGATCCACACAGTCAAAGGCATTAGCATTGTCAATGAAGCAGAAGTAGATGTTTTTCTGGAATTCCCTTACTTTCTCTATGATCCAGCAGATGTTAGCAATTTGATCTCTGGTTCCTCTGACTTTTCTAAACCCAGTTTCGCAATCTGGAAGCTCACAGGTCACGTCCTGTTGAAGCCTAACTTGAAGGATTTTGAGCATAACCTTAGCAGCATGTGGAATGAATACAATTGTCCAGAAGTTTGAACATTTTTTGGCACTGCCCTGGGCCTTTGGGTACCTTATAATCATTTCTGGGGCTTCACCCGCCCCCCTGGAAGCCTGGCCTCCACCCCTCCTGTCCTCTCCCTTTCCTTGTCTTAAGAGGGGTATCTCTTTGTTTGGTGGAGATAACGTTTCTGTTGGGCTGTGGGGTGTGGTTGGGGGGTGACCACATCACTGAGGTGAGCGGTGGGGTCTTGGTGTACAGCTAGGGGTCACTCCAGGATGCCTGGGCTGACACCCTCTGGGCAAGAAGCTGTCCGGGGTGAGTCACTTCCCTGAGACTAGGCTCCGACAGATCACACGCTGTCTGACCCAGGTTCCACCTCCAAACCAGCAGCTCCCCTGAGGGCTGAGTGGCCTGCGTGGGAACAGGCTTGCTCAAGCCCAAGGAATCCTAGGCGTTCCATCCCTACCTGGCAACAGGTGTGCAGGGGAGTCCCAGCTCTGTGGGCCAGTCACCCTGTTGGGGGTGGACTCTCATCTCTGCAGTGCATGGCTGACCCCAAACTCTGGACTCGAGGGAGGGTCCACAGGGGTAGGGCTGACCGTGTGGACCCAGGGGAAGCCACGTGCAGGGGTCCTTTCTCACCTGGACGAGGGCATCAGGGCCTGGTTGGAGGGGCCGTGGATTCCCGTAGAGTCAGTGACGGCAGAGGCCTGGAATGGTCCAGTTTCCATCCCATGATCAAGGCCGCGGTGCCTGGGCTGGAGCCCTTCCCAGCCACTCTGGGGGAGTCGAGCCCTGACAGGCAGGGGTGCTGAGGTCTGCACCGCCAATGAGGCTGACAGCCAGGTGTGGGCAGGTACCAGTGTGGGGCCTAGAGTTTGCTGCCCCTTTGTGCTCCCACATGTCAGGCAGAGATCTGATGACCCCACGAGGAGGAGTACCCTGCCCCCTGTACCTGGCACCACGTTTGGTGGCACGCATGTTCTGGGCACCGTGGTGGATGCACCCTGTCCCATGGCCTTTTCTCTCCCCATGGGACAAGCTCTCCACACTTTGTTTGCAAATCTCTGATACTGCTGCTTGTTAAACCTTCTCAGATGCTGGGCGTTACAAGCTCCTCCTTCTGGAGCCCCCTGGTTGTCTCTTGTCCAATCGGGCTTTTTCTAAGGGTCTGGGAGCCTCTTTGCCCAGTGCTGCCCTGGTGGGCCCCTTCCTGCTGTCTCAGCACATCCCCTTCCTGTGGTCCACCAGGCTGGCTCCTCTCTCCTCCTTCGAGTGAGTGTCTCCTCACCCTTCACGTCCTCCCGCCCCCCCCCCCACCCCCGCACCACCACCACCACTGCTGCAGACATCTCACTGAAACCTTCCCTCCCTGATGGCCCCCAGCCTTCTAAAAGCACCACCAGGAGCTGCTCAAGCCCGCTTTCCTTCATTTTTCTCATTGCCTCGCTGGCCCCCCATCCCCATCCAGCCCCCCAGCAAACCCAGTAGACTCTGCCTTCAAATTGTGTCCCAAATCCATCACTTAAGTCTCCTAGTGGCTCCCTGCACATGGAGTGAACCCGCGTCTCCCTTGGTCCCCAAGCACCTGCTCTGGCACCCCTTCTGCTGAGTTCAGCATCCCCCGCCCCCACTGCTGCACATGCCGGCTCCACCAGCACCCCCGCTCCTCACAGCTCTGTCCCCTCCGGCGCTGCCGCCCCTTGTCTTTTGTCCCTCCTGTCCTTTTGTTCACAAGCCGGGGAGCCCTGCTCAAAAAACGTGAGTTTACTAAACACCAGGTCAGCGAACATGACGCTGGGCCTGAACGAAGAGGTCAGGGTGGTGGTGTGGCTCCTGCCCCTTTTAGGAAGGAGGACTAGGGAGGTGCAGGGAAGTGACCCCCCCTTAGGTGGGAGGATTAAGCAGGCTGTCTGACCTGGCCCTGCAGAAGTCTCCCCAGGGTCCGGGGGCTCTTTCCTTTAGGAAGCTTCTTAGATAGGTTTTATATGTCATTCAGTTGGTAAAACTTGTGGGTTTCCTCCAGGTAACGTGTCTGCTCCTCCTATGATACTTCTTCCGTGGTTGCATGTGAGGCTCTGTAGAGGCAGGCGAGGCCACGGTAGGAATACGGTAGTGGAGAGGCTGGGGAACAGGTTGGGGGGCTAACCAGGCGGAAGCCTTACTACCTGCAGTGATGCTGGGAGGCGAGAGGGTGGCCTTCCCCGGACCCTTCCCCTGTGGCCCCTGGGGAAGCTTGGCCTCCCTCCCCGCGGGCCCCGCCCCTGGCCTCCCGGCCATCCTGTCCCCCATCTGCAGTCCAGCCCTTTCCCTCCCGGTGCAGAGCGGGGCTCACTTCCCTTTCTCAGTATTTGGTTGGTGGATCTGTGACCCTGTAGTTCGCAGTGGGAGGCTAGCCCAGCTTGGTTCCTCAGAAATTCTTTGCTCTTTGGCTAGAATGGGAGTGGGGCGCTGGGGGGAGGTAGGTGCACGGGCAGGTGGGTGAGGATGACTGGTGGGAGGCTGGGGCAGGGTGCTGTAGGGACACGGGGCTGGAGGCAGGATGGTAGAAGGCGGGGTCTGGGGGCTGGCTATGAGGGGGACCGGTATGACAGTGACTATGGCTCTGAGAATGACTATGAATGACTGTGAGTGACTATGGCTGGGAGCGTGACCGGTGTGAGTGACTGTGAGTGACTAAGTGACCAGGGCCCAGAGGCAGGCTCTGCCCCTCACTCCCACCCACGGGAAGGCTGGTTTTCGGAGGTGAAGGAGGCTGGAGCACCTAGACAGTGAGGGAAGCAATGCTGGGTTCCCCTTTGGGGATGGCTGGTTCATCTAGGATCTCTGTCTGCGGGGCTGGGACATCCCAGGGGAGCCGGGGAGCTGGGATGTTTCTCAGTCACTGTTCATCTGAGAGCCTCAGATCAAAGCTGGGCTCTGCCAGGTTCACCTGCCTCCTTCGGGCTGAGCAGTGACCACCCTGCCACTTCCCTGGGCGCCCAGGCAGGGCGGACCCCCATTCCAGTGGGGGTGCAGGGTGAAGTCCGGACGCCGCTCCCCTCACCCATGATGTCAGCAGCGGGGACGCTCTGGACGTCACCCTGAGGCTATGCTGACCCTCCATTCCCACCAGCCGGACCCAGCAGTGGGCCCTGGAGGACAGGGAGGAACAGGAACGAGAACGCCGGCGGCGACTCTGGAACCTGAGATTCACCACGGACGATGAGGACCTGCCAGCCCCTGAGAGGTGCGGGTGGGAGGCAGGACCCCAGTGAGGATGGACCAGCTGTGCCTGCCTGGGGAGAAGGCTGACCTTCTGTGGGCCCCAGGCTGGTCAGGACAGCAGTCAGGACCAGTGTGGGTGAGCTGGGCCGCTCTTGCTGGGCATTTTATAAGCTTAGCTCATCCTTCCACGCTCCTGAGAGTGCTAACCCGCCTCTCAGGTGGGTGCACAGCCCGTGCACCAGGGGCACGACCTGGGGGTTTTCGGGCCCTGGGCCAACCATGCCCCTTCAGCCTGGCCCCCTTCTGCTAGTGGACCCCCGTGGATTCTGATGGGAAGGAGGTGCTGCTGGTCTGATCACTAGCCCCGAGACTGAGCTCCCCAACACGCCTCACCGCGGGGACAGGGCCCACTCAGGGGACGCATCTCCTCTCACTTCTGAACAAGCTCAGTTCGCAGACCTGGCAGGAGGCTCAGCCAGCGAGTGAACTCACCTGAGCTGGGGCGGGCAGGTGGAGGCACAGGAGGGGCCCTTCTCCAGCAGCCCAGGTTTGGGGCAGCCTCCCGTGTGGCTCCCCAGCTCCTGGAGAGGGGGCGCAGGGCATTTGGCCTGCACTGCACCCACGTGGCCATGGGGGCACGGAGGCCTGGGCACCACTCCCGGCTCCTGTGCCCATTGCCATGTGACTCGGGCCAGCGCCCTGCCTGTCTTTGCTCCTCATCTGTAAACGGCAGGGCCTGACCGAGAAGAGGTATTTGTTGAAAATGGAGTGGTTGCACCCTACAGGCGTGAGGTGGGGAGAGCTATGCAGGCAGCACTGGATGGAGGGTTGGCAAGTGGAGGGGCTTGGAGCGGAGTCCACATGGAGGCCAGCCAGCCGGCACAGCAGCATGGAGAGCAGCAGGTTCAGGAGGGCATCAGACCCAGGTCATGAGCCTTTCACGCTGCCTGTGCCTGAAGGCAGGATGGGGTTCCTGGGGGCCAGGGTGTGGAAGGTGGAGAGAGGGGAGCAGCGTCTGAGGCGGGACTGATCCTACGGGGCAGGGACAGCAGCTGTTTCTGCCAAATGGACCGTGTCTCGGAAGGACAGGGAGCCCCCACCGACTGTGTACAGAGGCCACATTCTCTTTGCCAGAGTGAGGTGGGGCACAGGGGCAGGCCCAGTGTCCCGTGGGCGGGAAGGACTCACCTGCTTAGTCTCGCCCCGTCTTCCTACCCTGCAGCACCAGCATGAGGCTCCCGGCCAGCTCGGTCAAATTAGGCCTGAAGGTGGAGCAATACCTCTCGGCCATACAGGTGAGAGGGCCGGGCCCTGGAGTGTGCTAGGCGTGCCAGGGGCCTCAGCCTCCAGGATCAGCGGCCTGTGCTCTCTGCTCCCAGAGATCAGAGTCCGTCATGTATGCAAACCCATTCCACACTGAGTTCCCCGTGGCTCCCGTGGATGTCACCAGCAAGCACCACCTTTTCGAGAAGGAGCAGGTGGGCCAGAGCCAAGAGGACCCAGCCTCCAGCCACAAGGTGAGTGGCTCTGGCCCGCCAGGCATCTGCAGACCACTGAGCCTGGGGTCTGCAGAACTGGAGCCTGGGCGCTGTGGGACAGCTCCATGCTTTCCTGCGTCTGTCTGGCAGACTCAAGGGCTCGGCCATGCCTGTTGCTGAGCCCCAGCCCAGCTGTGCACACAGCTCCGGGGGAGGGTCCTATGGCCTGGCCATGTACATGTGGTGAGGGGGCCCCTCTGGAGATGCCAGCCCGGCCCCAAGGTGGGAGCTCTCTCCTCAGGAGAACTTGCAGCTCTCAGGGGTGAAGTCATGGCTCAACCTGTGGATGAGCAGGGCCCAGGAGTCAGCACAGCAGGGCCCACAGGTACCAGATGTGCCCCTCTGGCCCCGGTCTCCCTGCAGGCCTCTTATAGTGGGATGTCCCGTCAGGGGAGGGACAGCCCTGAGTGCAGTGGAGATGCTCTGCACGCGGGATGGCCATGTGGAAGCCTGCGGGTCAGAGGGTGGAAGGAGTCGGGCCTGGGGTCCTCCCCTGAGAAGGGGCGGGCCAGGGGGCTCTGCAGCAGCCTGAGCCCGGTCTCTGTCCCAATGCCCAGAACCAGGAGACACCGAAAGAGTTGGCAGCTGGCAGCAAGCCCCAGTGGAGGAAGAAGCCAGAGGCCCTGCTGGGTGCTGAGGTGAGTGGGGGCCCAGCGGTTGGGGCAGCTCTCCCTGGAGAACGTGGGCCAGCAGGCACCCACTACTCCACTGCAGGCCTGGCAGGGGGGCCTGGCGGGCAGGGCACATGCGGGCTCCTAGAAACCGTCTGCTGCACGGAAGACACTTGATCCGGAAGCAAGCCTAGACCCTGAGACTCCCAGCACCAGTAAATGCTCCATGTTCCAAAAGATCTCTGTGCTGGAGGAGAGAGCTGTCTCAGGAAAGAGGGCAGTTCCAGACAAAGCCAGCGACTCAGAAGAGACCAGTGTCTGAGAAAGCCACCGTCTTCGAGAAGACCCCAGTCCCCGAGATGCAGCCGGCCCCAGGCAGTGCCATGGCCCCAGTGTGGCCCCAGGACTGGGAGCGCTCAGCCTCAGGAGAGTGCCCGTCCAGCCCCAGGAGGCAGCGGGGCACTGGGCCTGAGAAGGAGCCCGAATCTTCGGCGGGGCCTCTGTCCCGGGCTGGCGGCCTCCCGCCTGTCACTCTGCTGGTGCACGGTGTCCCCCACCTCCCTGTCCTCCCGGCATCTCTGGCTGCCTCCCTGTCTCCTGTCCTCCCGGCATCTCTGGCTGCCTCCCTGTCTCCTGTCCTCCCATCTGCTGTCCTCCCCGTGTCTCTGGCTTCCTCCCTTTCTCCTGTCCTCCTCCCTCCAGGCCAGCCCCATCTGTGTCTCCCCTCCCTGCCTGCTCTGCTGCCCACAGGACAGGGGACTGGGATGGGGTCTCACCTGGCACCCACACCACACCCTCATCCCAGGCCCAGACTCCAGGGAAGCCTCAGATGCTTCTAGAAGCTCCCCCATCCCTGGAAACCCTGTCCACTGGCCTGGCCCTGAGCCTGTGGCTGCACCTCCACAGCCGAGGCAGCAGGCGGGGGCAGAGGACCAGCCTGCTGCCACCGCCCCTTGCTGTTAGGGTGAGCCAGGCCTGCGGGGGCTCCAGGCTGCCTGTTCTCCCGCATGACTTGCTCCCTGCTCCATCCAGGTGAGCAGCCCCAGCACGGAGGCGGAGGCCAAGTCCCCCTCGCCCACAGTGGCCTTGCCCACCTTCAGCAGCAGCCTGCAGCGTTCCAGCCCCCACACCAGCTCCTTCAGGGTGAGCCTGGCTGCTGTGGGCCCCTCCCTGCAGGGCTCGGGGCAGTGGGGAGGCAGGCAGGAGGCACCCTGAGAAGATCTGGGGGCATCAAGGAGGGGCTGTTGACCTGGCTTGATGGGAGGGGCCATGCCCCAGGCCCAAGGCAGGCCTTTCATGGGGGTGTGGCTGGGGTCTGTGTAGAGGAGAGTGCGGGCGAGAACCCAGGGTGGGCTGTGTTCTGAGAGGCAAGTCCTCCCTTGTGGAGGCTGTGGCTGCCACGGACCCCGCTCACTGGCACCTTTCTTCTCTTTCCAGATGAGCCCCCGGAGAGATAGCTCAGAGGCGGCCTTAACCCGCAGGTCAGGGCCTGGGGGCCCTGGGGCTCATCTGATGTGGGGCTGAGGCATGAGGTGCAGCAAGGGGAGGGTCCAGCTGCCTGGAGAAGGCGGGTGGGAGGGGACGTCCTGGGCCATGGGTTGCCGGGGGCGGGGTGGGGGCGAGTGGGTGTGCTGGGGTCGTTTGAGTCAAGCACTGGGGATTCATGCACGCAGGCTCCACCATCTGCCCCAAGACTGTCTCTGAGACCAGCAGTCCTGGGCGAGGCTTGGGGACGTGGGGCACACAGTAGATGAGGGAGGTTGCTGCCTTTGCTTCAGAGTGAGACACGCAGGAACCACAGGGCTCAGAGGTCCCAGGGGTTCAGGACAGGAACCGAGGGCTGGAGCCCCTTGCAGTCAGGGGAGCTCAGCCTGCGAGAGTGGGGTGAGGGCAGAAGATGGCGAGCGTCAGGGAGCATGAGGTGGGGAGAGCTCTATGAGACAGCAGGGCGATGGCAGGGGGCGGAGGGCATCAGGGGATGTGAGGTGGGGAGAGCACTGCAGGCAGCTCTGGACGGAGGGTCGGCAAGCGGAGGGGCTTGGAACAGAGTCCACATGGAGGCCAGCTAGCCTGCGTGGCAGCACGGGGAGCAGGGTTGGGGCACCAGGTTCAGGAGGGCATCAGACCCAGGTCATGGGCCTTTCATGCTGCCTGTGCCTGAGGGCAGGATGGGGTTGATCTGGAAAGGGGAGCCTGGGGTTCGGGAGGGTGGAAGGTGGAGAGAGGGGAGCAGCGTCTGAGGCGGGACTGACTCCACAGCACAGGGACAGCAGCTGTTTCTGGCCTGGGGGTCCTGCCAAAAGGACCGTGTCTCAGGAGGACAGGGAGCCCCCACCGTCTGTGTACAGAGGCCACATTCTCTTTGCCAGAGTGAGGTGGGGCACAGGGGCAGGCCCAGTGTCCCATGGGTGGGAAGGACTCACCTGCTTAGTCTCGCCCTGTCTTCCTGCCCTGCAGCACCAGCATGAGGCTCCCGGCCAGCTCGGTCAAATTAGGCCTGAAGGTGGAGCAATACCTCTCGGCCATACAGGTGAGAGGGCCGGGCCCTGGAGTGTGCTGGGCATGCCAGGGGGCTCAGCCTCCAGCGTCAACGGCCTGTGCTCTCTGCTCCCAGAGATCAGAGTCTCTCAGGTATGCAAACCCATTCCACACTGAGTTCCCCGTGGCTCCCGTGGATGTCACCAGCAAGCGCCACCTTTTCGAGAAGGAGCAGGTGGGCCAGAGCCAAGAGGACCCAGCCTCTAGCCACAAGGTGAGTGGCCCTGGCGCACCAGGGCTCTGCAGACCGCTGAGCCTGGGGTCTGCAGAACTGGAGCCTGGGCACTGTGGGACAGCTCCATGCTTTCCTGCGTCTGTCTGGCGGACTCGACGGCCCGGCCATGCCTGTTGCTGAGCCCCCAGCCCAGCTGTGCACAC
This sequence comes from Capricornis sumatraensis, assembly GCF_032405125.1. Classification (NCBI taxonomy): domain Eukaryota; kingdom Metazoa; phylum Chordata; class Mammalia; order Artiodactyla; family Bovidae; genus Capricornis; species Capricornis sumatraensis. Next base: position 107,120,692 of record NC_091069.1, read on the forward strand.
AGCTCCAGGGGAGGGTCCTATGGCCTGGCCGTGTAGATGTGGTGAGGGGGCCCCTCTGGAGATGCCAGCCCGGCCCCAAGGTGGGAGCTCTCTCCTCAGGAGAACTTGCAGCTCTCAGGGGTGAAGTCACGGCTCAACCTGTGGATGAGCAGGGCCCAGGAGTCAGCACAGCAGGGCCCACAGGTACCAGATGTGCCCCTCTGGCCCCGGTCTCCCTGCAGGCCTCTTATAGTGGGATGACCCGTCAGGGGAGGGACAGCCCTGAGTGCAGTGGAGATGCTCTGCACGCGGGATGGCCATGTGGAAGCCTGCGGGTCAGAGGGTGGAAGGAGTCGGGCCTGGGGTCCTCCCCTGAGAAGGGGCGGGCCAGGGGGCTCTGCAGCAGCCTGAGCCCAGTCTCTGACCTGATTCCCAGAACCAGGAGACACAGAGGGAGTTGGCAGCTGGCAGCAAGCCCCAGTGGAGGAAGAAACCAGAGGCCCTGCTGGTGAGTGGGGGCCCAGCGGTTGGGGCAGCTCTCCCTGGAGAATGTGGGCCAGCAGGCACCCACTCCTCCACGGCAGGCCTGGCAGGGGGTGCTGGCGGGCAGGGCCCATGCGGGCTCATAGAAACCGTCTGCTGCACAGAAGACACTTGAGCCGAAAGCAAGCCTGGACCCTGAGACTCCCCGCCCCAGTAAATGTTTCATGTTCCAAAAGATCTTTGTGCCGGAGGAGAGAGCTGTCTCAGGAAAGAGGGCAGTTCCAGACAAAGCCAGCGACTCAGAGAAAAGACCAGTGTCTAAGAAAGCCACCGTCTTCGAGAAGACCCCAGTCCCCGAGATGCAGCCGGCCCCAGGCAGTGCCGTTGCCCCAGTGTGGCCCCAGGACTGGGAGCGCTCAGCCTCAGGAGAGTGCCCGTCCAGCCCCAGGAGGCAGCGGGGCACTGGGCCTGAGAAGGAGCCCGAATCTTCGGCGGGGCCTCTGCCCCGGGCTGGCGGCCTCCCGCCTGTCACTCTGCAGGTGCACGGTGTCCCCCACCTCCCTGTCCTCCCAGCATCTCTGGCGGCCTCCCCGTCCTCCTGGCATCTCTGGCTGCCTCCCTGTCTCCTGTCCTCCCATCTGCTGTCCTCCCCGTGTCTCTGGCTTCCTCCCTTTCTCCTGTCCTCCTCCCTCCAGGCCGGCCCCAGCTCTGTCTCCCCTCCCTGCCTGCTCTGCTGCCCACAGGACAGGGGACTGGGATGGGGTCTCACCTGGCACCCACACCACACCCTCATCCCAGGCCCAGACTCCAGGGAAGCCTCAGATGCTTCTAGAAGCTCCCCCATCCCTGGAAACCCTGTCCACTGGCCTGGCCCTGGGCCTGGGCCTACACCCCCACAGCCGAGGCAGCAGGCGGGGGCAGAGGACCATCCTGCTGCCACTGCTCCATGGCTGATGGTGTGAGCCGGGCCTGCGGGGGCTCCCGGCTGCCTGTCCTGCCGCATGACTTGCCCCCTGCTCCGTCCAGGTGAGCAGCCCCAGCACGGAGGCGGAGGCCAAGTCCCCCTCGCTGGTGGGCCAGAGCCGAGGGCCCAGCCTCCAGCCACAAGGTGAGTGGCTCGGTCCTGCCAGGCGTCTGCAGACCGCTGAGCCTGGGGTCTGCAGAGCTGAAGCCTGGGCACTGCAGGACAGTTCCATGCTTTCCTGTGTCTGTCTGGCGGACTCTAGGGCCCGGCCATGCCTGTTGCTGAGCCCCCAGCCCAGCTGTTCACACAGCTCTGGGGGAGGGTCCTATGGCCTGGCCGTGTAGATGTGGGGAGGGGGGCCCTCTGGAGATGCCAGCCCGGCCCCAAGGTGGGAGCTCTCTCCTCAGGAGAACTAGCAGCTCTCAGGGGTGGAGAAGTCACAGTTCAACCTGTGGATGAGCAGGGCCCAGGAGTCAGCACAGCAGGGCCCACAGGCACTGCGCGTCTCCCTGCAGGCCTCTCGTAGTGGAATGACCCGTCAGGGAAGGGACAGCCCCAAGCATAGTGGATAAGCTCTGCATGCGGGATGGCTGTGGGGAAGCCTGTGGGTCAGAGGGCGGAAGGAGGGCCTGGAGTCCTCCCCCAGGAAGGGACGGGCCAGGGGACTCTGCAGCAGCCTGAGCCCGGTCTCTGTCCTGATGCCCAGAACCAGGAGACGCAGTAGGAGTCGGAAGCTGGCAAGAGTCCCCAGTGTAGGAAGAAGCCAGAGCCCCCGCTGGGTGCCAAGGTGAGTTGGGGCCCAGGGGCTGGGGCGGCTCTCCCTGGAGAATATGGGCCAGCAGGCGCCCACTCCTCCACAGCAGGCCTGGGCCCTGCCCAGCGTGGGGGGACTGGGGAAAAGGGGGTGTTCCTGCCCCACCCCATGAACCCCCTTGTCCTAACCGCCCTTGGTCCCGCAGGTGTGAGGAGCCAGTCTCAGGCCAGCAGCCGCGCTGGCTGCCTCTCCCACCCACTTTCCACACTGGACCCGGGAGGATGCTGGCCAGCTTCCTCCCCGCCCCTCTGGGGCAGGTGTGCCCCATCCCTGTCCGGCTGCGGGCACTGTGTGTCTGCACAGAGCCTCGCCACCCTGTCCACGTGGACTCCTGCTCTTCCTCCTCCTCCGGGTCCGTCAGGTCGCACGAGTGTCTCCGTGCACCTCTCCCAGGCTGGCCCCCACCGTCCTTGTGCTGCCTGCCAGGCTGGAGGAGCCATGCTGACCTCTCCCAGGCCCTGCCTTGCTCCCCTTCACACCCCACCTGCTGTCCTGGCTAACCCATCCTGTGCCCCTCCCCACACTCAGGAAAGAGCTGATAAACTCAATCACTCTCAGGTGTGACCAATAATTCCTTAAAAATCATTCTTTCCAGAAGCTTTGCTTCTCAGTGGAGGCTAAACAGTGTGGGGATGATGTTCTGGCTGTGGGGGCTCCAGGGGGGCAGGCATTTGTCTGACAGCAGCCTCTGTGGCCACAGCCCAGCACACTTGCCCCCACACCTAGATCTCCTCTCCCCTGCCCTCCTGGGCCAGAGGGGACGCTGAGCTGTGTGTAGACCAAGCAGCCAGAGCCAGCCTGGTGCCGTCAGCTCTGCGTGCTCTGTGTGGCTGGTGCTGTTGCCCCCGGGGGGAGCCCTCAGTGCCCATTGGGGCTTCCTGGGAAGGGTGCAGAGGGCAGCACCACACTGCCCACCCTCTTGCACTCACTCTACACACGAAGGCCCTGCACTCACCCTTCGGGGGGGGGAAGGGGGGATGCACGCCCAGGGCGACCTCAGGGCGATGTGTGAGGACAGCACACAGCCCGGGCACCCGCCTGACCACGCCCGCCTCCTGTGCCAGGCCTCCTGTGGGTCCCCAGGGCCGCGGGCACCGTCTCTGCGTTCTTGTCCCTCGTCTGCTGTTAGCTCGGAGAGGTGACTTCCCCTCGTGGGCAAGGGCAGGGCGTCCAGGGCAGGCCAGCTGTGGCGGCTGCAGTGACGGCCGCCTGTGCTGCGAGTTAGTCCATCCTGCCTTAGGATGGCCCCTGGATCCCACACACAGTCAGGCCACGGATGCCTGGAACCTGCCAGGCTTTTCCTGTGGGGCCTCGGGTGCCAGAGCCCTCTCCCAGGCATCCACGGAAGCAAATTCTGTCCCATTTGAAGGACTTTTGAGCTTACAAGGCACCCACTGAAGTAACTTGAGTTAAGGGAAGGTGTAGGAAAAGCGGTTCCTAAATTGCAGATTTCGGGGCAGGACATAAATCCTGGCTGGGCTCCCGGGAGCCAGACCAGGAGAGCGGGTGGCAGCCTGGCTGCTCACTGTCCCCCGGTGCCAGCTGCTGGCTCCTGGCTTCAGCCGGTCTTGCCCCGGATCTACTGGTACAGGAAGGGCCACTGGGCTCAGAGGCCCCAGGGGACCGTGGAAGGACAGCCTCAGCTGAGACGGGGCCAGGTCAATAGAAGAGCAGGTGAGGAGCGCGTGTCGGACGGGGCCTGGGGCTCCCCAAGCAACAAAGTTGAAGGGGTCGGGACGTGGGTCAGGTGAGGGGGTAAGCGGGGAGAGGCTATCGTTGCCCACAGAGAGGAGTGTGCGTCACCACAGGTGGCCCTTGGCAGGGCCGGGGCTCAGGGCCCAGGAGGAGTTGGGCAGGACAGGGGCCCCGAGATTTCAGAGAGCAGGCCTATCCCAGGTTTGCTTCCTCTTCTTTGTCTTGTCCCGAGCCCTCCCATGACCCAGGTGCTGTGCTGGAGGCCGCAGACACAGGCGTGCAAGCAAATGCAAGGCCCGTGTGCTGGCCGCGTGGACATTGTATTCTAGTGGGTTTAGCAGACTGTAATTTTAAGCTGTCGTGTCTTGAATTTCAACCATCTTCCCTGCCCCTCTACTCAACCAGCTGCCTCTTTGAAGAGAACCCTTGCTGTTTGCTGGAAGTTTGACCTTGAATTTGACACCCTGCAGTGGGTCTACTCCCTGCCCAGTGGGGGAGGGCTTGCCACGTGGCTTGGGGGGCAAGCAGATCCCTCTGTAGGTGTGCCCACTGAGGCCGCCAGAGCCTGCCTCCCCCCTAAGGGTGTTCACCCACTAGAGGAGCCAGTAGCCTGGAAGCACCCTTATCCACACATCACCACAGCTGAGCTTCTGCCCCAACCTGCCTTCCTGACTGCTGGCATCTGCTTTATCGGGGTTTTGTGCCTGCTCCCTCCTGTCCCCTGTGTGGCTGTCCTGGTTTTAAATAGTTTATCTGAGCAGCTGGAAGACCACATGTGCTTATATGGCCTGGGGTACATGTTCCCTTAGCCCTGTCCCTGGCACCTGCCAAAATAGCAGCCAACACCGCCTCTCCCCCTGCCCCCACCACCTTCAGCGTGACTCCCGCACACATTTCTCCCACCACCAGGCCGCGGGCCTGTTTAAAGCCTGTCTGGCCCCTGCCCTCTCCCAGACCCCACAGGGCAGAGCAGACACCACAAGACCCATTGGCAGCTCCTGTTCTGGGTAAGACTGGGGCAGGCTCTAAGAGCAGAGGCATGCCCTGTAGTCTGGGCCCTCTGTCCGAAGTCGCAGTGTCCACTCTGACTGGGTGTCAGAGCTGGGAGAGGCCCCCTTCCCTCAGGAGCTTTAGAGGGCGGAGTCTCAGAGATAACTCCCTGAACCTAGTTTAACGGACCCTCAGCCTGAGGCTGGAGACTCCGGTGTGAATCACAGACGTCCCACTGAAGGCCTGGGGTGGGTGGAAGGTCTTGGGTGAATAGCTGTCCCTCCCTGGCTCTCTTTCCTCCTCTGTAGGATGGAGAGGCCAGGCCTCTAAATGAAATGATGTTCCAACCCTCGGGGACTCCGCCTCCTGGCACCTTCTCCCTCTAGGCGGGGAGCCCCTGCCCCATTCTGGGCAGGTCCTCCCCCCCTCACCAGGGAGCAGAGCCAGGCCGTGGGTGCCCACACCAGTCAGAACAGTCCTCGTGGCCACATTCTCCTCCATGGGGTTCAGAAGCTGTCAGAACTGCTGAGAAAGCCTGCCCACCAGAAGCAGCCAGGGGACCAGGGACCCTGGAGGCCCTTCCAGGCAGATGCAGGGCTGGGCCACACCCCAGATGAAGGAATTCATAGGGCCTGGACTCCATCTTAGGCCTGTTCATGCTGATCATGCTCAGCCACCTTTCCAATGAACTCTGAACTCTGTGTTTAGTGCCTATGAAAACAACAGAAGGACAAGACCCCCTCTAGACCAGGGAACCTTGAAGATCTATCTGGGTTACTCATCGCCTAAGAGAAAACATACACTAATCACCCCGTCCTCCAGACAGGCCATAAATTTGTCTGTATCTATCAGAGTGTAACCTCAAGTTTATTGATTATTGGCTAACTGTTTGACTGTTCGAGCACATAGCACCTGAATCATGGGGCTATTGGGATTGTATTTTCCTTGGTTTATGTAAGTCTCAAGGAATTTGGAGTGGTGGGTTCAGACATGTACACATGGGGTATAAAAGATTTTCACAAATGCTGGTCAGGGTCCTTGGCTAAGAGGAGACTCTGCCTTGGGCCCGCCGGTGTAATAAACTGCACTCCACTATCTGCATTGTCCTTCTGAATGAGTTTGTTTCCCAGAATGCGTGGCTACAACATGTACAGGGCTCTCCACGGCTGAGCAGCGTGGAGAGACCCGTTTCCTGGGGGGAAGACTGGCTCTCTGGGTCAGGGTGTTAACCCTGAGTCCAGTGCCCCCACCCCAGGGTCCCTGCCCCCCATCCTACTGGGGAGAGCACCTGCTGGAGCTCTGCAGGGAGAACTGCTCCCTCCTGAAGGAAAATGGCTGGGGGCTGGGGGCTGGGGGCTGGGGGGGGGGGGCGGGGCGCACCTGGAGATGGGTGTTTGAGGCTCATTCTTGTCCTGGTGCAGCTGGGAGGCCTGACCTCCCGAATTCCTCTTTACCCTGGGTCTTCGGGCAGGAACCTGGGAGGATCTCATTGCCCTGGTCCAGCTCTGCAGGTGGGCCAACAGCTGCTGTCAGGACGAGTCCAGCTGCCTGCTGGGCACAGGGCTGAGGGTGAGGCCTCTGCTCTTCTGTTTCATGGATAGGTTAACAGAGGCGCAGAGAGGTTAAGTGACTCAGATAAGGTCACACAGCAAAGCTGGGTATTAAACCTTGGTCTTTGACAGCATGGCCAGTGTTTCTGCTTTATTCCCCAAGAAAGGTGACCCTGGCCTTTTGGCTGTGATGGCGACCTGCTAGAAAGGACAGATGGGGGCTTGGTGTGGGCCTTCTGGCCCCTCTTCCAACTGGAGGTCCCCCGGCCCCCCTCCTTCCTGCCACCAGTGCCTGGACGCGATCTCAGATGCCTCTTCTGGGCTGGAAGCCCTCCCCCACCCCGACCTGCCTCTTGAGCGGCTCTATTTTTAGGAGCTGTGCTTACAGGAGTAGGGGGACTCACAGTGCCACAGAGAGAGCGTGAGAGCCGCACCTCAGGCTGGCCAACCCCCTCCCTGGAGGCCTCCCTGCACCCCAGGGTGACAGGCTTCTCCCGGGGCTCAGGCCCCTGGCCTGACTGCTCCCTTGGGAGCAGTGCTGACCTGCCAGTCCTCACCCACCCTGGGCTGGGGGCTGTCCCCCTGCCGCTCTTCCCCCACACCCCATTTGGAGACTCTGGGATGAGTACCCCCACCCAGGGGAGCCAGCTTCAGTCCAAAGCACCCTACTGCCAGCCCCACCCTGCCTGCCCCACTGTAGGTCTGTTTGCCCTGACCCAGCAGGACTGGATGACTGGGAGCAGGCTCAGAAGAGTCACCAGCCTGAGGCTGCCGCCTGAGGCAGTCTCCCCTGGGGTCTACGGGCAGGGCTCCTTCAGCACCTCTGAGCCACAAAGGGGCTGCCTTGGGGCGAACACCATGCCACCTGCCAGAGCTGGGTGGGGCTCACCGCACGTCTGCAGACAGGTGCCTGGGTGGGTCTCAACCATGAGGGCGGGGTCTGGGGGACAGGTGAGTGGGCATCAGCACCCCGTCCAGGGTGCCGTCACTGCAGCCTGAGTCACAGGTTGGTGGCCGCAGCACTGGGTACAGCCTCCCTTCACCCCAGCCTTCCTCTCCTTGGAGAAGAGCAAACTGAGGCACAGGGGCCAACAGCCTTCCCACGGTCACACACACAGGGCGTGGAGCTCGTGTCCCGAGCCATGCCCACCTCCCAGCCACCCCTCTGGCCTCTCCGTGTGCTCACAGCGACTGGGACAGCAAGACGCTTCCCCATGTGGGGCTCTGGGCTGCCTCAGGCCTTGGGAGTGGGGCTTGGACCCCAGCTTCTGTTCCCAGAGCCGCATGGAAGACACCCTGGAGAAGCTCCACGGAGCTGGGCTTTTCGTAGAGATGGCAGTTGTGAGAGATGAACAGACCCCACACCTGCCCAGGGTCCCCTGGGAACCACCACACAGGCTGGGACGTGGGCATTCCCTCATCTGTGATCCACCTGATTCCCTGCTCAGCTCATACTCCCCATGTGTCTGGGGTCTGGTGTAACCAGTGTCTGCTGTGTGCTGCGTGTGTATGCACACGTGTGAGGGTGAGCTCCCTTCCATTTAGCCTCTGTGGGTCTGGTATCTGGTGTGTGTCTGATATTGTGTGTGTTGGTGTGTGTCTGCTGTGTGCTGTGGGTGTGTGACTGTATGTGAGGGTGAGCCCCTGGCCATTTACCTGTGTGTGTCTGTGCAGCCACCAACACAGCGGCCCTGGGCGGCTCTGGAGCCGCGTGTCCCTCTGGTTTCCCTCCAGCCTCCACAGGCCCTGAAGCCATGCTCCGTCCTCCATGTTTGCCCCACGGTGGCTCTGAGTGTTTCACAGGCAGAACCTCATGCAGCGGCCTCTCCCCGTGACCGTGGGCCCTGAGTTTGGCCCCAGGCATCAGCTGACCCTGCGGGTTCCTCCCTGTCGCTGAGCTGCTCCCTGGGAAGAGGCCTGGCTGCAGAAGACTCAGGAGCCTGCAGCCTGGCCCTGCTGAAAAGGCGTCTCTGCACGACAGGGGCGCGGGCCCCGTGCAGCTGGTCCAGGGCTGGGGAATGGCAGGCTCAGGGCTTCCCACAGAGACGAGCGGCTGGCCTTCTGCCGACCTGGACTGTCTCTCTCTCTCTCTCTCTGTAGAGGGAAGAGGAGGCCATGTCGGACGTGGAAGAGAGGGTGGATGAGTATGAGCGAGTGCTGGGGCGCTGGGCAGGGGCTGCACCCATCGAAGACATGGGGAGAGCCGCACCCTTGCTTCCAGCCCGTTGCCTCGGGCTGCCCCTGGCAGGGGGCTGGCCGTGAAGACCCCAGGGCTGGAGGATGGACTGGCCGGGGGCTGGCGGTTGGGCCTCCTGAGAAAAGACCAGAGAGTTTCCCTGAGGGCCCAGAGGCCACAGAGCCACCGTGCCCATAAACCTGCTCCAGACCTGGCATCATGGCACTAGGGGCTGCTGGCCCTGCCCTCTGCCCTGTCCCAGGGGCCAGGGAGGGGGAGCACACTGGAAACCATCAGTCAGTCACCTCTGGGGAAGGCAGTGCCCAGGGCAGACAGGACCGCAGGCATAGCTTGGACCCTGAAGACCCCTTCCTGAGTACCGAGTGTGCAGAACTGGGGGCTGGGTGGAGGGCTTGTGCCCATGGACTTGGGCCGGCTGGATGGGGAGGGGGGCATGCAGAGCCCAGGGACCAGCACTCGCCAGGTTTCCTGCGGGGGGGAAGCAGCTGAATGGAGCTGGGCTGGGCTGGGCTGTGGGTGGGGGACGGGCAGACTCCAGGACCCAGCAGGGGGGTAAATGTCTCCGGGAAAAGGCCGTGGGGTGTGTGCACACGTGTGTAGACATGCGTGCTGTGTTCCTGACAGCGTCTCCCCTCACACCCCAGGGAGCAGGAAGGCAAGCACACCCCGACTCTCACAGAGAGCAAGAACAGCCTTGCTGGAAACTGACTCTCTCTTCTGTCTTGTGCTCATGCCTCCTCCCAGAGCAGAAGCAGCCGCGGAAGGTACGGGGGTTGGGGTTCACCCAGTAAGCATCTCGCCTGTCCCCACTCCCTGCTCCCAGTTGAGCAATCCCCACCCCCCCCGCCCCCGCCAACCCAGCCCGGGCTTCCTGTGGGCAGAGTCCTGTGCCAGGCCATGCCATGTGTCTGCTCCACCACCTGACTGGGCTGAGGGCCACACCCTGCCAGCAAGTGATGAAAATAGAAGCCCCCTGCCCCCAGCCCCGGCCCTGGCCTTCTCGGATGCTGGGCGGCCCCTCACCCACACGGGTCCTTTCACGGGTCCCAGACACTGAGGAAGGGGCTCCAGGACCTGAGTCTAGGATAGGACCCTGACCCTGTGCCATGACGTCAGAGAACGACCTCAGGAGGGAGGCTGAGTCAGACACAGGGCCCAGAGGCAGCCTCACCGTGGCAGCGCTTCCGGGTGCAGAGGGGACTCCAGTCCCAGAGAGCTAAGTTTCAAACGACAGGACCCTGAGCAGACTTCCCCTGAAGGAGCAGACACGGAGCGTTCCAAGCTTTGTGGCCCCTGGTCCTGCTGAAGCTGCCACTCCAGGAACATTTTACAAACAGTCTGCAGGCCATTGGGACCCAGTTTGCAGCTTCTGGTTAAACCAAGAACAGAGCGGCCCCTGTCAGCCACACAGGTCCCCCAACATTCACTGGGACCTTGGATGTCACTGGGCCCCACACCTCCCTGTGCCAGGCCTGCTCACTGTCTGGTTCGCCTCTCCAGAGCACGAGGAGGTGGTGGAAGAGGAGGCTAGGGGCGGCAAGGGCCCCAGCGCTGCTCCTGTGGCAGCGGGAAGGCCCCCTAGACTGTGGTCTTCAGCCTGGGCAGCCCCCAGTCCAGGTAGGGCTCAGCCTCGTCAGTACACGCTGCACCTGCTTCCTTCAGCCAGGCGGTCCTGGGCCCCAGGCAGGTGTGCACAGGTGGATCCTGGACCTGGAGCCCTGCAGGGCCTCCTTGGCTGAGGACGTGTGAGGGGGACAGGGGACTACTGGCAGGGCCTGGAGCTCAGAACCAGGACCATGACTCCTTTCTCATGTTCTGTTCAGAAGATGGAGAAGAGGAAGTTAGTGGTCAAGTTCAGCCTTTCCAGGGTCGTGGTTGCATCAGTGGATCTCCAACCAGTCTCTAAACAGTGAACTCACTCTTCCCAAGACAAGTCCTTGCCAGGCTGGACCCTCTGTGAGGGATGTCTCTCTGATGCTGAGTGAGCCACACAAAGTATTAGCAAACCCAGCTCCTCCATCCTGAACACATTCGATCTTCTCCTTCAATACCAACTGTCCCTGTCAATGCAGAGCCACAGAATACTTCTGAGAAGAGCACTAAGAGCTCTGCTGGAAAGGAGGCAGTGAGGTTTGCTTTAATTTTAGAGGTATGTTTTAATGGGAGACAGTTGACTGGTGGGCCTGAGGAGAGGATGTGAGGAACTTGCTAACTTGCACACCTCCCAGACCTCTGGCTTCAGAAACTGTGTAAAGGGCTGTGCACATGCTATTACCACCCACCAGGCAGGCAATGAACAAGGGGGCAGAATGGATTTAGAGAAGAGAGAACATCAGCTTGGATCTCCTCCCACAGTCATGTAGAGATTTTTTTAAGACGAGGAAATTTACATCTGGACTTCATAGAGAGATCTGAGCCAGAAAATTGGAATATGGAGTCATCCACATGTTGGGAAAGGACTGCCCAGGATGGGTGTTAGGGTGGACTAAGCTTGAGGCTGGGGGAAGCAACATTTAGTAAGAAGGGTTCAGGGGAAGAACAGGACCAGGAGAAGGGAGCAAAAGCCAGCCCAAAATGTAGGAGGCAAACCAAGGAGAAGCATGCAGCAGAAACCAAAAAAGGCAGGGTTTTCTGTTTGGATAAAATATACAGTTGTTTAAATGATGCTTTTGAAGTATTTTTGAATAATGAGAGATGGCATTAATGTTGGCTGTAAAACACAGCATACTAAATTAAAATATTAATGTTTCTGAAGTTTGGGATTATAGCTTTCCCCAAAGAGCATAGATTTGTGAAAATTGATGATATTTGATGATAAGGTCAAAGAGAAAGGCAACAATTTCAAAAGAACCTAAACAATGTATACTATGTTCTGTGACTGTTTCAACTATTTTGCTGTTAAAAAAAAAAAAGGGCTGCATTTAAAACCCATATGACTATTGTGTTATTGTAATTTATAATAAGAAATATGCATTTGTTCTTTGTCCAATTTCTGGCACAGAGCTCATAAAACCCTTGGAACTTCCTAAGTGACTGGACTGGAAAAAAAGGTGTCTTGATTTTCACAACAAGCTTTTTCAACTACACCTGACTTTATGTTAATGCAGTGACTTTTGGAAGAACCTCAGGATGGGGGCTGGTTGTCAGGAGAACCCACTGTGTCATTAGAGTTGGGACCTTCAGTCTCACCCCTGACCTCCAGGGAGGAAAGGGAAACAGAACTGGAGACTGATTGAGTCACCAGCGGCCCAGTCGAGCCCAAAAGGACAGGGTTCAGAGAGCTTCTGGGTCGGTGAACACAAGGAGATTTGGGAAGAGCGGTAGCCAGGTGCTCCCTGCCCTTTCCCTGCACCCTGCCCTGTGCATCTCCCATCTAACTGGTCCTGAGTTATATCCTCTTATAATACACTGGTAATCTGCTGAGTGAAATGCTTCTCTGAGTTCTAGGAGCTTCACTAAAGATGAATGAAACCCAAGAAGGGGGCTGCTGGAACCTATAAGCTGCTCAGTCAGAAGCCCAAATGGACCCGTGACTAGCATCTGAAGAGTGAGCAGCCTTGCAGGACTGAGTCTTTAATCTGCAGGACCCGACACCATCTGCAGGTAAACAATGCTGTCAGAATTCAGCTGAACTGCAGGACTGCTTCGTGGTGTGGAAGAAAAAAAGCACACATATGAGTTAGTGTTAGAATCATAGCTATAAACCATAGATATTACTGACTAACCTTTAGGTTTAAAAAATATTCACAAGAGCGATCCCATAAAACTTACAACAGAAAGACAGTGAAAATGTTTTTTACCCCAACAATAACTAGAAATAACACAAAAGTAAAATACCATTCCCATAAGCAATGAAATATAGGAAGCACCCCAGAAACTAGCTCAGCAAAGAAAACACAAACCAGCTACAAAAAGGGGTAAAACTCCATTAAAAGGACATAAAAGATGATCTGAATAAATACAGAGGTCTTCCACTGTCTTGGAGGATATTATTAAAATGACAATAGTCCTCAGTGTAAAAATACACATGAAAGGAAAAGAACAGACCCTCAGACATGGACATGGACATACAAGAACGATATAAAGTCGGCATTAAAAACCAATGAGTAAAAACTCTTTAGCAGATGATGTTGAGAACACTGTCTTGCTAGGTGTGTCATACCACACACTTAAGAGGTCTCTGGACAGAGCAGATGTTTCGATGCACATGATGAAACGATAACACTGTGGAAGGCTGTGGATGAGAGAATGCTGGTGACCTTGGCCTAAGAAACGGTTTCTTAGAAGAAAATACTGCAAACCACATATGAGAAACAGATCTGATGATATCAAAATTAAGTACTTCTGTTCAACAAAGGACACAACAAATTCAAAAAGGGATAAAACACTAGGGGAAGAGATGTATAACATCTAAAATTGATTATATCCTCAAGATTTTAATTGAATCCACTCCAAATAGTTTAAATAGCAAGAACCCTCCTGTAGGGCATTCTTTGTCCTACAGAGTCTTGGAGGGGCTAAAGACAAAGTAAAGACCATTCACCAAGCCATGACTGACAACCAGACCACAAAAGCAGTGGCTGCCTCTTCTCTGATCTGAACCACTTTGTTGCTCATCTGAAACTAACACAATATCGCAAATCAACTATACTTCAATTTTAAAATGGTTAAATAAATTGCTTGTAAAGTATATACGGTATATGGGACTCCCAGATGGCTCAATGGTAAAGAATCTCCCAGCCAATGCAAGATGATGTGGGTTCAATCCCTGGGTTGGAAAGACCCTCTGGAGAAGGGGGTACCCACTCCAGTATTTTTGCCTGAAAATCCCATGGACAGAGGAGTCTGGCAGGCTATAGGTCATGAGGTCACAAAAGCTTTGCCCATGACTTAGTGACTAAACAAGCAAACAAGCATATATAGTATATAATTATTTATATGTAATATGTTGTATTTATGTATGTGTCAGTTTATGAACTTTAGTCTCAGGGCAATAGGGGACAACTGAAATGTTTCTAGTATGGGAGTAACCAATTCATCTTTCTATTTTAAATAGTTTACTCTCAGACTTCCCTAGTGGTACAGTGGATAGGACTCTCCCTTGCAATGCGAGAACACTGGTTCGATCCCTGGTCTGGGAAGTCTCCACATACCCTAGGCAACTAAAGAACAAGTGCCACAACTACTGAGCCCCTGTGCTGCAACTCCTGAAGCCCGTGTGCCCTACAGCCTGTGCTCTGGAACAGGAGAGGCCACCACAATGAGAAGTCTGTGCACGGCAACTAGAGAGCAGCCCCCACCCTCTGCAACTAGAGAAAGCTTGCACACAGCAACAAAGACCCAGCACAACCATAAATACATTTTTAAAAATAGTTTAACTCTCTTGCCTTGTAGAGAATTACTGAAAAATACCCAGACTGAGGGCAGGGAAATTATTTAGGATCTCAAAGTTGGGTGATCTGTTCTAGCAAAAGTAGAGGCAATGGGAACAGAAATTATAAGCCTTATCAAAGAGAAAATTTTAGAGCAGAGAAAATGGAAGGAGTGGTTGATGTCAAGCTCAAGTATGGGGAGGCAGAAGAACCAAAGAGTATGGTAAGGCTGGATGCCATGCCTTGGTTGTGAAACTAGGAGGCAGGTGCTTAGAGGGTGAAGGTGTTAGAGGGTGAGTATAGTTTTAGACTCAGTGACCCTCCAAGACCTGTGACAGCTCAGCAGGATGTGCCTAACGCAGGAGAGAGGGGCCAGAGATGCAGACAGCTGTCCACTGGATCTAGATGGTGATGAATCCAGAGGCGGTGGGCTCAGCTATTATCCTGAAGCAGACGGTACTGAAAATGATCTGTGAATTTAGAATCAAATGAGGCTCCTTAGAGATACCATCCAAGCCAGAGATAAAACACTTCCAGTATCACTTCTTCACTTACATCACATTTTCAGCCCAGAGACAAATATCTCTCCACCTCCATCATTGCAGTTTTTATTCAATCTCATTTGCCCACCAATAATGCATCAGATCCAATGGAGTCAACACATTCTTTTAATTTTGCCAAAAATGAAATAAAGACACATCAAACCCTATATCCTGAAGAAACTGCCAGGATACTATCCAAACATTTTATACCCTGAAAGCCGTTTAACCAACACAGCACTGCAAGCACAGTGTGATATGACTGCTGACCACCCTGGACAGCTGCAGAGTGGAACACCTCCCGTGGAGAGATCACACCGCTCACGGCACCCAGGAGGCAAGCACTGGTCTGCAGCTTTGAATGCTGTTGGGTAGGGAATAATATGTACAATGTATACATATTGTACAATAGGAAAAATATGAAAATATGTACAAGTACATATTTCTAAACGTCTATCTCTAATGTAATCTCATTGTTTGTATTACTCTTTTCAAAGATAACACTTGTATGTTACTAATGAAGAGATTCGTGGCTAACAAAATTTTCCTCAGAGTATTCAATGCATTTATTTGGAATCCTGAAATAGTTCTTTTCTAGTCCATTTGCTTCTTAATGAGCTTAAACAAGCTACACTTCTTAAAGGCAAATAAAAAAAATTTTTTTAAGTAAAATACAGAGAAGCTCTCAATACCTTTTCTCTCTTTAGTCTCTTAAGAAATTTTTCATGTCAATGCAAACTTTTAAATGAAATAACACAGACTCATAAAAGTTATTTGAGTAAGCACTTCCCTCATAGCTCAGTCAGTAAAGAATCTGCCTGCAATGCAGGAGACCCGGGTTTGATTCCTGGGTTGGAAAGATCCGCAGGAGAAGGAAATGGCAACCCACTCCCGTATTCTTGCCTGTATAATCCCATGGAGAGAGGAGCCTGGCAGGCTACAGTCCATGGGGTCGAAAGAGTCAGACATGACTTAGCGACTTTACTACTACTACTATATAATCCTAGGGAAAACGGAAAACAAAAACCTATATACTAGAGTATATTGAAATAAAAGAATCAGTAGTGAGAGGGTAACAGGCAGGAAGGCCAGGGGTCTCCAAACGGAGGAAATGGCCTGCAAGTGTCAGACATTTTTATCTCTCTTAAGCGGCAGGAGGAAACCAACTAGCGGTATTTTTTCCTTCCCTATACAAATTTAAAAGGAAGTTTCTCTTAAACTACTGTGTTGCCATACAGACACCTGGTTAAACCTGAAGTTAACTACGCTCAAACGTTGAGTTAACCAATGCCTTTTTTCTTATGGAAATGTTTGTCTTAAGCTATGCTAATGTACTATGCATTTACCCCAAACTCTGTCTTCAAGTGGGTTCAGCCTCTTGGCTCAGAACCTACTTGACAAACCAGTATGTTATACTCAGATATTGTTCCTCTAATCTATATAAATGAAACTATTAGTATGGTGATCTGCCCTTCTTCTAGATTCAAGTTAATCATTTTATGTCCCAGGATGAACCATTTGGTGCCAAGATTATCCCAAAATGCATTTTATGGGTGAGGGGCATGATGCCAGAGTTTTAAGACTTTCTTTCATTCATTCATTTCATTCATTCATCCTTTCTTTCATTAACAGACTGCTAGTGACTATATAACATCCAGCTGAAGACTAGCAGGGGGGTACTCTTTCTGCCCCCTTCCGATGCCTATGTCAGAAGCTTTCTCAGTTTCCTTTATACTTTAATAAAACTTTATTACACAAAAGCTCTGAGTGATCGAGCCTTGTCTCTGGCCCCGGATTGAATTCTTCTCCTCCAGGGGCCAAAAATCCTGATGTCTTTGCGTGATTCAATAACAACCTTTCAGTAGTAGTACTTTTATTGAGAGGTTAAAACTAAAAAACTGCAAAGCCTATAAAGCATTCAAGAATCAAAGACTTATTGTAAACAATTATCTAAAAGGATTTACAAAATATATTTGCGCCAATATTAGAAAGACTCCATACACTGTAAATCCCTGAGTCATAATATTGTACAACACAACCTTCTCTCCTGGAGATTTCCATAAAACAGGTCCACCACCCACCACACCCACATTTACCACCTTGGTGTTCAAAACACAAGGTCCTGAGTACACATCAGATAGCAGCATTCCAACTCAAATCCCCTTTAGTAACATTTAACATTTGATCAAAACCATCAAGGTTTTAACACCAGCAAAAGCATCTTTACTCCATGGTATAGGGATCCTCCAGCATAGGGATTTTCTTGGGGGCTCAGAGGGTAAAGCATCTGCCTGAGATGCGCAAGACCCAGGTTCGATCCCTGGGTTGGGAAGATCCCCTGGAGAAGGAAATGGCAACCCACTCCAGTATTCTTGCCTAGAGAATCCCATGGACAGAGGAGCCTGGTGGCCTACAGTCCATGGAGTTGCAAAGAGTCGGACACGACTGAGCGACTATACTTACTTACTAAAGTTAGTGAAGTTCTAAATATACAAAGAATCATTACTAGAAGAAAAAAAAGTTAACTCTTAAAACCACAACTCATATATGAATGGAAGGATTGGATGAGACTTGAAAGAAGAAGCTTCCCAGCAGAATTACATTCACCTTTGCAACGTGGGAAACCTAAGAGGGAGGAAATTATCACTGGGGACTTCTCTGGTGGTTCAGTGGGTAAGAATCTGCCTGCCAAAGGAGGGAACACGGGTTCAATCCCTGGTCTGGGAAGATTCCACATGACATGGAGCAGCCATGCCTGTGTGCCACAACTACTGAGCCCCACTTCTAGAGTCCGAGAGTTGCAACTACTGAAGCCCACATGTGTAAAGCCTATGCTCTGCAATGAGAAAGCCACCACAGTGAGAAGTCTGAGCATCGCAGTGAAGAGCAGCCCCCGCTGGCCACCACTAGAGAAAGACCACACAAAGCGCTGAAGAGCCAGCACAGCCATAAATAAGTAAATAAATAAACTAGTTTAAATTAAAAAATAAACCTTTGCCCCATCTTACAGGAAATAGGTGGGACACTTAAAAAGGGGATGCCAATGGAAAGACTTCTCAGCCGGCACTCCTGCTGCAGGGCTGCTAATGTGTGTAAAGAAACAATTTAAGTGTCACAGAATTCTTCTCCACACATGCACTAGATCCCAGAGAACTATCATCAAGGACCATTCTGCCTGAAGTATAAAAGAGACTGAAAGGAGCAAGGTTATACATTTTTAAGCATAATTTTAAAACACAACAAAAGCTTAATTTTCTCAAGAAATTACTCTATTCCCTGTGAAAATTTAAAAGGACAATTTTTGACCCATTGCAGCTCTGGCATAACAGATAATAAAGCTACCAATAGATCCAGGGTATGACGGACACTGACTCAATCACAGAATAATGACAGTCATTTCTCACGCAATCAATGCCTCGAGCGACATCCTTGAAGGGAAGACACAAAGGCTTCCCTCTCTCTCACCCACAGTGGAGCAGGTGTCTAAGAACAACACTCCCTGGCATCCTCTGCTAGCATCCAATAACTGTCATCTCTTGTTCTGATCTTTCTGATGTTACAGTACCCTGCATTATTACCATTTCAAATTGACTAAAAGTTTTCTTATCTGTGTATTTATACATTTAACATTCAGAAAATCTTAGAAAGGTTTCAGTCACTGATATTATATCCAATAACTTTATATTGGATATAAATTATATCCCACAAGTCAGTTGGGAGTGAATGAAGATGGCAGAGGAACAAGACATGGAGCTCACCATCTCCCCAGAGATACGTCAAAAATGCATCTACATGTGGGATGATTCTCACAGAACATCTACTAAACGCGGACAGTGGATCTCAGACCTCCAAAAGGGCAAGAAAATCTCCATGCACCTGGGTAAGGCAAAAGAAAAACAGAGGAAGGAATCAGGACAGGACCGGTGGCCCGGGGAGGGAGTTGTGAAAGAGGAAAGGTCTCCTTGCTGGCAGGGAGCTCAGTTGGGACAGAGGGGGAGCTTCAGAGCCTCAGAGAAGAGCATGGTGACAGGTGTGCAGAGGGCAAAGCAGAGAGAGTCCTGCACGGTCGGTCGGTGCTGAGCGCCACACCCTAGCCTCAAATGCTCCTACTAAGGGGGCTGGGTACTGAGGCTCAAGTCTAAGGTCAGGCTTGGGGAGAGGACTATGGTTGGCTGCACGAAGACAGCAAGCCAGCCTAAGGGCACTAGGGTGTGATGCGCTACAGCCAAGGGAGCTCCAAAAGAAGTCTGGGACCACCAAAGAGGCAAGGAGCCACTGCTGGGGGGCATGCGAAGAGAAGGTCAGGCCCACCATAGGAGCCTCTATCTCTGCACATGCTCTCAGGCATCAGGGGGCCGCCTACATAAGTTACACGGGCAGGCTTGAGCCACCACGGCCATGTAGGGTTCCAGAGGAATGGACCACTGCCACTGCAGAGGGTCCTGAGAGGAGATACAAGTTGCTGTCCCCACATTCCTGGGGGCACGAGCAGCCCACCACCAACAAAGGTCCCATGATACAGCACTGATAACTGTCCTCATCTCCCTAGTGGAGCCAGCTGCCTGCACCAAGGGACCACCAACTGGGAGCCAGCTGCTGCCCCAACCTTCCCAGGGGCATGCACATGGGCCGTGCACCTGTGCACCCCTTATCAAGGGGATAACAGCCAGCACATGCTGAAAAAAGAGACAGCAAAACCAGCCCTCACCCCTCCAAAAAATTAAACCCACACATGCTACGAAGGGATGCTCCCACATATACATAGTCCTCCAAGACTACAGTAGATTGTTTTCTCCTAAACTCACAGAGTAAGAGAAATATAAAAATGAAGAAGCAGAGGAACCACTCTTAGTTAAAAGATCAAGAGAATTCCCCTGAAAGAACAATGAAACAGACTTCTTCAGTCTAATAATGGAAGTAATGAAACACTGAAAGAATTAAGAAAGGCTATCAACAGAAATGCACATAACTGTAAAAAGGAACTAGAAACTATAAGGAGGAGCCAAGAAAAATTAGACAACTTATTTGCTGAGATGAAAACTGAGCTCATGAGAATGAATAGCAGGATGACAAATACAGAAGAAAGAATAAGTGATCTGGAAGATAGAATAATGGAAATTACCCAATCAAAATAGCAGACAATTACCCAATCAAAATAGCAGAGAGAAGGTCAAATGAAAAGAAAAAAATGAAATATAAGAAACCTACAGGATGATATGGGCTTCCCTCTGCCACTGCAGAGGGTCCTGAGAGCAGATACAAGTTGCTGCCCCCACATTCCTGGGAGCATGAGCAGCCCACCAACAAGGGTCCCGTGACACAGCCCCGATCACTGTCCTCATCCCCCTGGTGCAGCCAGCCACCTTCACCAAGGGACTGCCAACTGGGAGCCAACCACTGCCCCCACCTTCTCTGGTGGCTCAGACAGTAAAGAGTCCATCTGCAATGCAGAAGATCTGGGTTTGATCCCTGGATTCAAAGACCCCTGGAAAAGGGCATGGCAACACACTCCAGTATTCTTGCCTGGAGAATCCCCATGGACAGAGGACCCTGGTGGGCTACAGTCCATGGGGTCAGCAAGAGTTGGGCAAGACTGAGTGGCTAAGTACAGCACAGCATAGGGGATAATATAAAACAGGGTAATCTATGCCAACAGGCATTCCAAAAGGAGAAGAAAGAGAAAAGGAGATTGAAAACATATTTGAAGAAATTCTGGTTGAAAACTTCCCAAACCTAAAGAAGGAAACAGATATCCAGAACAGGAAGCACAGAGGGTCCCAAACAGACAACAAGACATAATAAAAATGACAAAAGTTAAAGAGAGGATTCCAAACCCAGCAAGAGAAAAGCAAATAGCTAATTACAAGGGAACCTCCATAAGGCTATCAGCTGATTTCTCTATGGAAACACTGATAAAGTTTTCTAGAGAGAAGGGAGCAGCAAAATATATTCAAGGCATTCAAAGAGAGAAATCTGCAACCTAGAATATTCTAGCCAGCAAGATTATCATTTAGAACAGGAAGAGAAATAATAATTTCTCAGACAAGCAAAAACTAAAAGAATACTAAGCCTATTCTAAAAGAAATATCAAAAGGTCATCTCTACAGAAAAAAAGAAGCAAGATGCTATTTGAAAGAGGAAATCACAATTGGGAAGGAAATCACTTAAATCAGCCAGTATACAGATCAAAAGCACTTCCCAGCTGGTGCTACTGGTAAAAAAACCTGCCTGCCAGTGCAAGAGATATGAGACCTGGGGTCAAACCCTGGGTTGGAAAGTTCCCTTGGAGGGCATGGCAACCCACTCCAGAAGTCATGCCTGCAGAATCCCATGGACAGAAGAGACTGGCAGGCTGCAGTCCACAGGGACATATAGTTGAACATGATCGAAGCAACTTAGCACACACACACACACACACACACACACACACACATAAAAAGAAAAAAGAAAAAAAAAGTATTTGTGAAAGCAATGATAACACAAGGACCAGCAAAAGGATAAACATGAAGATGTAAAATAGGGACATCAAAATCATAAAATCTGAGCAAGGAGAATAAGAATATGCATATTCTTTTTCTTTTTAGAACATGTTTGAGCCTGTATGACTATCAGACTAAAGCAAGCAGATATAGGAAGGGGACCACCTGATCTGTCTCTTGAGAAACCTATATGCAGGTCAGGAAGCAACAGTTAGAACTGGACATGGAACAACAGGCTGGTTCCAAATAAGAAGAGGAGTATGACAAGGCTGTATATTGTCACGCTGCTTATTTAAATTATATGCAGAGTACATCATGAGAAACGCTGGGCTGGAAGAAGCACAAGCTGGAATCAAGATTGCCAAGAGAAATGTCAATAACTTCAGATATGCAGATGACAGCACCCTTATGGCAGAAAGGGAAGAGGAACTAAAAAGCCTCTTGATGAAAGTGAAAGAGGAGAGTGAAAAAGTTGGCTTAAAACTCAACATTCAGAAAACTAAGATCATGGCATCTGGTCCCATCACTTCATGGCAAATAGTGGGCAAAAAGTGGAAACAGTGACAGGCTATTTTGGGGGGCTCCAACATCACTGCAGATGGTGACTACAGCCATGAAATTAAAAGATGCTTGCTCCTTGGAAGACAAGGTATGACCAACCTAGACAGCATAATAAAAAGCAGAGATATTACTTTGCCAACAAAGGTTCATCTAGTCAAAGCTATGGTTTTTCCACTAGTCATGTATGGATGCGAGAGTTGGACTATAAAGAAAGCTGAGCACCATAGAGTTGATGCTTTTGAACTGTGGTGTTGGAGAAGACTCGAGAGTCCCTTGGACTGCAAGGAGATCCAACCAGTCCATCCTAAAGGAAATCAATCCTGAATACTCATTGGAAGGACTGATGCCAAAGCTAAATCTCCAATACATTGGCCACCCGATGCAAAGAACTGACCCACTAGAAAAGACCCTGATGCTGGGAAAGATTGAAGGCAGGAGGATAAGGGGATGACAGAGGATGAGATGGTTGGATGGCATCACCAACTCAATAGACATGAGTTGAAGTAAACTCCGGGAGTTGGTGATGGACAGAGAGGCCTGGCATGCTGCAGTCCATGGGGTTGCAAAGAGTCGGACATGACTGAGCAACTGAACTGAACTGAAACAATATGCTACTAAAAAACCAACGGGTCAACAGGAAAATCAAGAAGGAAATTACAAAGCAACAAGGTAGTACATATGAGGTTCATCCTGCCTCTTGAGAAGCATGTATGCAGGTCAGGAAGCAACAGTTAGAACTGGACATGGAGCAACAGACTGGTTCCAAATAGGAAAAGGAGTATGACAAGGCTGTATATTGTCACTCTGCTAATTTAACTTCTATGCAGGGTACATCATGAGAAACGCTGGGCTGGAAGCAGCACAAGCTGGAATCAAGATTGCCAAGAGAAATGTCAATAACCTCAGATATGCAGATGATACCACCCTTATGGCAGAAAGTGAAGAGGAACTAAAAAGCCTCTTGATGAAAGTGAAAGAGGAGTGTGAAAAAGTTGGCTTAAAATTCAACATTCAGAAAACGAAGATCATGGCATCTGATCCCATCACTTCATGGGAAATAGATGAGGAAACAGAGGAAACAGTGTCAGACTTAATTTTTTGGGGGCTCCAACATCACTGCAGATGGTGATTGCAGCCATGAAATTAAAAGATGCTTATGCCTTGGAAGGAAAGTTATGACCAACCTAGATAGCATATTAAAAAGCAGAGACATTACTTTGTCAAAAAATGTCCATCTAGTCAAGGCTATGGTTTTTCCAGTAGTCATGTATGGACGTGAGAGATGGAGTGAGAGGTTGGGGTTGGCAGATATAAGCTATTACGTACAGAATGGATAAATAAGAAGGTCCTACTACATAGCACAGAGAACCAGATTCTGGTATATCCTGGTATAAGCTATTTCGAAAAGAATATTAAAAAGAATGTATACAGTGACTGAACAACAAAACACATATATATACATATATACGTATAACTGAGTCACTTTGCTGTATGGCAGAAGTTAATACAGCATTAAAAACCAACTATACTTCAATTAAATAAAATAAAGATGATGGCCATAGTAAAGCAACTAACCACACAGGAAAAATTTCTGCTTGGAAGTCAACAAAACCCACTTACCTCCTCAACAGGAATCCTGCTAAGACTCTCAAGTTTCAAATTTGGAAATAATTAGAAAATTTAAACAAAATGCTAGCTCCAAGAATACCCCTTTTATTTTCCTTAAGGAAAACAAAACTTTAACCTGGGGTTGAAGGGGCCTATGATCTTCAGGATTCAGATCAATCCTCCTATCAATTTCTCTCTCTTCCTCCCTTGCCAAGGTGGTAAGTCACTGCACACTTGATGCACCCAAAGTACTGTATCTCTGTGTGTTCCTGTGCTTAGTCAGTGAGCCATGGAAAGGCAGAAACAGGATTTAATGATCGTTGTATCACTCAGCACTTAACATACTGTCTAGCACAATATGACTGCCCAGTGTATGTATGTGTGTGTATATATATATATATTTGTTAAATAAAGGAAATGTATTTTTCCTTTAATATTCATTTGGAAATGAGTATTTCCAAATTCTAAAGCTGCCTGAAAGAACAATATTAATGAATGATAATCTTAATTATGGTGATACTTTCATTTTAGGAAAACAATATATGAAAGGAGTATTACCTATATAAAGAGGAAATAATTTCTCACCAACATTCAGTTCACAAAATTAAATAAAGAACTTTCCGATCCTTTTATTTCAGGTTTTTTGGGTTTTTATCATTGTGTGTTGTTTTAAAATTTATCTAGTGGGTATCAAGACGATAAACATTCCTAACTTAACCTACAAAATAACAGGAACAGAAAACTAGAAAAGGGAGAGCAAGCATGCAAAACATAGAGGAGGCCACTCTTAAGTAGAAGACTCAGTAAATGTAAAACTAAGAGAGTCCATAGAAGAAACTTGAACTGTGGCCCACCCAGCCCAAAGCCCAGGCCCAAGCCCAGCCCCAGTCTCACACCCAGCCCCTCGCATGCAAACACACACACACACACACACACACACACACACACACACACACATCCTGCCACCCAGACAGGTCAAGAGCCTGAAACCCCAGGTAAGGGAGATGGAGAAAGAGGGAGAGAGACAGCAAGAGGACCACACAGGCTTCCAAACCCCGGGCTCCACACCCTGCCCCCTCCTTTCTGGGTATCCACCTGGCCCCCAGTCGGCCGACCACACCCTCGCCCACCAACACACTCACCCTCTGGCCTAGGGGTGGGGGCTAGGTCTTGCCTTAAGTAGCAAAGCCGAAGGGAACCTTTGAGACCTCTGCTGTGAAAAAGTCTTGGGGACCCCACGGGTAACTGCCAGCCCCGCTGGGGCCCGGCCCAAGGCTGACTCCCCCTCCCTTGAAGAAGCTGCTTCTTCTGCATGGCCTGTCTCTGAGGTGTGTCAAGATCTGTGCCAGTGTGTCTGTCTCGGATCGGATGCCATCCTCTCTCCCGTATCTGTCTCCAGTTTTCTGTCTGTCAGTTGCTCTGTGTTTCTGTCTCTCCATCTATGCCTCTCTGTGTGAGTATGCGTGTACGTGTGTGCACGCGGACATGTCTGTCTGCCTGCATCTCCCTGTCGCAGTCTTCGAGTCCGTCTCTGAACCTTCGTCTCTTTCTGCCTCTGTGTCTCCCGTCCCTTCCTCTGGCCCCAGCCTCTCACAGGTGCTAGGACTCTGGCTCTGGTTGATGAACTTGCCTCGGCCGGCTGTCTCACCTGGCGTGGGTGAGTGCGAGTGTCTGTCCGTGTGCCTGCCCGTCACTCATCTGCTCTCTCAGGAAGGTCCTGTACTTGGCAGGCGGCGTGGGCCAAGGGGGTCCTCGGTAGGGCGAAGGGGCGGGGCTGACGCTCTCCGGTCTACTGAGCTGGTAGCTTGGGTTGCATTTGGGCACCGAGCAGATACTGGGCAGGATGGGCGCTCCAAGCCCCGGCTGGGCTGTGCCTAGGCCCGGAGGAAGCTCAGAGGACCGCGGGCCGCAGGCAGCAGCAGGCCCCGAAGCCAGACACCTCCGGGGCCACATGGTCCTGAGCAGAGAACAGGATCGGGGGGGAGGGAGCCGCCGAGCGAGGCGGGCCTGGATAGGCCCAGGGTGGGAGAGCGTCGAGACCTCCTCGACCCACACCCCAACCCCAAGCCCCGGCACGCACGCACGCATGCCCGGACGCACGCACGCTTGCCCGGGCGCCCGCCCGGGGTGCCGGGAGCCCTCCTGCGCCAGGCGAGTGCTGGCCGGGGGTGGCGGTGTGCAGGGGCGGGGCGGCGTCGGCCGGCCACCGGGCTGCCGACCCTGGCCAGGCGGAGTCGGTCGCGGCTCTTGCGGCTCAGGTACAGTGCAAGGCCTCTTGAGAGGTGCGGCCGGCTGGCCCAACCGGCAGGCAGGTCTGAGCGAAAGGGAGGCGCAGAGCAGGGCTTTTAGGGCGCCTGGTGGTAACCGCCTCCGTCTATGGCCATACCACCCTGAAGGCGCCTGATCTCGGAAGCGAAGCAAGGTCGGGACGGGTTAGTACTTGGATGGGAGACCGCCTGAGAATACCGGCTGCTGTAGGCGTTTTGCGTCCCCTCTCCTTTAGCCCCGGCCCCCCAGTGCGGCTGGTGCCTCAAGCCCCCACCAGTGCCTGGCCCCTAGCACCCCACCGTGCTCAGAGCGGTCGCCTGTCTTCCAGCCGGCGGCCCTCGCAGGCAGCGGCGTCCCAACTCTTGGGTCCGCGCAGCCCCTGCCCCTCCCCGGGTGGGTGGCCGAGCCGGACTCCGGCCACAGACCTGGGTTGCCTCGGCGCGGCCAGCAAGCCCCTCCGCATTCAGCTTCCAGGAACCCAGATGACCATCTTGTCTCTGTCTCAGGCTTCCTTGGCAAGCCTCAGGCAATCCCGGAGGCTGCCCCAACCCCAGCCCCAGCCCCAACCCCAGCACCATCCTCACAGGCACACACACACCGCCTCTGAGATAGGTCAAGAGCCGGAAACCCCAGGTAATGGAGGCGGAGAAAGAGGGAGAGACAGACAGCAAGAGGACCACACAGGCTTCCCATCCCCCGACCTCCACACACTACCCCCCTCCATTCGGGGTATCCACCAGGCCCCTAGTCGACCCGACCACACCCTTGCCCACCGACACACTCACACACACACTCACACTCACACTCTGGCCTGGGGGGCGGGGTCTGAGTCTTGCCTAAGGTAGCCAAGCCGAAGGGGACCTTGGAGACCTCGCCTGCTAAGAAGTCTTGGGGACCCCACAGGTGACTGCCAGCCCCAGGGCACCACATCCTGCCGGGGCCTGGCCCAAGGCTGATGCCCCCTACCTTGGGGAAGCTGCTACTTCCACATGGCCTCTCTCTGAGTTGTGTCACCGTCTGTGTCAGTGTGTCTGTCTTGGATCGGATGCCATCCTCTCTCCCGTGTCTGTCTCCCGTATTCTGTCTCTCTGTCACTCGCTCTGTGTCTCCCTGTCTCTGTCTCTACCTCCGAATGTGTGTGTGTGTGTACACATGCGTGTGTGTGCACGTGCATGTCTGTCTACCTGTGAAAGGTTGTTGCTGAACGAAAAGACGCTGGAATTCTTGGCCTCAGGAGGAGAAGAACTCAATTCGGGGCTAGAGACGAGGCTTGATCGCTCAGAGCATTTGTGTAATAAAGCTTTAATAAATATAAAAGAGGTAGAGAAAGCTTCTGACAGGCATCAGAAGGGGATAGAAAGAGTACCCCCCCTGCTAGTCTTCAGCTGGATGTTATATAGTTACTAGCAGACTTTTAATGAAAGAAAGCAATGTCTTAAAACTCAAAATGGCACCAGGCCCCTCATCCATAAAATGCATTTTGGGATAATCTCAGCACCAGATGATTCATCCTGGGCCATAAAACGATTGACTTGAAACTTGTAGAAGGGCAGATTACTATGCAAATAGTTTCTTTTACATAGATTAGGGGAACAATATCAGAGTATAACATACTGGTTTGTCAAGTTTGCCATCAGGCAGAGCCGACTTGAAGACAGAGTCTGGGGTAAATGCATAGTACATTAACATAGCTTTAAGACAAACATTTCCATAAGAAAAATGCATTGGTTAACTCAAGGTTTTGAGAATAGTTAACTTCAGGTGAAACCAGATGTCATTATGGCAACAGTATTTTAAGAGAAACCTCCTTTTAAATTGGAATAGAGAAGGAAAAAAATATCGCTAGTTTGTTTCCTTCTGCCGCACTTGCAGGCTGTTTCCTCCCTTTGGAGACCCCTGGCCTTCCTGCCTGTTACTCTCTCACCTGCATCTCCCTCTCGGCGCCTTTGAGTCTGTCTCTGAACCTTCGTCTCTTTCTGCCTCTGTGTCTCCTCACACCCGGCCTCCCATCGCTTCCTCTGGCCTGGGCTCTCACAGGTGCTATGGATCTGGCTCTGGCTGACGAGCTTGCGGCAGCCAGCTGTCTCACTTCGCGTGGGTGTGTGCGAGTGTCTGTGTGCCTGTCCAACTGCCTGTCTGTCGCTCCTCTGCTCTCTCAGGAAAGTCCTATGCTTGGCGGGCGGCGTAGGGGCAAGTAGGTCCTCAGTAGGGTGAAGGGGCGGGGCTGACGCGCTCTGTTTGACCTAACTTGTGGCTCCCAGTGGGTCAGAGCACTGGGTAGGTGCCCGGGCAGGAGGGGCGCTCAGGGCCCCGGCTAGGCTGCGCATAGGCCCGCAGGAGGCTTGGGGGACCATGGGTGGCGGGCAGCGGTGGGCCCCGAAGCCACAAAACTCCGAGGCCAACTGGCCTTGAGCAGCGAAACGGATGGGGGTTGGGTGCAGCCCAACGGGGGCCTGGCTCCAGAAGCCCAGGGTTGGAGAGCGCCTAGACCTCTGCAGCCCTCAACCCAACCCCCAGCCCCCGCACGCACGCACGCACGCCCAGCAGGCCGCTCAGTGGTCCCGGAAGCCCTCCGGGCCCGAGGCAGGGTCAGGCGGGTGCTGGCCACAGATGGTGGTGTGCGGGGGCAGGGCGGCTTCCATCGGCCGCTGCGCTGCCGGCCCTGCCTGGCCCGAGTTCAGTCGCTGCTCATGTAGAGAGCTTGGTCTGGGGAGAAGTACGCTCGGCTCTCCCGAGGGGCAGGCCAGAACCAAAAGGAGGGCTCTTAAGCGCCTTGCAGCAGCCGCCTCTGTCTACAACCATATGACGCTGAACATGCCCAATCTCGTCTGATCTCAGAAGCTAAGCAGGGTCGGGACTGGTTAGTAATTGGATGAGAGACCCCTTGGGAATTCCGGGTGTTGTCATCTTTTTGCCTCCCCTCTCCTTTAGCCCCCGGCCCCCAGGCGTGGTTGGCACCGCCAACCCCACCTGCCCCTGACCGTGGCACCCCACCACACTCAAAGTCGTCGCCTGCCTTTAGGTTGGCCAGCCAGCCGGCGGGCCTCTCAGGCACCGGCGTCAAAACTGTTGGGTCCCTGCAGCCCCTGCCCCTCCCTGGGTGGGTGGCAGGGGCCCTGGCTCCAGACAAAGACCTGGGTTGCCTCCAGGCAGCACGTGAGCCCCTTCACATTCAGCTTCCAGGAAGCCAGATGACCATCCAGTGCGGGGGACTGCCCGTGAAGGGTTAAGTCTTGGGAGCTGCTCGGCAGGTATGCAGAGCCTTAGGCATGGTCCTAAGCTCCCTGTCCCGCCCCCCTTGAAGAATTTTTATAGCCCTTAAGGTCAGGATGTCTTGCAACATGTCATAGAAGATAGATTACTTATTATACTCTGTACACAATGGTAAGGGTCTAGGGGTCTAGTGATTGTATCCTGAGGTTAAAAAATAATCTTGTACATGTCTTAAGTCACATACATTATCCTATAAATACTATAGCCTAATAAAGAAAGGCATCAGCCATTTTTGGTCTGATCCTCTCAACCCCATCTTTTGTCTCTCTCTTATTTTTCTTAGCGGGGACGCTCCGTTCTCTCCCTGTGCAGGTGCAACTCTTGCTTGTGCTGGCCGCGGCAGGTGGCGCCCAACGTGGGGCGGCTCGACAGTTTTCCTCGCCACTACTCTTATTAAGCTGAGAAGAGTGAGTATATAAGTATACAAGTGATTTAAATTAAGGAGGAGTAGTAAGGTATATAGTTGAGAGTATAAATATGGGACAGACGCATAGTCGTCAGTTGTTTGCACATATGTTATCTGTAATGTTAAAACACCGGAGAATTACTATTTCCAAAACTAAATTAATCAATTTTCTTTCATTTATTGAGGAAGTGTGCCCTTGGTTCCCCAGAGAAGGCACAGTAAGTTTAGAGATGTGAAAAAAAGTAGGGGAACAAATTCGGACTCATTATACTTTACATGGCCCTGAAAAGGTTCCTGTAGAAACTTTATCCTTTTGGACACTAATTCGTGATTGCCTGGACTTTGATAATGATGAATTAAAACGTTTAAGAAATTTATTAAAACAGGAAGAAAATCCTCTTCATGTTCCTGATTCGGAGCCCAAGTATGCTGTTCCCGAGGGAACTGAAGGTGACCCTCCGTTTTGTAACTTATCGCGTCCGCCGGATAATGATGATTCACTTTCCTCCACAGATGAGGCGGAATTAGACGAAGAGGCTGCTAAATACCATCAAGAAGATTGGGGTTTTTTGGCACAAGAAAAGGGGGCATCAACATCTAAAGATGATTTGGTTGAATGTTTAAAAAATCTCACTGTTGCTTTACAGAACTCAGGAATTAAGCTTCCTAGTAACAACTCAAAATCTCCTTCTGCTCCG
This sequence comes from Capricornis sumatraensis, assembly GCF_032405125.1. Taxonomy (NCBI): domain Eukaryota; kingdom Metazoa; phylum Chordata; class Mammalia; order Artiodactyla; family Bovidae; genus Capricornis; species Capricornis sumatraensis. The sequence goes on from NC_091069.1 coordinate 107,150,568, forward strand.
CCTCTTCCCCCTGCCTATGCTCCTTCCGTTGTTGCTGGTCTCGATCCCCCTCCGGGGCCTCCTCCTCCGCCATCTGAAAATGTGTCTCCGCTACAAAAGGCATTGAGACAAACACAACGACTTGGTGAGGTTGTCTCTGATTTTTCTCTTGCTTTTCCTGTCTTTGAACATAATAACCAGCGTTTCTATGAAGTGCTGCCTTTCAAGCAATTGAAAGAGTTAAAGATTGCTTGCTCACAATACGGTCCTACCGCTCCATTCACTGTTGCTATGATAAAAAATTTGGGTACTCAAAATCTACCCCCAAATGATTAGAAACAAATAGCTAGAGCTTGTCTTTCGGGGGGAGACCCGCCTATGATTCAATCATTAGGATGGGATAAAGAAATAGTACCTGTCTATGTCAACGACACAAGTCTTTTAGGAGGAAAATCAGACACTCATATTTCCCCTCAGCAAGCCAATATCTCCTTTTATGGTCTTACTACGCAATATCCTATGTGCTTTTCTTATCAATTACAACATCCTCACTGTATACAGGTGTCAGCTGATATATCCTATCCTCGAGTGACTATTTCTGGCATTGATGAAAAAACCGGAAAAAGATCGCACCGTGACGGAACTGGACCTCTCGACATTCCGTTTTGTGACAAACATCTAAGCATCGGCATAGGAATAGACACTCCTTGGACTTTATGTCGAGCCCGGGTTGCGTCGGTGTACAACATCAACAATGCCAATACCACCTTTTTATGGGATTGGGCACCTGGGGGAAAACCTGATTTTCCTGAATATCGAGGACAGCATCCACCCATTCTCTCTGTAAACACTGCTCACATATATCAAACAGAACTGTGGAAACTTTTGGCTGCTTTTGGTCATGGCAATAGTCTATATTTACAACCCAATATCAGTGGGAGTAAATATGGTAATGTAGGAGTTACAGGGTTTTTATATCCCCGAGCTTGTGTCCCTTACCCATTTATGTTGATACAAGGCCATGTGGAAATAACATTGTCATTGAATATTTATCATTTAAATTGTTCTAATTGCATACTTACTAATTGCATAAGAGGTGTTGCAAAAGGAGAACAAGTTATAATAGTAAAACAACCTGCTTTTGTAATGTTACCAGTTGAAATAACTGAAGCTTGGTATGACGAGACTGCTTTAGAATTGCTACAACGCATTAACACGGCTCTTAACCGCACTAAAAGAAGTGTGAGCCTGATTGTTCTGGGTATAGTATCTTTAATCACCCTTATAGCAACTGCTGTTACCGCTTCTGTATCTCTAGCACAATCCATTCAAGCTGCTCATACTGTAGATTCCTTGTCATATAACGTTACTAAAGTAATGGGAACACAAGAAGATATAGATAGAAAAATAGAAGATAGATTATCAGCTTTATATGATGTGGTTAGAGTTCTAGGAGAACAAGTTCAGAGCATTAGCTTTCGCATGAAAATTCAATGTCATGCTAATTATAAATGGATTTGTGTTACAAAAAAGGCTTATAATGCATCTGACTTTCCGTGGGATAAGGTGAAGAAACATCTACAAGGAATTTGGTTTAATACTAATGTTTCTCTAGACCTATTGCAGTTACATAATGAAATTCTTAATATTGAAAATTCTCCTAAAGCTACTCTAAAAATAGCTGATACTGTTGACAATTTTTTACAAAATTTATTTTCTAACTTCCCTAGCTTGCATTCACTGTGGCGAAGCATAATTGCTGTGGGCGCGGTTTTGATTGTTGTGCTTATCGTGATTTGTTTGGCTCCTTGTTTTATTCGTAGTATTGTTAAAGAATTCTTACACATGAAAATTCTGATACATAAAAACATGTTGCAACACCGACACCTTATGGAGCTTTTAAAAAATAAAGAGAGGGGAGCTGCGGGGGACTGCCCGTGAAGGGTTAAGTCTTGGGGGCTGCTCGGCAGGTATGCAGAGCCTTAGGCATGGTCCTAAGCTCCCTGTCCCGCCCCCCTTGAAGAATTTTTATAGCCCTTAAGGTCAGGATGTCTTGCAACATGTCATAGAAGATAGATTACTTATTATACTCTGTACACAATGGTAAGGGTCTAGGGGTCTAGTGATTGTATCCTGAGGTTAAAAAATAATCTTGTACATGTCTTAAGTCACGTACATTATCCTATAAATACTATAGCCTAATAAAGAAAGGCATCAGCCATTTTTGGTCTGATCCTCTCAACCCCATCTTTTGTCTCTCTCTTATTTTTCTTAGCGGGGACGCTCCGTTCTCTCCCTGTGCAGGTGCAACTCTTGCTTGTGCTGGCCGCGGCAATCCAGTCTCTGTCTGAGGCTCCATTGTCAAGCCCCAGGCAATCCCAGAGGCTGTCCCAGCCCCAACCCCACCCCGAGCCCAACCCCTAACCCCAGCCCCAAACTCGCACAGGACAGCATACTCTGGCGCACACGCACTCACACCCAGAAAAACAAACACACACACCATCCAGCCCCAAGACAGATCAAGAGCAGGAAACCCCAGGTAATGGAGATGGAGAAAGAGGGGAGAGAAGCATCAAGAGGATCACACAGGCTTCCCATCCCCCGACGTCCACACACTCCCCTCTCCTTTCTGGGTAGCCACCCGGCCCCCAGTCAACCCGACCACACCCTGGCCCACCGACACACTCACACACACTCTCCCACACTCACCCTCTGGCCTGGGGATGGGGTCTGGGTCTTGCCTAAGGTAGCCAAGCCGAAGGGGAGCTTTGAGACCAAGGCTGCGAAGAAGTCTTAGGGACGCCACGGGTGACTGCCAGCCCCAGAGCACCGCATTCAGCCTGGGACCTGCCCAAGGCTGACGCCCCCTCCCTTGGAAAAGCATGGCCTCTCTCTGAGGTGTGTCACGGTCTGTGCCAGTGGGTCTGTCTTTGATCGGATGCCATCCTCTCTCCCATGTCTGCCTCCTGTTTTCCATCTGTCAGTCGGTCTGTGTCTCCCTCTGTCTGTCTATGCCTGCCTGTGTATGTGTGTCTGTGTGCGTGCGTGTGCGTGTGTGTGTGTGCATGCGTGTCTGTCTCCCTCTTGCCATCTTCGAGTCTGTCTCTGAACCTTCGTTTCTTTCTGGCTTTTTGCCTCCTGACACCGGGCCTCCCATCCCTTCCTCTTGCCCCAGCCTCTCACAGGTGCTATGACTCTGGCTCTGGCTGACGAATGTGCTCTGGCTGGCTGTCTCACTTGGTGTGAGTGCGTGCGAGTGTCTGTGTGTCTGTCCGTGTGCCTGCCTGTCGCTCAACTGCACTCTCAGGAAGGTCCTGTGCTTGGCAGGCGGCATGGGGCAAGGGGGCCTCCTTAGGGCGAAGGGGTGGGGCTGACGCTCTCCAGTGGACCACGCTGGTGGCTCCCCATGCATCTGGGCACCGGGCAGGTGCCCGACAGGAAGGGCACTCTGGGACGCGGCTGGGCTGCGCCTAGGCCGACAGAGGCTCACAAAACCTTGAGCCGCGGTCAGCTGCGGGCTGCCAAACCAGACACCTCGCGGCCTCATGGCCCTCAGCAGCGAATGGGGGGGGGACTGGCCTGCAGAGGCCCAGGGTGGAAGAGCACCCAGATTTCTGTGCCCCTCACCCCATCCCCCAGCCCACGCAGGCGCGCATGCCCAGCCACCCGCTTGGGGTCCAGGAAGCGCTCCAGCCCGTGGACCAGGCCAGACGGATGCTGACCGGGGGTGGTGGTGTTGCAGGGCGGGGCAGCATCAGCCAGCCACCGGGCTGCCGACCTTGGCAGGCCGGATTCTGGTCACGAGTCGTGCAGCTCAAGTACAGCGTGTGGCCCGTGGAGAGGTGCGGCCAGCTGGCCCGATCGGCAGGCAGGTCTGAGCAAAAGGGAGATGCAGCACAGGGCTCTTTAGGGCTGCAGCCACCTCCGTGTACGGCCATACCACCCTTAACGCGACCGATCTCGTCTGATCTCGAAAACGAAGCAGGGTCAGGACTGGTTATTACGTGGATGGGAGACCGCCTGGAAATACCGGGTGCTGTAGGCTTTTTGCCTCCCCTCTCCTTTAGCCCCCAGCCCCTGGCGCGGCTACCTCCGTAAGCCCCACCTCCCCCTGGCTCCTCGCACCCCACCGCGCTCAGAGTCTTCGCCTGCCTTCCAGCCGCCGGTGGCCTTCGCAGGCAGTGGCGTTCCAAGTTTTGGGTCCCCGCAGCCACAGCCCCTCCCTGGGTGGGTGGCTGGGGCTCCAACTCCTGACGCGCGGCCCGCGAGCCACTCTGTAAGCCATTCGGCTTACAGGGAACCAGATGACCTTCTGGTCTCCCTCCGAGGGTCTCTTGGCATGCCTCAGGCAATCCAGGGGGCTGCCCCACCCCTAGCCGCAACCCCAGCCCCAGCCCCAGCCCCATCCTCACATAGGACCGCATACTCTGGCACGCACGCACTCACAGCCAGAGAAACACACACACACACCCAGAGAAACACACACACACACCAACCGGCGCCAAGACAGGTCAACAGCCGGAAACCCCAGGTAAGGGAGATGGAGAAAGTGGGAGAGAGAGACATCAAGAGGACCACACAGTCTTCCCACCCCCGGCCTCCACACCCTTCCCCCTCCATTCTCGGTATCCACCCGGCCCCCAGTCGACCGACCACACCTTCGACCTCGGACACACTCACACACACACACACTCTCACACACTCACCCTCTGGACTGGGGGCGAGAGCTGGGTCTTGCCTTAGGTAGCCAAGCCGAAGGGGACCTTTGAGACCTTGTCTGCGAAGAAATCTTGGGGACCCCACAGGTAACTGCCAGCCCCAGGGCACCACATCCAGCCAGGGCCCGGCCCAAGGCTGACGCCCCCTCCCTTGGGGAAGTTGCTTCATCCGCATGGCCTCTCTCTGAGGTGTGTCACAGTCTTTGCCAGTGTGTCTGTCTCGGATCAGATGCCATCCTCTCTGCCGTGTCTGTCTCCCGTCTTCCGTCTGTCAGTCACTCTGTGTCTCCCTCTCTCTGTCTATGCCTCCCTGTGTGTGTGTGTGCTCACGCGTGTCTGTCTCCCTCTCGCCATCTTCGAGTTTGTCTCTGAACCTTCATCTCTTTCTGGCTCTGTGTCTCCTGACAGCAGGGCCCCTATCCCTTCCTCTGGCCCCGGCCTCTCACAGGTGCTATGATTCTGGCTCTTGCTGACTAACTTGCTCCGGCCAGCTGTCCTTCTTGGCGTGAGGGCATGCGCAGGTCTGTTTGTCTGTCCGTGTGCCTGCCGGTCGATAGTCTGCTCTCTCAGGAAGGTCCTGTGCTTGCGGGCGGCGTGGGGCAAGGGGGACCTCGGGAAGGCGATGGGGCGGGGCTGACGCTCTCCAGTCGAACGCGCTGGTGGCTCCTCGCCTAGGCCCGCAGGAGGCTCAGGACCGAGGGCAGCTGCGGGCCCCCAAGCCAGACACCTCCGGGGCCAAGTGGCCCTGAGCACAGAATGGGATGGTGGGGGGTGGAGCCGCCTAGCGGGGGCGGGCCTGGAGAGGCCCAGGGTGGGAGAGCACGGAGACCTCCGCGCCCCTCACCCAAGCCCCTAGCCCCCACACGCACGCCCAGCCTCCCGCTCTGTGTCCCAGAAGCCCACCGGGCCCGGGTGCTGGCCAGGGTAGAAGTGTACAGGGGCGGGGCGGCTTCGGCCGACCGCCGGGCTGCCGGCCTTGTCTGGATGGAGTCCATTCGCGGGTTGGGCGGCGCATGTACAGCGCGCGGTCCGGCGAGAAGTGCGCCCGGCTCTCCCGACTGGCAGGCAGGTCAGAGCGAAAGGGAGGCGCAGCGCTGGGTTCTTAGGGCGCCTGGCGGCAGCCGTCTCTATCTGCAACCGTACCACCCTGAACACGCCCGATCTCCTCTGATCTCCCAAGCGAAGCAGGGTCGGGCCTGTTTAATACTTGCATGGGAGACCGCTTGGGATTACCGCGTGCTGTCGTCTTTTTTGCCCACTCTCTCCTTTAACCCCGGCCACCAGGCACTGTTGGCGCCGCACACCCCACCTGCCCCTGTCCTCTGGCACCCCACCACACTCAGAGCCATCGCCTGTCGAGTCATATAGATATTCCTGAAGCATTTGGTTGGAGTCACTAACAATTTGTTGAGGGGCTCACTGCAAAATGGAGGAAAATAAAGAAAATGCATCCAAATGATACTCAGTTGGCCGTATTTACTGTAAATTAAAGACAACTTGTCTGAAATATGAACATGACTGAGCACAATTAAGTATCAGAACCCAAGCACCCACCTCACACAACTTCTGTAACAGTTCCAGTTTGCAGCGAATTGAGCAAATGCTTTCTGAAAATGTGGACTCAAAAAGGATGCCAAAACACTCGCTCTGAAAAGTTGGGGATTAGTGATAGTTCATAAAGGAACCTAAGGAAATAATGCCAAGATAAGAGGAAAAAGCTGGAAACAAGATTTCCAGGAGAAATATCAATAATCTCAGATATGCAGATGATACCACCCTTATGGAAGAAAGTGAAGAGGAACTAAAGAGCCTCTTGATGAAAGTGAAAGAGGAGAGTGAAAAAGGTGGCTTAAAGCTCAACATTCAGAAACTAAGATCATGACATCCGGTCCCATCACTTCATGGCAAATAGATGGGGAAACAGTGGAGACAGGGGCTGACTATTTTTCTGGGCTCCAAAATCACTGCAGATGGTGATTGCAGCTATGAAATTAAAAGATGCTTACTCCTTGGAAGGCAAGTTATGACCAACCTAGACAGCATATTAAAAAGCAGAGACATGACATTGTCAACAGAGGTCCTTCTAGTCAAGGCTATGGTTTTTTTTTCTAGTGGTTATGTATGGATGTGAGAGTTGGAGTGTGAAGAACGCCGAAGAACTGATGCTTTTGAACTGTGGTGTTGGAGAAGACTCTTGAGAGTCCCTTGGACTGCAAGGAGATCCAACCAGTCCATCCTAAAGGAGCTCAGTCTTGGGTGTTCATTGGAAGGACTGATGTTGAAGCTGAAACTCTGATACTTTGACCACCTGATGCAGTGCTGACTCATTTGAAAAGACCCTGATGGTGGGAAAGATTGAGGGAAGGCGGAGAAGGGGACGACGGAGGATGAGATGGTTGGACGGCATCACTGACACAATGGACATGGGTTTGGGTGGACTCTGGGAGTTGGTGATGGACAGGGAGGCCTGGCATACTGAGGTTTATGGGGTCACAAAGAGTTGGACACAACTGAGCAACTGAACTGAACTGAACTAAGAGGAAAAAGATGATGCCCATAAACACGATCATCTTCACACCATTCATGACACTGATGCACAGAAGATACTTCATTTTCCCAATGGAAAGAGCCCCCTATGGCCTGCATGCTGCCCATGGGGCCAACAGTGTGCTTACTTCTCAGCTTTGCCCAGAGACTTGGCGTTTTCCTTGTCTTTGGAGGACTGAATATGATTTTCAGTTTTTTCCAGTTCAACTGACTGTGCTCTCTGGAAAAACAAAAACCAAGCAGTTTTTAGATAATGATCTTAAATACAGCAAAACTCTACATATTTTCATATTTCTTAGCATCTGTTTGAGGTAAAGCTTGACTTTATTCATGAGGTATTTTAAAGTGCATATGTGTAATACAAACCACATCATCTCCAAATCTTCCAAATATTATTGGCTCTCAAAAGTGAAAGTGAAACTCTCTGTCATGTCTGACTCTTTGTGACCCCATGGCCTATACAGTCCATGGAATTCTCCAGGCCAGAATACTGCAGTGGGTAGCCTTTCCCTTCTCCAGGCGATCTTCCTGACCCAGGAATCGAACCGGGGTCTCCTGCGTTGTAGGCAGATTCTTTACCAACTGAGCTATCAGGGAAACCATTATTGGCTATTGGTGATGTGCAAAATATTTATTCTAGCATGGTTTAAATCAATATGATTTCCCTTTCTTGTTTTTTAGCTGTTTATAATACTTCTCTGGCAATCCAGTAGCTAGGATTCTGAGCTTCCACTGTAGCAGGGCACAGGTTCAATTCTTGCTCAGAGAACTCAGATCCCACATGACAATTAAACTATAATACTCTCTGGAATGCAATAATTTTACTTAAAAATGGTATTTCTTATTCAGAAGTTAATCACATTAAATTTGGAAGGAATTTGATCCTAAAGATGGTTTAAGATTTTTAATATAAATTTATTTATTTTAATTGGAGGTTAATTACTTTACAATATTGTATTGGTATAAGATTTTTAAAAGAAAAAGTACCTATTTACCCTATTGCAATCATTGTCTATGCCTATCTGCTTTGGAAGAAATAAAAATACAGTTGAATTATTAAGTCATGGAGCAAAAATAAAATATTTTGATTCCCCTAATTTTTCTTTCTGATACAAAAATAGCTCCAGGCTTATTTTCTTCCCAAGTGTCTTCTTTTACCCTTGAAAATCTCAAGCTAAACATTTGTAATTCTAAATTTCTGTCTTTATGGGAGAGGATTTTCTACATTTTAACATAATATAGAGAATTTTATGGGCTAACCAAAACACAAACTTATGCTTTATGGAGAATCTGGATGATTTTTATTTTTTATTTTAATGTCTCTATCATTCACAAAGATGTTTCAAAACAGCCTAAATACTTCATTTTCTAAGTGTATGAAGAAATTTGAGTAGATCACCCTATCTTGGGTTTCAATCTAGTCCTCAGAAGGTAAAATCCCCTCAAGATTATTTGTTGTTTACACAGAAAAGCAGCCAGCCGTAAACTGCTGTACATGACAGAACCTGATCAACTTTTAAGTGAAGGGATGGTTCTGTTTTGAGCTCACTGATTATTCTGAAAGGCAGGTATTTCTGTTGATGGGATTAATTAGCCAAGACTAGTTCCTCCAAGAAAAGTTCTTTCAGCAGGGAAAAAAGATTTGATGACAGATTGGTCAATCTTGAGGGTTTGATAAATTTTGCTTTTGGAATATGATACAACAGAAGAATACTGACAAGTAAAGATACAACATCTGCTGCAAAGGCTGTCTTGCCCATCTCAACCCCTACTCTAACCAGTCTCTCTCTAGACCAACATAGAACCTTATATTTGCTCTGTATTGTGCCACACATACCACTATGTCTTACTGGTGATGTGCAGGCATGTTTACAACTTCTGTAAGAGAAGGGCCATGTCCTGTGTATCTCTGTGGTCCTGGTGACCGGTATGATTCATGATGTGGTCAGCCCTCTGCATCCTGGGCTCCGAATTCAAGGATTCAACCAAATGCAGATCCAAAATATTTGGGGGGAAAACTCCATAAAGTTTCCAAAGGTAAACTAGAATTCACTGCACTCCAGTAATCATTTATACAGTATTTCCATCATATTAGGCATTATAAGTAATTGAAGTGATTAAAAGTATACAAGAGGGTGCGGTGGGGTGTTCTATGCAAGAACTGTGTCATTTTATTTAAGGGACTTCAGCACCTTTTTTGTATCAGTCGTCCCTCCTGTCCCCCTCCCTGCAGATATCCAGGGATGACTATAAAGCTGTTGTTCAGTTGCTAAACCATCCCCACCTCTCTGCGACCCATGGACTGCAGTATGCCAGGCTTCCTTCACTATCACCCTGAGTTTGCTTAAACTCATGTCCACTGAGTCAGTGATACCTTCCAACCATCTCATTATATGTCACCCTCTTCGCCTCTGGCCCTTAGGTTTTCCTACCATCAGGGTCTTTTCAAAAGAGTCAGCTCTTCACATCAAGGGGTCAAAGTACTAGAGCTTCAGCTTCAGCATCAGTGCTTCCAATGTATACTCAGGGTTGGTTTCCCTGATTGACTGGCTTGATCTCCTTGCATTTCAAGGGATTTTCAAGAGTCTTCTCTAGCACCACACTTCAAAAGCTTCAGTTCTTTAGCACTCAGCTTTCTTTATGGTCCATCTCTCACATCCATACATGACTACTGGAAAAACCATTGCTTTGACTAGATGGACCTTTGTTGGCAAAGTGATGTCTCTGTTTTTTAATATGCTGTCTAGGTTTGTCACAGCTTTTCTTCCAAGGAGCAAGCATCTTTGAATTCTGTGGCTACAGTCACTGGCCACAGTGATTTTGGAGCCCAAGAGAGAATATCTGTCACAGTTTCCACTTTTTCCCCATCAATTTGCCATGAAGTGATGAGACCAGATGCCATGATATTTGTTTTTTAAACGTTGAGTTTTAAGGCAGCTTTTTCACTCTCCTCTTTCACCTTCATCAAGAGGTTCTTTAGTTCCTCTTGGCTTTCTGCCGTTAAAGTGGTATCATCTGCATATTTGAGATTGTTGAATTTCTCCTGGCAATCTTGATTCCAACTTGTGATCCAACCAGCCCAGGATTTCGAATGATGTACTCTGCATAGAGGGCTTCCCAGGTGGTGCTAGTGGTAAAGAACCTGCCTGCCAATGCAGGTTATATGTAAGAGATATGGGTTTGATCCCTGGGTAGGGAAGATCCCCTGGAGGAGGGCATAGCATCCCACTCCAGTATTCTTGCCAGAGGAGAATCCCATGGACAGAGGAGCCTGGCAAGCTGCAGTCCACAGGATCACACAGTGTTGGACACGACTGAAGTGACTTAGCATGTATGCATGCACTCTGCTAAGCAGGGTGACACTATACTGCCCTGACATACTACTTAGCAGTTAGTAAATTCTTAAAACATTGAAAAATTAAATCAGTCATCCAATAAGATGAAAGCAGGCCTCCAAGTCCAGAGAGAAGACAGAGGCAAAAGGAGGAAAGATAATGACAGGACACTGGAAACAAGGAATGGGACGCAATGACATGCAGAACATGCCAGCTGTTTACTGTCACCTTAAGAGCACAGTGAGAGTCCATGTGAGGTAATGTGAATCCAAAATATACACCTAAGCATGCATGAGACAAAACTAGTTATTTCAAGTGTTAGGACACCAACAAGTAGATAAAGAAATAAGAAAGTTACACTCAGCAAAAGCACCTGTGAATTCACTCATCTGTATATTCATTCAACATCACTCTCTCATGCAGGAATCATCAACCTGTTATGCTGGAATATGTGTATAAAGCTGTAAGGAGTAGGACTAAAAGGGATGGCCGGGTGGCACAGTGGTAAAGAACCTGCTTGCCAATGCAGATGATGCAAGAGACGTGGGTTCAATCTCTCGGTTGGGAAGATCCCCTGAAGTAGGAAATGGCAACCGACTCCAGTATTCTTGCCTGGAAAATTCCATGGACAAAGAAGCCTGGCTGGCTACAGTCCACAGTGCAGCAAAGAATCAGACATGACTGAGTGCACGCGCGTGCACGCACACACACTCAGGACTAAAACACCATAGATTATTAAGTAGTATTCATCAAATCTACAAATTTTACTATTCATCATTACACTAAGACCAACTGCTTCTTCTAGCCCATAATGTCAGTTTTCTCCTTGCAAAACTTGTGCAAAACTTAGAGTCAGTTATTTTCTACCTTTTTAGTTCAGTTCAGTTCAGTTCAGTCGCTCAGTCGTGTCCAAATCTTTGCGACTCCATGAATCACAGCACGCCAGGCCTCCCTGTTCATCACCATCTCCCGGAGTTCACTCAGACTCACGTCCGTAGAGTCCGTTATGCCATCCAGCCATCTCATCCTTGGTCGTCCCCTTCTCCTCCTGCCCCCAATCCCTCCCAGCATCAGAGTTTTTTCCAATGAGTCAACTCTTCGCATGAGGTGGCCAAAGTACTGGAGTTTCAGCTTTAGCATCATCCCTTCCAAAGAAATCCCAGGGTTGATCTCCTTCAGAATGGACTGGTTGGATCTCCTTGCAGTCCAAGGGACTCTCAAGAGTCTTCTCCAACACTGCAGTTCAAAAGCATCAATTCTTCGGTGCTCAGCCTTCTTCACAGTCCAACTCTCACATCCATACATGACCACAGGAAAAACCACAGCCTTGACTAGATGGACCTTAGTCGGCAAAGTAATGTCTCTGCTTTTGAATATGCTATGTAGGTTGCTCATAACTTTTCTTCCAAGGAGTAAGTGTCTTTTAACTTCATGGCTGCAGTCACCATCTGCAGTGATTCTGGAGCCCTCCAAAATAAAGTCTGACACTGTTTCTACTGTTTCCTCATCTATTTCCCATGAAGTGATGGAACCGGATGCCATGATCTTCGTTTTCTGAATGTTGAGCTTTAGGCCAACTTTTTCGCTCTCCTCTTTCATTTTCATCAAGAGGCTTTTTAGCTCCTCTTCACTTTCTGCCATAAGGGTGGTGTCATCTGCATTTCTGAGGTTATTGATATTTCTCCTGGCAATCTTGATTCCAGCTTGTGCTTCTTCCAGCCCAGCATTTCTCATGATGTACTCTGCATAGAAGTTAAATAAGCAGGGTGACAATATACAGCCTTGATGTACTCCTTTTCATATTTGGAAGCAGTGTGTTGTTCCATGTCCAGTTCTAACTGGTGCTTCCTGACCTGCATACAGATTTCTCAAGAGGCAGGTCAGGTGGTCTGGTATTCCCATCTCTTTCAGAATTTTCCACAGTTAGGCCCCAAATTCTCTTTCTTATCAGCAACCATCAACTATGTCAGATTAGTGACTACCAATCTGTACAAGAACCTAAAGGTCATCCTGGTAATTCTGACTCTCTTTGACCCCCAAAGTGAAGTATCAAGGGTTCTTCGCTGGTCCATCAGTTTAAAGTCAGGCTTTAAAAAGAACAAGTATTAGGGATTTATTCATCCACCTATTCAATTAAAGGCCGACCGATTACTAAGCATTACACAAGCTACTGGAGATAAATATATATATTGGGCTTCAAGTTCTAGGAAAATCCCACCACACAACATTCCGTGCTCCTCATAACACCATTCTTATTTGCTCAACCTGCTACAGCGATCTTCCACTGCTTTTAAAACTGCATGTAACTCTTTCTATATATGAAGGAGGTGCTAGTGAGCTCACTATCATTCCAGAGTTTCTGCTGAAATAGGTTCTTATGGCCAAACATATGGACAATGCAACTACACATTCACATATCAATTAACCACATAAAAGAATTCCCAAGTTTCAAACATTCAAATAACTAGCCCTCCCTCTCCTAGTCTCACGAGACCAAATTGTTTCAGTCTCCAGCACAGGGACTGCGTACCCCTTCCCACTCCCACCCCAATTATCTGCAGGTTTGTTCCAGAATTTCTTTTTCCCATGATTTCCCATCTGCCTAAAGATGAACTAGACCTATTGCTGCTAAGTTAGAGGCTTTCACTAATTACTCACTAGTTTCACTAGTTTTCACTTTGCTACTCACTAAAACTCATGGCGCCTAACACCACAGACACAACTCTCACCCAACCACTGGCCAGAATAAATGGAATTCCTGGCTGCCAGGAATCACCAAGTATTTTGACCTCCACAGTCCTAAACCAACATACCCTGCAACTGATGGCTGCTCTTCCAACTCCTGAGAGAAACTAGCTCCCAGAGAGGAGAGGCGTGGGAGCAGGTACACAGAGGGAGGGGAGGCTGTCGAGAGAGACCATGTGCTTTTCTGTGGCTAAGTCTATTGACAGTGCTCAGTCAGTGTTTCTCAAGTGGGGTTTCAGGGAACATTGACTTGTGTCCTGGGATTCATTAAGAATTGCTGGATGGTACATACTATAGTAATAAGGGGGTTTCCCAGGTGGCTTAGTGGTAAAGAATCCGCCTGTAATGGAGGAGACATGGGTTCAATCCCTGGCTTGGGAGGATCCCCTGGAGAAGAAAATGGCAACTTGCCCCACTATCCTTGCCTGGTGACTCCCACGGGCAGAGGAGCCTGGCAGGTGGGGTGGCAAAAGAGTCAGACACGACTTAGTGACTAAACAAAGACATGCTAAATAAATACTTTCAGAAGTTATGTTGTTGAAAGAGCTATTTCATTTTAACAACAATCCTCATAATTAATTGATTATAAAACAAGTGTGTGTGTGTGTCAGAAGGAGACAGAAAAGATGTGATAGAAGTGCTCCTGAAGAGCCAGGCTTCCAAGGGATGCAGGTGGAAACACTGTGCAAGCCAGACTTTCACCTGCTCCCTCACTCAGTCTCTACCATTTTCTCAGTATTTTATACTCAATCTCATCTGTAAATCTTTGCCTTGATCCTCAAAGGGCATAAACTCTCACCCTCGTTTCTGCCGCCTAGTGTTGCTTCCTTCCATCACAGCACCACACCCTCGGGCCCTGGACTTCCCCTCACCCCCACCAACCCCGCTCACCAGACCTGCATGCACCCAACCACCCAGGACAAATCTCTTCAGCCTGTGTTTCTGTGATCAGCTTCAGTTTTCCCTCCACATCCACACAGGCAACTACTTTCTAGGCATTTTCATCTTAGACCACAAAAGTCTAAAGATAAGCTCATGTCTTCTTCAGTGGTTCTGATATCAGTAAAGTGGGAACGAGTTGCCCAGCTGGAAGGTGATGAATTGCCAAGTCTCGGAGCTGCTCACTGTCCTCCACTCCCACTGCTCTGCCCTCTCCATACCAACAGCCTCCATCTACCCAAAACACGAGGGTCCACCTGGTCCCCCACCATATCCAAGGCCCTGATACATGTCCTAAATGGTGGGCAGCTTGGCTGTAAAGATATGGATCTGAGCCTGTGTTCCACATCGACCTCACTCTTACCTGTGTCACAGTATCCTGTGGAGGATTACTATCCTCACTCTTGGATCCACAGAGACCCTGGCCACATGTTAAGCTCCTGCCCGCTTCCCTGCACCCATGTCTGTGTCCTGCCCCCTCCTGCTGAGCAAGTCTGTCCTCACCAGCTTTCCTTCAGTTCCTCATCCACAAACGCCACATCCTTTATCTAGAACATCACACACACATCTCACCCTGGCGGCACCCACAGCCACCTGGCTTCAGCTCTAGCCTCTCTGCTCTGGGGAGGCCTCCCTCCCCCTCCAGCAGCTGCATCCCCCTGTATCATGGCAGCACTAGAGGAATGCACATTTCCTTCCAGCACACATCACAGCTGTGAACAGATATGTGAGGCCCAGTGCCCAGAGCAGAAAGAAACTGACATAAGCACATGGATAATGTCCATTTTCTCCTCACTGCAACCAGAGCAAATGCCTGAAATAAAGCAGATGGTTAATAAACACAAGATGAACTCATAATAAAAGAATGGAGCTTATTATACATATAAATTACTTTAAACTCACTCCTTTCTTTCTAATCGCTTATCTCCTCCTTCCGTCTCTTTCCTCTTCTTTACACAGTGGAAACAGGAACCACTAGGAGTGGAAACAGTGGGTGTCTGATTTTGGAGAAGCAGAGGTCACAGGATGTGGTGATGTCAGTCAGGAATGCAGTCCTTTGCTGGATTCGGGCTGAGGGGCGCCTGCGCTGGCCTCGGGGTCAGTGTTCCCGTCTTTGCTCCTGTGCTACTCTGACAGCACCAGCCGCACTGTCCTCTCCCTGTAATTTACCTGCATGTCTCCCTTCTCTCTCCTCCCCCTCAGCTTCTCCTCCTGTCCTGCCTGAGCTTCAAACTTCTTTCTCCCTCTTTCACAGGCCTCTCTCTCCTTCTCCAGCTCAGAATCTCAGAGGCAAACTGACTTCCCTCACCGAGTGCTTGGTATTTGAATCCCCATCATCTGGCTTTTGTTCTTCCACTAAGCTCAGAAATGATCTCCCTGGAGCCAAGAGTCTCACCTATAGAAGAACAAGAGCTCCTACTGTTGAGCCCTTAGTAACAGGCAGGCATCTGCAAGGTATCCTGTGTGTACAGTGTCATGGAGCCCTGACAGACAGGCATCATCACCAAGAGGGTCACCCCCAGTGTATGAAGACAATGCAGATCTCGGGCCTTGTCCACTGAGGACAGGCGTTGAGGTCCAGGCCCTCACCCGCCACCTTCTGACATCAAGGGCCAACATCAATGTCTCTCCACAGGAGCTCTACTGAGCCCCAGGCTAACTAATGAAGGGGTCTGGGGCCTTAGACACCAACAAATATAGGAAAGCTATGAAAAATGCAGGGAAGGTGACTGGGCGGGAACTTCACAACCTGAGGAATGATGTAAGCTCCTGGGTTTTCTTTCCTCCTTCATCCCTGATGGGGTGCTAGAGAGGCCTGGGCCCAGGACCAGCTCTACACAAAGGACTGGGGAAAGGATGTCTGGTAGGAAAAAACTTCATTTTTAATACTTGTTGATCAACCAAAAACGAAAAGGAAAACTGACCCCTCTTGGAATCAGTGTGTTAAAGTGGAGAACCAAACTTTCCCCCTGAGGAGGGGGCAGATGGCACTCCTACGTGCTCCCCCAGCAGCAACAAGGCAGAATGCGGTGGCTCAGAGGGGTGATAGTGAGCCTACAATCTAACAAGAAAATGAGCAAAAGACAGAGACTTCACTGAGAGAACACACAGAAGATAAACATATGCAAAGATGGTCATTTTTTTCCAGTAGTCACGTATGGATGTGAGAGTTGGACTATAAAGCAAGCTGAGCACCAAAGAATTGATGCTTTTGAACTGTGGTGTCGGAGAAGACTTTTGAGAGTCCCTTGGACTGTGAGGAGATCCAACCTGTCCATCTTAAAGGTGATCAGTCCTGGGTGTTTATTGGAAGGACTGATGTTGAAGCTGAAACTCCAATAATTTGGCCACCTGATGTGAAGAGCTGACTCATTGGAAAAGCCCCTGATGCTGGGAAAGATTGAGGGCAGGAAGAGAAGGGGATGACAGAGGATGAGATGGTTGGATGGCATCACCAACTCAATGGACATGGGTTTGCGTGGACACTGGGAGTTGGTGATAGACAGGGAGGTCTGGTGTGCTGTGGTTCATGTAGTTGCAAAAAGTCAGACATGACTGAGCAACTGAACTGAACTGAACTGAAGATTGCCTTTTACCATTAGAAAATTGCCCATTAAAATCACGAAGAGATATTGCCATACATCCATCTATTACAACAGCTAAAATTTTTAAATGGTGACAGTAGCAGCGATGTACCAAAATTAGATTCCTCACATATTGCCTCTGAGAGTATTAAAATGGTACAGCCATTCTGTAGTTTTCAGTCCGTTTGCCCTCTGATGGAGAAGGATAAGAGGCTTATGAAAGCTTTCTGATGGGATAGACTGACTGTGGGGGATACTGGGGATACTGGGTCTTGTTCTGCTGGGCAGGGCCATGTTCCGTAAATCTTTAATCTAATTTTCTGTTGAGGGGTGGGGCTCTGTTCCCTCCCCGCTATTTACCTCGGGCCAAACTATGGTGGAATTAATGAATGGATGGATGGTATCACCGACTCAATAGACATGAGTCTCAATAAATTCTGGGAGTTGGTGATGGACAGGGAGGCCGGGCATACTGCAGTCCACGGGGTTACAAAGAGTCAGACAGGACTGAGTGACTGAACAGAATAAAGATAACGGTGACCTCCCTCAAAAGATCCTATGCATGTACTGCTACAGTCCATGCCCCGAACCCCACAGCAGGCCACCACCAACCCATGCCTTTGCCGGAGACTCCCGGACATCCACAGACAAGTCTCCTGTGGGGTCACTGTTTCTTTCTCCTGGTCCTGGTGCTGACATCACCAGCTGAACTGAACTGAACAGCCATTCTGGAAAATAGTTTCAGTTCAGTTCAGTCGATCAGTCGTGTCCGACTCTTTGCGACCCCATGAATAGCAGCATGCCAGGCCTCCCTGTCCATCACCATCTCCCGGAGTTCACTCAGACTCACTTCCATCGAGTCCGTGATGCCATCCAGCCTTCTCATCCTCTGTCATCCCCTTCTCTTCCTGCCCCCAATCTCTCCCAATATCAGAGTCTTTTCCAATGAGTCAACTCTTCTCATGAGGTGGCCAAAGTACTGGAGTTTCAGCTTTAGCATCACTCCTTCCAAGGAAATCCCAGGGCTGATCTCCTTCAGAATGGACTGATTGGATCTCCTTGCAGTCCAAGGGACTCTCAAGAGTCTTCTCCAACACCACAGTTCAAAAGCATCAATTCTTCGGCGCTCATCCTTCTTCACAGTCCAACTCTCACATCCATGCATGACCACAGGAAAAACCATAGCATTGACTAGACAGATCTTAGTCAGCAAAGTAATATCTCTGCTTTTGAATATACTATCTAGGTTGGTCATAACTTTTCTTCCAAGGAGTAAGCGTCTTTTAATTTCATGGCTGAAGTCACCATCTGCAGTGATTTTGGAGCCCAAAAAAACAAAATCTGACACTGTTTCCCCATCTATTTCCCATGAAGTGATGGGACCAGATGCCATGATCTTCGTTTTCTGTTCCCCTGGTATTTCTGATTTTCTTGAAGAGATCTCTAGCCTTTCCCATTCTGTTGTTTTCATCTATTTCTTTGCATTGTTCACTGATGAAGGCTTTCTTATCTCTCCTTGCTATTCTTTGGAACTCTGCATTCAGATGGGTATATCTTTGTTTTTCTCCTTTGCCTTTAGCTTTGCTTCTTTTTCAGCTATTTGTAAGGCCTCCTTAGACAGCCATTTTGCCTTTTAGACATCCCTCATGTTGTTGGAAGATGGTGTTTGCTATGACCAGTGTGTGCTCTTGGCAAAACTCTGTTAGCCTTTGTCCTACTTCATTTTGTACTCCAAGGCCTATTACAATAGTGTTTTCCATCTCTTTAATTTAGTCATTTTGAAAGCATTAATAAATGGAATCATATAGTATGTAACCCATAGCCTTTTGATACTGGCTTATTTTCACTCAGTATAATTCTGCTGCAATACCACCAAGTGTTGAGTGTATTGAAAGCTCATTTCTTTCCATTGCTGAATAGTATTTCATGGTGTGAATGCCCCATGTCCAAGGGCAAAGGAGAAGCCCCAACAAGATGATAGGAGGGGCAAAATCATGTTTAGAATCAAACCCCATACCCACTAGAGATGCTCGGATGGCTCAAACAAAGCCTTGTGCACACCAGGACCCAGAGACCCCACAGAGACTGAGCCAGACCTGCCTTTGAGTGAGTGAGTATCTCCTGCAGAGCTATGGGTCAGCAGTGGCCAGCCATGGGGCCATGGACTCTGGCTGCAGTAGACCTGGGTCATGCAGTGTGTGGCATAAGCCCTCTTAGAGGAGGTCACCATTCACGCCAGCATAGAGCCACCGAGCAGGTGACCCACAAACCGCAGAACAATTATACCAAAGAAAGTCTCGCACTGTTAAGAAAGTTCTAGGACCCACAATAGATTTCCCAACCTGGGGATCTGGCAAAGGGCCTGAGAACCCACAGGGAATTCTCTTTGGAGGCCAGTGAGATTTGATTCCAGAACTTCCACAGGACTGGGGAAACAGATTTGGAGTACATGTTTGCTTGTACAAATAAAGTACAAAACCAGGAGCCAAGAGATAGGAGCAGTGTCCCCACAAGAGACTGGGCCAGACTTTCCTGTGAGTGTCCAGGAGTCTCTGGTGGAGGCATGGGTTGACAGTGGCCTGCTGCGGGGTTCAGGCGCTGAATACAACAGTGTGTGCACAAGTCCTTTTGAAGGTCACCATTACCACAATTACCCCTACCACAGTTTGCCTCCAGCCAAAAACAGGGAGAGAACACAGCCCCACCCATCAACAGAGAGTTGGATTAAAGATTTACTGAGCATGGCTCCGTCCATCAGAATAAGACCTCGTTTCCCCCACAGTCAGTCTCTCCCATTAGGAATAGCTTCTTATTCCAAGAGCTTCTTATCCTTATCCATCAGAGAGCAGACAGAATGAAAACCACAATCACAGAGAACTAACCAAACTGATCACATGGATCACAGCCTTGTCTAACTCAATGAAACTATGAGCCATGCCATGTAGGTCACCCAAGACGGACGGGTCATGGTGGAGAGTTCTGACAAAACGTAGTCCACTGGAGAAGGGAATGGCAAACCACTTCAGTATTCCTGCCTTGAGGACCCCATGAGCAGTAATGAGAAAATTTATATCAGCACAAAAAAGATATGTATACCTATGGCTGATTCATGTTGAGGTTTGACCAAAAAACAGCAAAATTCTGTAAAGCAATTATTCTTCATTAAAGAAAAAAAAAACTAAAACAAAAACAACTTAATGTATGTAAATAGTCACAGGGCAAACTGTGGTAGGGGTAATTGTGGTAAAAGGACTTGTGCACACACTGTTGTATTCAGGGCCTCTGACCACGCGGCAGGCCACTGTCGACCCATGCCCCTGCCAGGGACTCCTGGACACTCACAGGAAAGTACGGCTCAGTCTCTTGTGGGGACACTGCTCCTATTTCCTGGCTCCTGGTGCTCACAAGGTTTTGTTTGTGCCTTTTGAGAGTTTGTTGGAGGAAGTCCTGTGGAAGTTCCATAACCACACTACAGAATCGGGCAGTAAACAGCCCAAACCTGAAAGCAACACAGATGTCGCTCAATGTATAAAGCAAATGTTAGAGCATTTACACCATGGATTATTATTCAGCAGTGGAAAGAAATGAGCTTTAGATACACTCAGTTCTTGGCTGGATCACAACAGAATTAATACTGAGTGAAAATAAGCCAGTATTAAAAGGCTATGGGTTACATACTATATGATTTCATTTATATAACACTTTCAGAATGACAAAATTAAGAGATGGAAAACAGAATAATAAGTGTGAGAGATTAGTAATTGGGAAAGGGATCTTTGCAGAGGTGGAACAATTGTGGGTTTTTTGGTTTTTTTTTTTTTTTTTTTCGGTTGGTTTCATGACTTGCAGCATCTGTCCCTATCAGGGATTGAACCTGGTCCCTGGAAGTGAAAGCTCTGAGTCCTAACCGCTGGACCACCAGGGAATTTCCAACAATTCTGTCTCTTGATTGTAGTGATGTTTACACAAATCAGCACATGTGATAAAACTGTATAGAACTGCACACACAAACATGCATGCACATACACTCATTCACATACACACACAAGCACATGTGAAACCAGCAAACCTGAAAAAAAGGTCTCTAAAAAACACCAATGTCAGTTTTCAAGTTTTAACATTGTACTATACTTCTGCAAAAAGCAGAGACATTACTTGGCCGACTAAGATCCGCCTAGTCAAGGCTATGGTTTTTCCTGCGGTCATGTATGGATGTGAGAGTTGGACTGTGAAGAAGGCTGAGCGCCGAAGAATTGATGCTTTTGAACTGTGGTGTTGGAGAAAACTCTTGAGAGTCCCTTGGACTGCAAGGAGATCCAACCAGTCCATTCTGAAAGAGATCAGCCCTGGGATTTCCTTGGAAGGAGTGATGCTAAAGCTGAAACTCCAGTACTTTGGCCACCTCATGGGAAGAGTTGACTCATTGGAAAAGACTCTGATGTTGAGAGGGATTGGGGGCGGGAGGAGAAGGGGACGACAGAGGATGAGATGGCTGGATGGCATCACGGACTCGATGGACATGAGTCTGAGTGAACTCCGGGAGATGGTGATGGACAGGGAGGCCTGGCGTGCTGCGATTCATGGGGTCTCAAAGAGTCGGACACGACTGAGCAACTGAACTGATACTTCTGTAAGATATTATCATTGGGGAAAATTGGGGAAAGGCTACACAGGATCTTTGTGTACTATGTATGCTGTTTCTTGTGAACCTGTAAAATAAAAACTTAAAAGAAAAAACAAATCAACAGGGCTCATTGGTCATCTGTTCCTTAATGTCCCCAAACATGTACCTCCTTTGAAAACCCAACATTGGCACATGGCCATCCGGTCCAGACACCCAGGAAAGAAGCAGACTTCAGTCTCTCTCCTCCCGCATCCAGTTAGGTACCACTTCCTAGCTCGCTCAGTCCTGATAGAAATCTCAGGAGCAGATTTCCCCTCTCTTATCACTGCCGATCCAGAGCCATCTGACCACATCCATCCCTGTCAGTCTCAGCCTCACCCAAATCCAATTTCAACTCTCCTGTGGGTCAACTTCACCAACACAGAATTCCTCACCCCAAATATTGTAATGTTTCTCTCGTCTGTGCCTTTTAGCAAACTTTATCCCACCTGCTGGGAAAGTCCCCATATCCTCTCTCAAGCTTATAAGAACTTTTACAAGTGGCTTCGAATCTTGCCTCATAATGAAGAGTACTCCAGGTCCCCCAAGACCAAGTAATTGTCACCTCTTCAGCAACTACCCTGTTCTTCTCACATAATTATATCCTAGCACTTGTCACCTTAACCTGTAATTACTTCGTTGTGTGTTTGAAACCCACCTCCTAATTTTGCAGTCATCTCATCTTATTTGAAAAAAAAAATATGCATGTTGGACTTCTTGATGGTCTCGGGGTTAAGAATCCACCTGCCAATGCAAGAGACACAGGTTGGATCCCTGGTCTGGGACGGCTGCATGTGCCATGGAGCAGCTAAATGCACGAGCCACCACTCCTGAAGCCCACGCACCCTGGAGCCTGTACTCTGCAACAGGAGAAGCTGCTGCAGTGGAGCCTGAGCGCTGAAGCTAGAGAGCAGCGCTTGCCTGCTGCAGTTAGAAAAAGCCCCCGCAAAGCAACAAAGACTCGGCACAGCCAAAGAAAAAAAATAAATGAAATGCAAAAACTATGCATGTTAAGTACATTATGAATGGAACAGCATTTTCTGTGTTGGACTGAGGACTTCTCAGCAATTTCAAGCAAAAATCCTTCTGTATTATTAAATGACTACTTAAATAGACCTTTAATACTCCATACATTCCAGAGTTTATGGGTGGTCTCTATACTACTTGTTTGCCTGTGTTTCCTCTAAACTTGAAAACTAGCTTTTCAAGAAGTATATTCTTCATAGCCCACAGACCAAGATACCACAGTCCCACAAATCTTTCCTTCCCAGGTAGAATGAACAACTGGGATGTTGTTAAATGACAAGGGCTGAGGGGAATTTGCAAAATGGTAGTCAAGTACACACAGCAATGGTGAACAGAGACACACAGCAATGGAGACACTGATAATAGCTATAATGAACATATACATATACCAATAGCAGACAGACCCATAGTGATGGTGGACACTGACACACAGCAATCTCAAACTGAATGGCTATTCAGGACTCCTGAAAATATCACAATCACATAGTGGCAAATCATTGAATATTGGTGAGTAAACAAAAAGTTCAGAAATGAATACAGATCTAAAATTATTCAATTTCCTAAATAAGTAATCGACTGAAAAAAAAAAAAGCACAACCAGGATGTATAGAATTTTGCTGAGAAAACAAAATAAAAACATGTAGTCAAATATCAAGATTACTGCTAATCACAAATAAGCCAAGATCTCAAGTTAGTGATTACAGTTGCCTTTCTGTGTATGGGTAGATGCAAGAGTCTGGGCTCACTGAAATCATTCCTTTGATATGCATGTCAAAGTGGTTCTCTCTGGGGCCTGCATCCTGTTTCTTTCCACCCCAGTCCCTTAGGTACACCCTTAGGGGCAGCTGTAGTGGCCAAGAGCTTAGTGGCAAGAAACATTCTTTGGTTAGTAAAATGGCAGGCAACATTATTTGTCCAATATTCAGTGAAGGAAAATACAGGAATTTTATATCCTTATAAAGGCATTTGACTATTCCTTTCATTGACTAATTGTCCAGCAAAACATTAGTTGTTGCAATCATGGGCGACAAGGAGGGGAGGGGTGGATGATGCATCCCTCAAGAAGAACGTTAAAACCATCAAATGCTCTTCCTGTTCATGAATAATTACCTGTCAGAACTTCGCTTGGGTAGTAGCTAGAGCACTTAGCAAAATTCTCCAAGCCAGGCTTCAGCAATATGTGAACCATGAACTTCCAGGTGTTCAAGCTGGAAGTTTTAGAAAAGGCACAGGAACCAGAGATCAAATTGCCAACATCCCCTGGATCATTGAAAAAGCAAGAGAGTTCCAGAAAAACATCTACTTCTGTTTTATTGACTATGTCAAAGCCTTTGGCTATGTGGATCACAATAAACTGTGGAAAATTCTGAAAGAGATGGGAATACCAGACCACCTGACCTGCCTCTTGAGAAACCTATTGCAGGTCAGGGAGCAACAGTTAGAACTGGTCATGGAACAACAGACTGGATCCAAATAAGAAAAAGAGTACATCAAGGCTGTATATTGTCACCCCGCTTATTTAACTTGCATGCAGAGTACATCATGAGAAACGCTGGGCTGGGAGAAGCATAAGCTGGAACCAAGGTTGCTGGGAGAAATATCAATAACCTCAGATATGCAGATGACACCACCCTTATGGCAGAAAGGGAAGAGGAACTAAAAAGCGTCTTGATGAAAGTGAAAGAGGAGAGTGAAAAAGCTGGCTTAAAGCTCAACATTCAGAAAACGAAGATCATGGCATCTGGTCCCATCACTTCATGGGAAATAGTTGGGGAACCAGTGGAAACAGTGTCAGACTTTATTTTTTGGTCGGGGGGGGGGGGAACCTCCAAAATCACTGCAGATGGTGATTGGAGCATGAAATTAAAAGACTCTTACTCCTTGGAAGAAAAGTTATGACTGACTTAGATAGGATATTTAAAAGCAGAAACATTACTTTGCCAACAAAGGTCTGTCTAGTCAAGGCTATGGTTTTTCCAGTGGGTATGTATGGATGTGAGAATTGGACTATGAAGAAAGCTGAGTGGCAAATAACTGATTCTTTTGAACTGTGGTGTTGGAGAAGACTCTTGAGAGTCCCTTGGACTGCAAGGAGATCCAACCAGTCCAATCTAAAGGAGATCAGTCCTGGGTGTTCTTTGGAAGGACTGATGCGAAAGCTGAAACTCCAATATTTTGGCTACCTCATGCAAAGAGTTGACTCGTTGGAGAAGACACTGATGCTGGGAGGGATTGGGGGCAGGAGGAGAAGGGGACGACAGAGGATGAGATGGCTGGATGGCATCATTGACTCAATGGATGTTAGTTTGAGTGAACTCTGGGAGTTGGTGATCGACAGGGAAGCCTGGCGTGCTGTAATTCATGGGGTCACAAAGAGACAGACACAATTGAGCAACTGAACTCAATTGAAAGCCCTTAGCAGGTAGCTGCAACCATCAATCCTTGATACCACTGAAATACCTCTGCCTTATTCACAAGAAAAACCAGATGGTCTTCCACATAATCTATTACTTTCCTGCATCATCAGCAGAATGGTGGTGGTGTTGGTGTAGCCACTAAGTCATGTCTGAGTCTTGCAACCCCATGAATTATAGTCCTCCAGGTTCCTCAGTCCATGGAATTTCTCAGGTAAGAATACTGGAGTGTGTTGCCATTTTCTTCTCCGGGGGATATTCCTAATCCAAGATTTAACCCGAGTCTCCTGTATTGCAGGTAGATTCCTTACAAACTGAGCCACCAGGAAAGCTTTAAAGGGACTTAAAGAAGGTATAGTGAACATTCATGGCACAAGGTTGGAAGCATTCATCTTATCTGCTAGCACCATTCTTCTAACGTCTGCCTGCCACCATAGACAATTACTCGGGAAAGTTCAGTACTTGTATGTCAGGAGAGACTGTCTGTCCAGGAGAGTTGAATATAGTTAGTAAATAGGGGAAGGACAAAAAGTACTTCCTGTACTCTATAATTTGTTAATGTTCCCAAAGAGAGAATCTAGAGGTAGATCACAGAACAGAATTTATATAAAAACAGTCACTGGTAGAAACAGACAAATATTCTAAACTACTCAACTCTCCACACGAGGATGTGCAATTTGTGTTCTTCCAAGGTGAGACTTCCAGATTGAAAGACTTCCAGAGGAAAGAAACTGCAAGAAAAGCAGAAGCAAACAAGTGCTCCCATCATCAAATATAGCTTAGGTTTACAACTAAAACATGAGAAAAAAAAATAACAGTAGGGATCAAAGCCAGTGTGAAACCAACATAAAATCATTCCAAATTTTTTAAAAAATTGTTAAGGATTCATTCTCCATAGACTTTAAAAAATTTATTATAGTGCTCATTTTGTTCTCTATTTTGAGAAAAGTAATTATAATTTTCCCAAATCTTCCTTTATTCTAACTGAAATATCACTTCAATTCAGTCGCTCAGTCGTGTCCGACTCCTTGCGATCCAATGAATCGCAGCACGCCAGGCCTCCCTGTCCATCACCATCTCCCGGAGTTCACTCAGACTCATGTCCATAGAGTCCGTGATGCCATCCAGCCATCTCATCCTTGGTCGTCCCCTTCTCCTCCTGCCCCCAATCCCTCCCAGCATCAGAGTCTTTTCTGATGAGTCAACTCTTCTCATGAGGTGGCCAAAGTACTGGAGTTTCAGCTTTAGCATCATTCCTTCCAAAGCAATCCCAGGGCTGATCTCCTTCAGAATGGACTGGTTGGATCTCCTTGCAGTCCAAAGGACTCTCAAGAGTCTTCTCCAACACCACAGTTCAAAAGCATCAATTCTTCGGCGCTCATCCTTCTTCACATTCCAACTCTCACATCCATACATGACCACTGGAAAAACTGTAGCCTTGACTAGACGGACCTTAGTCGGCAAAGTAATGTCTCTGCTTTTGAATATGCTATGTAGGTTGCTCATAACTTTTCTTCCAAGGAGTAAGCATCTTTTAATTTCATGGCTGCAATCACCATCTGCAGTGATTTTGGAGCCCCCCAAAATAAAGTCTGACACTGTTTTCACTGTTTCCTCATCTATTTCCCATGAAGTGATGGAACCGGATGCCATGATCTTCATTTTCTGAATGTTGAGCTTTAAGCCAACCTTTTTGCTCTCCTCTTTCATTTACATCAAGAGGCTTTTTAGCTCCTCTTCCCTTTCTGCCATAAGGGTGGTGTCATCTGCATATCTGAGGTTATTGATATTTCTCCCGGCAATCTTGATTCCAGCTTGTGTTTCTTACAGTCCAGCGTTTCTCATGATGTACTGTGCATATAAGTTATATAAGCAGGGTGACAATATACAGCCTTGACATACTCCTTTTCCTATTTGGAACCAGTCTGTTGTTCCATGTCCAGTTCTAACTGTTGCTTCCTGACCTGCATACAGATTTCTCAAGAGGCAGGTCAGGTGGTCTGGTATTCCCATCTCTTTCAGAATTTTCCACACGTTATTGTGTTCCACACAGTCAAAGGCTTTGGCATAGTCAATAGTTGATTTATAATGTGTTAGTTTCAGGTGTACAGCAAAGTGATTTAGTTACACACATGTATATACACCTACTTTTTTTCAGATTGTTTTCTCATATAGGTTATTACAGAATACTGAGAGGAGCTCCCTGTGCTGTACAGTAGGTCCTTGAAGATAATCTATTTTATATATAGTAGTGAAAAGAAAGTGAAGTTGCTCAGTTGTGTCTGACTCTTTGCGACCCCATGGACTGTAACCTACCAGGTTCCTATGTCCATGGGATTTTCCCATATATAATAGTGTGTTCATGTTAATCCCAAACTCCTAATTTCCCTCTCCCCCTTTCCCTTTTGATAACCATAAGTTTGTTTTCTAGGTCTGTTAGTCTATTTGTTTTGTAAATAAGTTAATTTGTATTGGTTTTTAGATTCCGCATATAAGTGAAGAATTTGAGGACAGCAGTATTAGCAGATCTTTTTTCTTCTCTCTTTTGAGAAATCTTGGGTATTTTTTAACCAGGTGATTACATATTAAAAACAGCCCTGTGATTTACAAACAGGTCTGTGGTTGGAGCAGAATTTCTCAGGGAAGTGTGAACATTGGAAAGGCACAACACAGCAACCCTCCCTCCATTCCAGCCTTTCAATCAATGTCTGTGCTCCCAGCTCTAGACGCCACACATCCCCTCCACAAACCGACTGCCTTCACCATCTACTCCTTGTTTTAAGGGGATGAGACTTAGAGTTCGCTATGGTATATTTTGTGCCAAATTATCATATCATTGAATGTTATCCCATTGGAATACTTTCATGATTATTAAAAATTTATGCATAGTTTAACCCCCCCCCCCAAAGTATATCCTCTTTGCGGGGGAAGGAGGGCAGAAACAGGCATCCAGGGTATTTTCTAGAATCATTCTATAGACAAAGCATAAATTGGAACATAAAACGTGTAAGTATAAATCATTTTTCAGAGGATTACTATTGTTGTTGTTCAGTCGCCAAGTCGTGTCTCTTTGGGAGACCATGGGCTGCAGCACGTCAGGCTTCCCTTTCCTTTGCTATCTCTGAGTTTGCTCAAACTCACGTGCATTGAATTGGTGATGCCATCTGACCATCTCATCCTCTGCCAATCCCTTCTCCTCCTGCCCTCAATTTCTTCCAGCATCAGGGTCTTTTCCAATGAGTCGAGTGTCCACATCCAGTGGTCAAAGTGTTGGAGCTTCAGCTTCAGCAACAGTCTTTCCAATGAATATTTAGGGTTGACTTCCTTTCGGATCAACTAGTTTGATCTCCTTGCTCTCCAAGGGAGTCTCAACAGCCTTCTCCAGCACCACAATTGAAAAGCATCAGTTCTTCAGTGCTCAGCCTTCTTTATGGCCTACTCTCACATCTGTACATGACTACTGGAAAAACCATAACTTTGACTAGATGGACCATTGTCAGCAAGTCATGTCTCTGCTTTTTAATATGCTGTCTAGGATTGTCAGAGTATATACTATTTCCATATATATTATTTTAAACATTTAATTAAATATCCAATACTATATTTTAACATGCACAATATACAGAGCTTTCCAGAAATGGAATTACCAGTCACATCTAAAGAAAACCTTACCTCAACTTCACCAAGTGTTCACCACCTTGGAATATCTTATAAATGTACGTAGGTTTTTATCTATTAATTTCTTCTCAGAATGGTAAAGGAAATGTGGGCAAAGAATGTTGATGCAATTTCAGTAAACCAAGGATGTTGCTGCCTGCAGCCACTACAGCCACCTCCTCTGTGAGCCCTGAGAGGATCTGGGAGGGAGTGAAACAGGACACCGGCCCTAAGTAGTTAAGGTGCACATCAAAAGGATGTTCCAGTGAACCCAGCCTCTTGCATCTTCCTATACACAGAACACCACTGAGGTCATTTACTTGAGATGTCTGTTTCTGTGATTAGAAGTCACCTTTTGATGTTCAACTACATGTTTTTATTTTGTTTTTGTTTTTCCCCTTTTATATATCCTTACCTCTTTGGGACAGTCACTCAGAGCTTTCTGAGAGGCTGTATCCCAGGCTTACATCCTCAGAATGTCTGCCAAGAAAAGCATAGTTCTCAACTTACAGGCTGTACATATTTTTCAGCCGACAATAACATATTTCTTAGGAAAAGGAGGCATCGAATGGATAGGATTGAGAATTAGCAGTCTGGTCTAAGGATTATCCATCTGGGATGACTCATCCTTCTGCAGGAAGCTCACTCAATAAAGAGACTCCAAAAGGAAAGCAAAGTGGTAACACTGGAGCTTCAAAAGCAAATGTTGCAACATGGAATGATGCAGTCAACATCCAGGGATTACTTCCTGAGGGTGCCTGGTCATTTAAAATGAGAGAGGGCAAGAGGGGAAAAGGAGAAGGTCTGGAGCAGAAAGAAGCTCCGTAGAGCCAGGAGTACAGTCTCTCTTCAGGCCCCTTGGGGACGCACAAGGAAGCCAGTGATTGTGACACACTGGAGAAACACAGCAGGTCAACCCAGGCAGCTCTCAGCTGTGCTTTATGTGGGGGACGTATGCCAGAGACCTGACTTCCTGTCATGATTATGAGAAAGTGAGAGTCTTGATTTCATTTGTCAAAGTAAAAACTGATCCTCAGATTACCTTTGTGGAACATCTGATCACAGTTCCTCTTTCTCCTTAAAGTATTTGTCATCACTTAAGTAATGATCAAAAGCTTGATGTTTTTTAAAACATTCTAGTTAAGAGAACATGTCAAAGCTAGTGTTATGTTTACTATCAGTAAATGCATTTATTTGGTAAATATTTCTTTGGGATGCTTAGTGGGTTCCCAGTGGGAATATGCTACTAAGGAAAAGAAGCAGACATGGAACTTACATGATGTTGGAGGCGATGACAGTAAATGCTGGGGCCGTGTGTAGAGCATCCAGGCTAAGTGCTCTAAGGGTGAGGTTGCTCTGAGTTTAAAATAGGAGGGTCTTTGACCTGGAAGAATGAATGAGGAGGAAGGAGGGAATGAGAAATGCTTCCGAGGAGGAGATGGTGAGCAGAAGCTTCCATCTGAGAGCAGCTTGTCAATGGAGTTCTAGGGGTGGACAAGGAGGTTCTGAGAAGCAGACACCAAGTGGTTGAAGGGCAGACAGCTGGGAGAGCTGTTCTCCAACATGCCTACCCTTGGATTTCACCAATCAAATTAGAATCTCAAGTTAAAATGAGGTTAAAAAAGTATGTGAACATTCCCATGTCATTCATTTTCAGTGAAGCTGGGTTATCATTCTAACTTTCATTTTCCAGGAATTCCCTGGAAGCCATTTATCTAAAAGAAGCACAGTTATCAAAACCTCAGTCGCACCTTCATTGAGTGGCAGGTGATGTCATGTCTCAGACAGAGTAGAGAGAAACGTAATGTCTGGATTTTACGAAGTCCACAGCATCGATATGTTAAGTGATCTGAGATCAACAGGCTTTCTGTTTTAATTCTGACGTTCACCTTAATCACGTTCATACTTGAAAATGAGGAACACGGAGTCCAGGAACCACCCCCAAAAGCAAAGAAATGCAAGAGTGTAGTTTTCAAGAAGCTCTGTGGGGAATTTAATTTCCTTGGGCTCCAATATCACTGCAGGTGGTAGCTGCAGTCATGAGATTAAAAAAACGTTTGCTCCTTGGAAGGAAGGCTATGATGAACCTACATGGCATATTAGGAAGCAAAGACTACTTTGTCAACAAAGATCTCTCTAGTCAAAGCTATGGCTTCGTATGGATGTGAGAGTTGGACCAGAAAGAAGGCTGAGCACTGAAGAATTGATGCTTTGGGACTGCGGTGTTAGAGAAGACTCTTGAGAGTCCCTTGGACTGCAAGGAGATCAAACCAGTCAATCTTAAAGGAAATCAATCCTGAATATTCATTGGAAGTACTGATGCTGAAGCTCCAATACGTTGGCCACTTGATGCGAAGAGTTGACTCATTAGATAAGACCTTGATGCTGGGAAAGTTTGAAGGCAGGAGTAGAAGGGGATGACAGAGGTTGGATGGCATCACTGACTCAATGGACATGAATTTGAGCAAGCTCTGGAAGATGGTGAAGGACAGGGAAGCCTGGTATGCTGCAGTTCATGGTGTCACAAAGAGTTGGATGGGACTGAGTGATTTAACAACAACTATGGAGAACATCAGTAATCCAATTACACTTATTTGAAGAAACTAGTGATTAAATGTTTCATAAAACATAAATCCAGTAAAGACCTCTAGGAAGTGATGGGAACAGATGGTCAATCTAGTTCATTTTTACTAAGGTACCACAGTGCACACCTTTGAGGATGCTCTGTCCTCTGCTGTGTGCTGGCTCCTTTTCCACACTGAGGTTTACAATCTGTCAACCAGGACACTAAGTAAAGATCACTCCAACTATGAAGCCTGCCTGTGAAATCCAATCTTGAAAAGTGTAATTTTAAACCTCTAATTCTTTCTACTTTCCCTGCTTTTTTCCCCTCCTTCTAATTGGATTAGTTGTTTAATTACAAAGGGATCTAGATTTTTTTCCCTTTTCTTTTCAATATCTTTTCTTGGACTAAAATTCTAATAGGAGTTACTTCCAAGGTTTGCTTTTGTCTTACTATTTAAGATTATTTCTGTTTCTTGAATATGAAAGAAAGAAAACTGAACCATTCTCTGAAAAAAATATACAAGGACATTTTTACAGGCACATTTCTGACTTTATGTGAAATATTTGATTCACTAAAAAAATAAAAATAAAAAGGATTCTACCTCAACTTCTCTTCCATTCTCCCAACCTCTGTCCACCACTTCTCACTGTGCCATATGAAGAGTATGTACTAAGAATTAGAATCAATAGATATATTGAAGAAGAAGTGAAGTGAAGTCGCTCAGTCGTGTCCGACTCTTTGCGAACCCATAGGCTGTAGCCCACCAGGTTCCTCCGTCCATGGGATTCTCCAGGCAAAAATACTGGAGTGGGTTGCCATTTCCTTCTCCAGGCAAACCTTCCCAACCCAGGGATCGAACCCAGGTCTCCTGCATTGCAGGCAGACGCTTTAACCTCTGAGCCACCAGGGAAGCCCCAATATATACATTGAACCATCCATAAATACTGCATAGCTTATGAAGAGATATTACTCTCAGAACTCAATGGCAGTCAATAACCCAAAGTTAACTGTAAAGATTTTTGCTTTAAAGAAAGTCAATAGGATATACTGTATTTAGAATCTCTGGATTTGCTAGGATTTAATTCCTCAGGAAACAGGTATTGGGCCCTCAAGGCTGTGGCTTTTGAAATTGTATCGTGTTTATATCTGGAGAGAAAGCTCTCTGCCAAACATATGCCATCAGGGGAAAACAAAGATTACATTCTCAGCAAGGCTGCATAACAAGAGCATCCGTCTGTTCCACAAAGGTCACACACAGCTGCTGCAAAACATGCCAACGATCTGGAAGCCTCTGGCAAAATGCAAACATGGATCTACAGCAAAGGATTCAGGTTGGCTATGGGTGCTGCTCTCAAGGACCAAGACTGGAAAGACAAGTAAGTGTTCCTTGTACCCCTGAAACAAATATAACAATATAGGTCAATTATATTTCAATAAAAAATGAAAATGAAAAAATAAACTAGTAATTAAAAGATCATTTATCATATATTTACTAGCAAAAAATGAGTTTAAACATTAGTCTATTTTCTACTAGATAAAACTTAAATAGCACTTCAAAATACTGTTATTACCTGAGGGGAAGAACAAGATTGTGGAGGAGGAGGTGGGCGTGGAATACATCTCTCTCCATGGATACATCAGAATACACCTTCAGACACAGAAGTGTATGCAGAACACCAGCTGAGAGCGGACAGGAATACATGACCAGTGATAAAGAATATATAGAACCATGCAAAACTCAAGATCAAGCTCTGAGCCTCTGCAGTGGGAGCACTGAATCTAAGATCCTAGGCTACCAGGGAACTAACCCTAGGGAGTATCAAATAGCAAGAACTTCCACAAAGGAAACTATTTGAATACAAGACCGACCAACACCCAACCACCAGTAGAACCCTGTACAGGATGCCTCATCCAAACAACAAACAAAACAAAAATACAAACCCAATCATCAGCAGAGATTACCACCTCACTCAGCCTTGCCCACCAGAGGGAAAAAAATAATTCAGCCCTAATCTCACCCTAAACAAAGCTTACACAAACCACTAGATCAAACTTAGAAGGGCAGAAACCAAAAGGAAGAAATAATTCAACCTTGAAGTCTGGAAAAAGGAGACCTCAAACACAGTAAGTTAAAAACAAACAAACAAACAAAAAGACAAAAAGGCAGAGAAATATTGCACAAATGAAGGAACTAGAAACACAAGTGCAAATAAATGAAGAGGAAACAGGAAAACTACCTGAAAAAGAATTCAGAATAATGATAGTAAAGATGATCAAAAATCTTGAAGACAAAATGAAGAAAATGCAAGACTCAGTTAACAGAGACCTAGAATAATTAAAGAATAAACCTACAGAGACAAACAACACAATTACTGAAATTAAAAATACTCTAGAAATAATCAATAGCAGAATATCTGAAGCAGAAGAACAAATCAGTGAGCT